>NC_053155.1:305909772-306222272 GCF_016835505.1 Polypterus senegalus
TTAAATGATTTTACATAACAAAATGTGAAAGAGTGAAGGGATCCGAATACTTTCTAAATGCACCGACTGATACAATGGAGGTTCAATTTGAATCTAAAGGAGTACTCGACAGTTACTGACAACATAACACCTTTTAATAACCCTTTCTAAAGGATAAAAGAACTCACTTAAAAACAATCCCATTGATCTTCAGACATACTGTGGATTTGCATATGGTTACATTCACAGGTTTGGATGACTGGACCAGGACATTATAATCTATAAGGCGTTTAGCAGAGTCTGTAAGAAGGTATTGGCAGTGTGCTTGACTAGACTTTGAGTTCAATTGTGTTCTTCACAAGTCGGCAGGGCCAGCCTCTTGTACAGCTGTTACTAAATTCATCCTGCTAATTACAGGGGCTGGCCGTCGGCTGAGCCAATCAAATAGGACACGCAGAAAACTCCCAATGAATTAATAACAATAATAAAATCACCCACAGACAATGGGAGCAGATTACAAATTGAAAGCTTTTTTTGTTGTAATAGCCCCCATAAGTGGAGTGTACAAGAGGTGATTTTACTGGAATGTTTCACTTTCATTACACAGAATGCTGCGTCGCTGAAGTGAATGAATCCTAAATGAGAAATATATTTTATAACAGGACCATCTGCCGTGTAGTTGGACTGTCAAAAATCAAAGCGGATTATCTGAGTGTGTGGGTCCCATAATTTAAAGTACTGCTTAGGGTGATCTATTCAGTGGTGGATGAATACTTTCTAATGGCTGTGTCTACTGTATCTGCCTCTCAATAATATCCTGCTATGTGGCACTTCCTTTCTGTCTAAGCTACAAAAGATGTTAAGCTTGTGTACACCCCGTAGCTGGACTACTGTGGCCATAAAGGAATGAAACTGACAACATTTTTGGTAACACTTTAGGTTCTACAAAATGGATCAATTAGTCATTTACTATTATGTAACAAGACTTTAACAAACACTTCTGTGGGTCTTCATAACACGTACAAAGCAGCAGTAGAGTGTTTGTTCGTCTCTGCAATGTCCCTTACTAACAAAACTTTACTTTGGAGTGGTCTTAAGTTGCTTAACCGAGACACGCTTCTCTTGATCTTACATATTTAGTGCAAGACCTGGGAATCCTTCATATTAACAAGTCATTTTACCATCATGCAAATATGCCACACAGCACAAAGATGAATAACCAATCTGCTGATGTGTTAGAAGTGTTACAAAGACCAGAAGAACTGTTTGTTATGTAAGAGTAATAGATGCATTTTTGCAGTACCTAAAGTGTTACCACATTTTTCATAAAACATCCATCCATCTAGTAAATATGCTTGTCCAACACAGGCACATGGAGGGCCAACGACTATACTGGCAGCATCAAGACGTTCAAAACTAACATTAGAACAATTTGGACAAGAACAGGCCATTTAGTTCAACAAAGCTCACCAGTCCTATCCACTTAAATAACATCAAGTTGAGTTTTGAAAGTCCATAAAGTTCTACTGTCTACCACACTACTTGGTCACTTATTCCATGAGTCTGTGGTTGTCCGTGTGAAGAAAAACCTCCTAATGTTTGTGCGAAAATTACCCTTAACAAGTTTGTAACTGTGTCCCCGTGTTCTTGATGAACTCATTTTAAAGTCACCATCTCGATCCACTGGACTAATTTCCTTCATAATTTTAAACACTCCGATCATGTCACCTCTTAATCTTCTTTTGTTTAAACTGAGAAGGTTCAGCTCTCTTACTCTTTCCTCATAATTATTCTCTGGACCTTTTCTAGTGCTGCTATGTCCTTTTTGTACCCTGGACACCAAAACTGCACCCAGGACTCCAGATGAGGCCTCACCGGTGTGTTATAAAGGTTGAGCAGAACCTCCTGTGACTTGTACTCTTGTAGTAGAAATTAAATAAATCCCTCTATATATAAAATCCAACATATGCCTGTCTGTCTGTCCTCTTTTCATGAGACGACTACTTAATGGATTTAGATTAGTTTTTTTTTTCCTATAATTTGCTTGAATGTTTCTGTTGATTTTTAGTGATGAGCGAGCATGCTCGGCTCGAGCATTGCTATGCTCGGAGCTTGGCGCTACTCGAACGAGCACCACATGTGCTCGTGCGCCATGTTCGAGTCTCCGCCCGCACGTTTCGCGGGTTGGAGACAGCCAATCAAGGAGCAGGTAAGTACTGCCCTCATTGTAATGCCAGTAGCCATGTCAGTTGCTGGCATTACAGTGATTGGCTGGCCGGAACACGTCATCGGGTGCTATATATGCAGGCACTGTCATATAATGTTTTAGAGCGTCAGCTCACCTGCAGGCACTGGCATATAATGTTTTAGAGCGTCATTTTTCCTGTAAAATTTATTTTTTTGGGGGGTTTTGGGCGTGTTTTTGTCAGTCTGTAAAAGTGGCATACAACTCGGACAAACTGGTTCCCAGCAGTGACTTGGGAGTCCAAGATGAATCCAGACATCTTCCCCATGCTGTTCCCGGTCCATTTGGGTGGTGTTTCTGTCACTTTCTGACCTTTTCCAATGGACCAGGCAACCTCCCCTCTTCAGAGCAGGGGGTGCCTGGTTGTCTCCCATTGACTTACATTATACTTGGGTGCTCGGTAGAGCACACGAACATCGCAATGTGTTTGGACCGAACACCCAAACACTTTGGTGCTCGCTCATCACTATTGATTTTGTGACTTCTCTGATTGCACTATGTATTATAGTTTGCTTGTGGTACCGATTTATTTGCGTGAATCCGAGCGACATGTAGTGGGCCAAGGGGAGGGGGAGCAGGGCCTTCCTCATTCACACGGCAGCCACGGGGTGTATCTTATCTCCACTTAGCTAGCGAACGAGAGAACTACTTTTTTTCCTATAATTTGCTTGAACATTCTGGTTGTTTTTAATGGCTTCTCTCATCACGATAACAGTCATAGTTCGCTTGTAGGAGTGATATATTCATACTAATCTGAAACTGAGGCTGCGAGGCGAAGAGAGGGTGAAGCAGGACGTCAGGATTGGGGAGCCGGACAGGGCCCTCCTTACTGTGCTGTTTCACTACTATGCGGGAGAAGCTGCTGGGAACAGCTAGTTGGAAATATATTAAAGAAAGAAAGAAAATTTTAGTGACCAACAATGCCTTTTCCAGCATGATGGAGCACCGGGACATAAGGCAAAAGTGATAACTAAGTGGCTCGGGGAACAAAACGTCAACATTTTGGGTCCATGGCCAGGAAACCCCCCAGAACTTAATCTCATTGAGAACTTGCGGTCAATCCTCAAGAGACGGGTGGACAAACAAAAACCCACCAATTCTGCAAACTCCAAGCATTGATTATGCAAGAATGCGCTGCCATCAGTCAGGGTTGGGCTTAGAAGTTGATTGATAGCACAGGTCTTGAAAAAGGTAGAAGCGCCAACGCCACAAATATTGCCTCTTTGCATAAACTTAATATAATTGTCAAAAAAAGCCTTTGAAACTTATGAAATGCTTGTAATTCTACTTTAGTACACCATAGAAACATCTGAGAAAAAGATCTAAAAACACTGAAGCAGCAAACTTTGTGAAAACCAACACTTGTGTCATTCTCAAAATTTTTGGCCACAACTGTACATAACAGTACTGAATTAATGCTTACATATTCATCTGAAATTTACTCTGATTGGTCCTTTGGCTTGCACCATCTGAATATTTACTCTGATTGAATAAATGACATGAGATGTTTCCAGCAGAGAGTACAACCAGCTTACATACCCCAAAATAAAAGTTCCCTTAAACTATATTCTGTGTCCTTACAATAGTGTTCGATGCTTCTTGAGTTCTTGTGTGCCTGACATCTATCTCACCAAGTTCATAATAGACAACCAACTTCTTGAACTATCACCCAGAACCTTCTTGTTCTTTGTTGTTCACTTGACCTTTATCTGGTTTCCTGATATGCTTGAACAGGTTTCTGACATTTATTTTCCCTTTTATAGTACTTGTAAGATAGATGCCATGTCTTAATATTAAATGCATACCACAACAATTTATGTGCAATAACTATACAGTAATCCCTCACTATATCGCGCTTCAACTTTCGCGGCTTCACTCTATCGCGGCTTTTAAATGTAAGCATATCTAAATAGATATCACAGATTTTTCGCTGGTTCGCGGATTTCTGCGGACAATGGGTCTTTTAATTTATGGTACATGCTTCCTCAGTTTGTTTGCCCTGTTGATTTCATTTAAGTGACGCTATTGGCGGATGGCTTAGAAGCTACCCAATCAGAGTATGTATTACGTATTAAATAAAACTCCTCAATGATATACGATATGCTTCCCGCGCGATGCTTGATTGTTTGCTTTTCTCTCTCTCTCATCCTCTCTGACATTCTCTGCCTGACGGAGGGGGTGTGAGCAGAGGGGCTGTTTGCACAGAGGCTGTTTGCCTAGAAGATACGGACGCTCCTCTACAAAATGCCACTTTATCGCGGTGTTTCGGCATACTTAAAAGCACATATTGATTTTTTGATTGTTTGCTTTTATCTTGCTCTCTCTCTCTGACATTCTCTGCTCCTGATGCAGACACTCCTTTAAAGAGAAGATATGTTTGCATTCTTTTAATTGTGAGAAAGAACTGTCATCTCTGTCTTGTCATGGAGCACAGTTTAAACTTTTGACTAAAGGATGTTATTTCATGTCTAGAGGGCTCTAATAATGTTAGCAGTGTGGGAGAGTTTATAAGGGCTTAAAATATATAAAAATAACCATACAAACATATGGATTCTACTTTGTGGATTTTCACCTATCGCGGGGGGTTCTGGAATGCAAGGATCAAGGAGGGATTACTGTATTACCAAATGCCTAAGTTACTCCCTAGTCTAATTTTCCTTCCTTATTCTACACATCAGAGAGCTACATAACCTAACATTCTCTTCGCCTTCTTAATGGCTTCTGAACACCATCTGACAGTTGACGCCACATGACAAACCACCTGGATTTGAACCTGAACGCAGCCATGCAACGGGTGACACCTCAGCACCACACTCGAACAGTGTGAGGGTTTTAGCAGTGGCTGGAGTGCCAATCCTGCCACCAACCCCTAAGTTTTCCCTGTAAATTGGAGGTCTTTAATGCAGATTAACATCACACCCAGGACTAAACAATTGCAGATTAAGGGCCTTGCTCAAAGGCCCAATGGAGTAGAGTCAATTTTGGAGTTTATGGGATTTGAACCAGCAATCTTACGATTACCAGCACAGATCTCGAGCCTCAGAGCCACCGATGCAGTTGATAGTGATGAGTCTTAAATCCATCTCAAAAGGTGTCGCATTGCTTGGGACACTGGTCCACTGTGTAATGTGGGACACTAGAACTGACCCCCATTTCCAAATACAGGGGGTCCTTGGGTTATGACACAGTTCTGTTCCTACAACAGTGATGTAACTCGAATTTTGGTGTAAGTCGAAACACACCCTAGCCTAAGTCTCTTTCCTGTCCTAACACATTTACAAAATCATAATCTAGAACAGCTGGCGCACTGCCAGGGGTTTGTTTCCTGCCTTGTGCCCTGTGTTGGCTGCAGACCCCCGTGACCCTGTAGTTGGGGTATAGCGGGTTGGATAATGGATGAAGGGATAATTTAGAACATGAAAACGACATAAATATACTGTACTGTACCCTGTACTGTAGTAACAGAAAAAATGACAAAAAATGAAGGTAAAAAAAATTCCTTACCTTTATTCCTTCTGATCTCTTTACAATGTCTAATTTCAATTCCATCGTGATGGCTTTCCTCTCCTTCGAAGCATTACCATCTGAAGACTCTGACTTTCATTTAGGAGCCATGATAAGGGCCACAAAGTCGGCAAACAAAGCCACACAAACGGAACACTTCCTCCGCGTGCAGCAAAACTAGTTCACCAACTCCCTCACTCATATGCTACGTTACTGCGTATTCTTCCGCTGCGCGCAACCAAACTAGTTCGCCCACATAGTCTGTAAGCACGATACTAATTGCGTAAGTCGAAACTCTCACATCTCAATTTTTTTAAGTTTTTATGGGATTGAGCGCCGTAAACTCAAAACGTTTTATGTCGAGACGTTGTAACCCGAGGACTCCCAGTAATGACAAAGAGATTAAAGTTCATAAAATAAAAGAGTTTGCTATATAAGAAAAAAATTAGCGTAAGCGTGCCTATTTTACGGTGCTCCTAAATATAATGATTTACTTCATGTGTGAGTTGTCACACACATGTGAGTAGGAGTCAGCTATAGGACCTGAATAATGGCAATTGCATGTCTGACCAGGGGACGGCGGGGTGCACTGACTGTCTTTCTCGATCTCTTGCAGATTATTCTCGGGAAATCCCGCAGGGTTTTGGTGCCTTGAATGACATCACTTCCGCTTTCAGGCACCATTGATGACATCACTTTCCTGTCCCGCCTCTGATGATGACACTTCTGGGCTCGCTTTCAATGACATCACTTCCGGTCCCGCATCTGATGACATGACTTTTGGCCCCGATGATGTCACTTCCTACACTGGCCTTTAAAGCCACCATTTTGAATCAATATTGCAGTTCTGTTTTGGACTCAGTTGAGTGAATAACTCACAACCTTTAAAATACCTTTTTGCAGTTAAGACACATTATAGAGGTGGCTGTCCCAAACCTTTGTGATGTCTAAGTCTCTTGTCACAGAATATATAATAAATAAGAACTGTTGGGTCAGACATTTGAAATATTAAAATGTGTGCTTCAATTTAAATGTCTAAAGTCTAAATATTTTCAGTTGTAATAGAAATGTGTAATTTATCACCCTCTGGTTGGTAGAGAGCAAGCTCCCTACTGAAAGATCCAAAAAAAAGGGAAGCTTCATATTCACAATTGCTGACCTTGACCTTGATTAAAATGACACCCCACAAGCTTATCTTTGAAATATATTTTTCTCATTCTAGGATTGGCTGTTAGAGGGCTGGGACCACCTGTAAAGAATCACATATTAAATATATTACCATACTAGCAAAATACCCGCGCTTCGCAGCGGAGAAGTAGTGTGTTAAAGAAGTAATGAAAAAGAAAAGGAAACATTTTAATAATAACGTAACATGATTGACAATGTAATTGTGTTGTCATTGTCATGAGTGTTGCTGGCATATATATATATATATATACACACACACACATATAAACATATATATATACACATCATATATATATACATATACATACATATATACACATATACAAATATAGACATATATACATATATACAAATATATATATATACACACACACACACACACACATATATACATATACATATCTATATATATACTGTATATACACATATATATATATATACACAAATCTACATATATATATCTACATATATATATTAGGGGTGGGACTCGATTAAAAAAATTAATCTAATTAATTAGAGGCTGTGTAATAATTAATCTTGATTAATCATATGTAATCACACATGAAACTGTGAATAACCTTAGCCAAAATTATTTTGTACATTAGGCTAAAACAGTGTGATCATTGAACATTTTGTAATTAGATGTAATTAGAATTACTAACGGTCACGGAAGTCCAATGATCCCAAGTAAGAGCCACAAAGTCTGCTTTCTGTAATGCATATAATTTTGGTTGCTTTTCAGTGTGCACAAAACCATGCTTTTATCAAGGCTTCCGTCGGGTAGTATTTTGAAATGAAATTTGCCTCTGATCAGTCGTAGGAATGCGCTTTATTCAGACTCTAACATTTTTGTAGCTCTGATGTGTGCATCAATGTCATTGATGTACCAGGAAATCATGCATTGACAAAAGTTCCCCTTTTCCTGGAATTGAAAGTGTGAATGAAATGCGTTATTTTTTTTAATGCGTTATGGAGTACATGCATCGAAGCTTCTCAGCTGTGCTTGTGCTAAGAAAAGGAAACATTTTAAAAATAACGTAACATGATTCTGCGTTAACCGCATATTTTTTCATACTTCTCAAACCAAAGGGATGCGAAGGTAAAATGAATCGGCAAGCGTGCGTACATATTCAGTGCATCCCCTCTCGGGAATCGAACCTCGGATGTCGGCGCTAGAGGTCTAACATTGCGCCGCGGTGTGTTGTTTGTCTATTTGAGAATATGTAGATCGGGGTATATATATACATATATATATATACCTGTGTATCGCAGCAGAGAAGTAGTGTGTTAAAGAAGTTATGAAAAAGAAAAGGGAACATTTAAAAAATAACGTAACATTATTGTCAATATACAGTGATTGTTTTGTGAGTGGTATGAGTGTTGCTCATCAAGGATTTGATTATCATTATTTCTTTCAATCAGGTTCGTATTTGGAGGATGTGTTGTGTTCAAGTTACATTCCGTGTTTGTCAATCGTTGTAAAGATAACAGGTTTCATTCATCGATTCGTTTCTTATTGCATCAATAAACAGCTCGTCTTCCTCTTTATCTGAGACGTGACACACTGCATGCACAGGTTTTTTTTACACTGTCTTCCTTTAGCGGGACATTGACTTTTTCCACTGTGTGCTTTGTTTCCGCAGTAGCTGCACTTATGAATATGCTTGTATGTATCAAACACTTAATATTTTTTTGCTGCCTTCTCAATTGTGTAATTCGTTTTTTGTTCAGCACTCTTTGGAACTGTTGCTTTTTGTCTGTGCACTGCGTCAGTTCACGTGAGCCGCTCGGTGTACATGCATCAAAGTTTCCCAGCTGTGCTGGTGCCATCTCGTGCGATGTCCACGGCTGTATTTAATGTTAGCTAAGACCCGGCACTTAAAAGTTTCTCTCGCAGTTTCGCTGAGTTTGTGCCAAACACCACCCTGACCATCTCATCTTCCTCTGCATAAGCACAGTCCTTCACCCATGAATATTTAGCGGCAGTGTTTCTATTGGATTGCTGCTGACGGACGGCCTTATATGGGCAGGCACTAAATTACGTGGTCCGCCTCCCACGGGCATCGAGCAGAAGTCTATTATAGTATATCGATGAAAAAATATTTTCCAGTTATAACCATTACGCGTAGAATTTCGAAATGAAACCTGTCCAACTTTTGTAAGTAAGCTGTAAGGAATGAGCCTGCCAAATTTCAGCCTTCTACTTCACGGGAAGTTGGAGAATTAATGATGAGTCAGTGAGTGAGTGAGTGAGTGAGTCAGTGAGGGCTTTGCCTTTTATTAGTATAGATTCATGACCAGAAACCATCCATCCATCCATCCATTATCCAACCCGCTGACCAGAAACCTAAAATGCCTAAAATGACACTCTACATGCCAATATTACCAAAACATATTTTATCAAAGATTTGCAAAAAAAGAGGTTATTTTGACCACTGGTATCCCATTAATGGGGTCATTTGATGTGGCAAGCACGATTTAAAGTCCTTCGATCATTATTGCCGAAGACGCCAATTGGTATAGTCTTTGTCATAAGGGCGCAGTTTCCTGCAAAAAGAATGGTCCAAAATGGTCTAGTATTGAGTGGTCTTTGGGTCAAAAATAGGTGGGGGAAGCTTGACGTCTTGCGTAACTAGACATCAAAACGAGGCTAATTGTATGTCATGTATGGGAAGTTTCTCATACCGGAGAATCAAGAAATGGCGGATAAAAAAAATACTGAAGTAATTTCAAAGCATTCATAGGTAATTCTTTAGAACAAAATTAATAGAGCGGTGGGTTGGTTCCTGCCTTGTGCCCTGTGTTGGCTGGGATTGGCTCCAGCAGACCCCCATGGCCCTGTGTTCGAATTCAGCGGGTTGGAAAATGGATGGATGGACAATTAAAAGACAGACAGGTATTGGATTCTCACAATGTATAACAAACAGGGGTACAAAAGTAATCCATGTGCCACACTGTGCCATGCACAAGAGTTCAGGCCCAGACTGTCATGAATGGTGACTGTTGTCTTTTGTGTACGTAGATATTGCTCTGTTAAGTCACCTTCTTGTTCATTTTACCTTTTTTCTGTCTTTTGTCACATATGTGCGCATGGGAGGCAGCTAAAGGGCTTGAATGAGAGTAATTCCATGCCGGACCAAGGGGTGGCGGAATGCACTAACTCTCTCAATAACTCTCTCACTTTTCTGCAGACCAGTTATGGGAAATTCTGCCTGGCCCCGATGACATCACTTCCAGTTCTGGGTCCAATGACGCCACTTCCAGCCCCACTGATGACGCCACTTCCAGTACCGGCCACAATGAGGCCTCTTCTGGTTCTGGCCCTATGGATGATGTCACTTCTTTTGCTTTCCCTTAAAGCCACCAACTTTGCCCTAGCAAATCAGTTCTGTTGTGGACACCAGTCTGTACACATCTGTACCTAATTAATATCCATTATTACAGCCAAGAATAATATTTGTGGCTCTATTGTTGTGCTTATGACACTTTTAATTCTTTACCTTACATCTCCAAAAGTTATCTGGAGGAGCTCTGAAACCCAGCCAAGAAAGTAACTGTAGAGAAAGCCAAGATATCACTTCTTTGGGCAACAACTGACAAGAAGACTCCTTGCTCCATTGTCCTAGGTGTCCGACTAGCTGCCCCAGGTTTCCAAACAGAAAGAAAGCACCAACATGACTATTTGCCATGACAAGAGACTATCAGTGACACTCTGGGGCATCTAGTCTACTGAGACAGAGAAAGAGAGAAAAAAAATCAGAGGCAGCAACTGTTGTTGATATTGTTGTTAAATAGCAGGTGAGTCCGCATTTGCAGAAACATCCATTTCTTCTCTGGCAATGCTTTAAAAACCATTTAAACTGTTTTTCTCCCTCATCAAACAAAACACAATACCCCACAATGACAAAGTGAAAAGGGAATTTTAGAAATTTTTGCTAATTTATTAAGAGAGGAGAACAACGTATAGTCAAGATCTGGAGAGATCTATTCATGTTTTACGTTTAACATGTCTCACCTAAAGGTTTTCCAATGCTGTTTCTGTCCTGGTGTCTATATAAGTACAGGGACTTCCAGTTTCTGTATTACATCTTGCATGAAGGAGGGGCCTGAGTTTCCTCGAAAGCCTGCACGTTGTAATCTTTCTAGTTAGCCAATAAAAGGTGTAATTTTGCTTGACTTCTCACTACATCCATAATGGCTAACATGGTACAACACCCTTATACTGCTAATTTACTGTATTAAAAATAAAAAACTAAATATCCCATTGGCTCAGGTATTCAGACCCTTTACTCGGGACTTCACTGAAGTACCAATGACAGCAAGGAGTCATCTAGGGTAAGACATGGCAAACTTCATACACCTGGAGTTGGGGATCTTCTGACATTCTTCATTGCAGATTCTCCAAAGCTTTATCAGGTTGGATGGAGACAGTTGGTTGGTTTACAGCTGTTTTCAGGTCTCTACAGAGATTTTCTATTGGTCTCAAATCCAAGCTCTGGCTGGGATGCTCAAGGATGTTCCTTAAGGCAGTCTTGTGTTGTCTTTGCTTTGTCCTGTTGGAAGGTGAACCTTCAGTCGAGTCTGAGGTCCAGAGCACTCCTGGGTAGGTTTTCATTAAGTGTTAATTGGTCTTTTGTCCGAGCTGGGCTGCTCAAGGACATTGTCCCAAAGTTGTCCCTGAGTCAGGCTTTGTGCTTAGGGTCATTTGTCCTGTTGGAAGGTGAACCTTTAGCCCATTCGGAGGTCCAGGGTAATGTGGAGCAGTTTTTCATTTAGGCTGTCTCTGATTATCCCTAATTGTTGAAAAACAACCTCAGAGTAAGTCATAAAACACCACAACTAAAGAAAGAAAACTGCAAACTGATCATCACAAAAGTAATTGTATCAGCCAGCATTTGCTTTTTTGTCTTAAATATGTTTTCCATTTTACTGTTTCCGAGTTATTATTTTTCATATGTTGCTATTATGTAAATTTACCTAATACTGCCATGTTTTCTTCTGTTTTTCTATCTGTATTGTGCATTTGTGTACATTCCTTGTGTTTGTGGGTGGGCCACACTGATATCACTGCTACTAAGACCACCTTCCACCTTTATATTTAGCAGATGAACCTTACTGAATATTGTAACAAGTGTATTAATGTAGCTGGGGATTCCATTAAATATAAAATTTGCTTGTCTTAAATAGTTTTTATCTTAGTAAGGTTCAAAGCCTTTTGACTTTCTTTTGTATAAATTGAAACAGACGTGCAGGTACATAGAAGAAAGCTCAAATTGATGCACATGCACTTTCTCTGGATTTTAATTTTATGGATCTAATATTTACAATGCAATTACACGTGAATCAGTAAATAATCTTACCTCCTATAAACTGAGCATCGGTTAACGATGCGTTACATTCTTTATATTAAGCCATTACCATTAAAAAAAACACTTAGTATCAATAAACCACCAATATATGCTTACCATTCCATGCACTTATCTGAAATTTTAGACATACCTCAGAATTTATTCATACACTTGCTTTTTCCTGTATATGATACTGTACTTAATTTAAAAATTGTTCTACCTTACAAATAAAGCTAATGTATGAGTCACTTTGGAAGGTATACAGATGAGTTTAAAATACTCCTAAAATAATATTCATTTATTCCAATTTAGTAACAAATTTTATATTCAAGGGCACTCACAATTTAAGTTGTTTCAGCTAAAATAACAAGATGTCGTTTGTTAATCACGTCTGTGTAAGAAGAGCACGGGCGTAATTATCATCAGTGCAAATGCACCTGTAAGATCTTAAGGAGTTTGAGATGTAATATAATTTTTAATTTAGTATAGCATTAAAATAAAAGTGGCATCATCTACATGATACATTGTTTTATAAAAATTTCCTATGATATTATTCTTTTCATAATTCTTCTTTAATTTGATCACCATTGTAGTTTTACAAAGTACTATCTGCCTATCTATTGTCACACATGCATGCTTGGGGACCTTCCAGAGGGCTCAGATAAGCCTAGTAATACCCCTGCAAGGCATGAGGGCCACACTGCTACCACACATGTTCCTTACTTCCTCTAGAGCATAGAGCTGTCGCCTGGAAACAATGCCTAGCCCCACCCCACTAGGCACTATAAGCACCACCCCTTTCTGGAGCAAATCAATATAAACAGAAAGCCAAGAGATGGAGGTCATCTTTTGAACTGAGTGACACACTGAGAAGGAGCTCTCTGTGAAACCTATTGTGAGATGTGCAAGGAGTACAAGATTTTCTTTTGCTTTCTTTTGTCATACAGGAATCTGATTTAATTTGTTCAACAGCTTATTATTAAATGAGGTTGTGCCTGCATTGGCAACCCAAATATTGCAATTACTCAGCAAGATTCTGAATTCACATTATCTATCTGCCTTTCTGTCTATCTATCTATCTATTGTTGTGGAAAAAACTTCCCACTATTTTCAAATACTAGGGAGCTTCACCCCCTGCTCGCTTTGCTCGCCACCTCCAGCCTGCACTACGCACCTGATACTTCACATCTCTGTTGCTTGCGTATGTGGATTTCACTTTCACCAAACAACAAATCTTTTAACTCTTGCGGGTACACCTCTTCATTGGGAAGAAACACAGATTTTTTTTTCCCTGATGGAAACATGAATTAGACAATCTACAATCTACAGGTTTCCCATTGATCTTATCACCTCTTCATAATAGGGGTGTTTTGGTTTTCTCACTAGTATTTTCTCACTTTTTAAAAGGGTGTTTATTACTCATTTACTTCTTTTTAACTTGATAGTCTACTTTATATATATATATATATATATATATATATATATATATATATATATATATATATATATATATATATATATACTGTATATACTGTATATATATATTACTATCGGGCGGAGACCTGGGTTCGCTTCCCAGGTCCTCCCTGCGTGGAGTTTGCATGTTCTCCCCGTGTCTGCGTGGGTTTCCTCCGGGCGCTCCGGTTTCCTCCCACAGTCCAAAGACATGCAGGTTAGGTGGATTGGCGATTCTCAATTGGCCTTGGTGTGTGGGTGTGTTTGTGTGTGTCCTGCAGTGGGTTGGCACCCTGCCCAGGATTTGTTCCTGCCTTGTGCCCTGTGTTGGCTGGAACTTGCTCCAGCAGACCCCCGTGACCCTGTGTTCGGATTCAGCGGGTTGGAAAATGGATGGATGGATATATTACTATCTGCCTATCTGCAGTACGGCTAGATTGTTAAACATTCAGTGCAATATACAGTAAATTTCCTTCTCTTCACTCGTTAACGTGGCTGTCATGGAACTCATCCACCATACTGTATTTTGTAACACAAAGTGTTAACATTACATGGATTGAGGGCTATAGAGCTGAAATGTTGTATCTCTAACATTCTTTTTTCTTTTCTTTTCTGTGTGGGAATAACTTTTACCTTCTTTCCTTTTGCAGATGTACACTGGCACAGAATTTCACTAACTCCATTGTATTAGAAAATCTTTTCTGAAAAATGGAATGCTTTCCACTAAATACATCGCTCACAGGTGATGCACACAATGCGAGCCTCTCACAAGTAAATATGGGACAATGCCTGGTTCAGTCACCCATGACATGTGTTTTTGAAATGGTGCTACTGATGGAATGAAAGGCTTGAAATGTGAATTATGACTCTAACAAAGTAACAGAATTTTTATTGATGTGATTTTTATATGGGTGATGGGGAGCATGCTGTTGGTGGAATGGCTGGGGCTGATGCCTCATAGGTCAATGTCAAAACTGAGTTTCAACTCAAAGAGTAGGCCTGGCCATGAAACTCAAAGAGGCTTAGGGCCTGCACCCTCAGGAATGCTAGACCTATTAAATCCTAACAAAGAGTGGGGAACACTTAAAAACAATGGCCACAGATAACAAAAACAGAGTTCCTTAAAATAATGTGTTTTTTAAACTCCATCAAGGATGGTTCAAAGCCCTCCATACCTGAAAGCTCTCTTTTTTATAATTAGTTGGGCTTTCAGGTCTTTTTTTTATCATCCATGGCTTGTTGTTGGGTAAGCAGCACACTGTGTCTGCGAGGACTATGTTACCCACACAAGACTTGAGGTAGTCAGTGATACAATGGCTGAGTCCCTCAGTGTTCTCACTGTGCAATTTACAAAGCATACCCAAGCCAGTATTATCAAGAGCATCCTTTAGGGCCTCCTCAGCTTCCATTGTCCATTCCTGCACAGTCCTGAAGGTGGCTGGCAATCTCTGGAGAACGGTTTTATATGCAGGTATGAGCTGAACCAAATTATGGTCCGATTGGCCTAAAGGTGGCAAAGGTTAGGTTGGGGAGCACGCACTGGTACAGTGCATTGCCGCACCCACCACACAAAACAGCTCGGGATCCTGGTTGCCAACCCCTCCAGGGAGACACGCTGTCCAGTCTCACCCTGTGGAAAAGACCCTTTATCTGCCACAGCCAGGTGTTATGTAGGCATCCCCTTGGCCTGGTCCAGCCACTTGAATCCTTAATAGTGAGGATCCTGCGAGTTGGATCTCCCTCAGGGAATTGTGCCACATGGCCGTAGTTTCATAACTGATGCTACCTCACAATGCAGGTAATGTGCCTCATTTAGGACTCCATGAGCAACCACTCATTCAACACAAAGTCAAACTTGCTGTACCCAAGGATTCTCTGAAGAGACACAGTACCAAAGGAGTCCAGTCTTCATCTCAGGTCACTGGATAGCGTCCATGTCTCACAACCATATAGCAAGACAGGAAGCACCAGGACTATAAAGACTTGGACCTTCGTTATTTTGCAGAGACATGAAGAGCGCCACACACCCCTTTACAGCAACCTCATGAACTCCATGCTCTACCAATCCGTCTAGGAAGAGTCACCAGACACATGAATGTCACTGCCGAGGTAAGTAAACCTCTCGACAAGGTCAACATTCTCTCCGCAGACAGACACACTGCTGATGGCTGTGCCCAAGAGGTCATTAAAGGCCTGGATCTTGGTTTTAATAGGACACTCGCAAGCTCAGGCACTCAGACTCCTCGCTCAGTCTCTCGAGTGCCCTGATCAGGGCCTCCATTGACACTGTGATGATCACAGCATCTTCGGCAAAGTCAAGATCAGTGAATCTTTCTTCACCAACAGATGCCCCACAGCCGCTGGACTACACGACCCTGCCCAACACCCAGTCCATACAAGCATTGAAAAGAGTAGGAGCAGAACACCCCCTGATGGACACCAGAATCAATCTGGAAAAAAACAGAGGTTCTGCTTCCACTCTGCACGGCACTCACAGCACCAGTGTACAAGCCGGCCATGATATCCAGCAACCTTAAAAGTCTCAGGATGTTGCTCAGGGCAGCTCGATCAACTGAGTTGAATGCTTTATAAAAACTGACAAAGGCTGCAAAAACACTCTTTGCACTCCATGAGATCGATGGTAGACTTCTTAGACGTAAAACCAGACTGCTCCGGTCACAGAGTCAGTTTGTCCAGCTTAAAGCTTTTACATCCCAACCCACCACTGTGACTTCAAGTGTGCCCCTCCTTCTCATTATTTACCTCCTTCCCTTCGACAATATCTTTTGTAAATATAACTTTAGCTTCCACTGTTACGCTGATGACACCCAGCTCTACCTCACTAGAAAACCTACTTTTTCCTTTCCACCTTCCTCGCTTATTGATTGTATAGCAGAATTTAAATCCTGGTTTTCTTCAAATTTTCTTAAATTAAATAGTAACAAAACTGAGGTTCTCCTCATTGGTACAAAATCAACATTATCCAAAACTGATCATTTTTAATTTGTTATTAATAATTCCTCTCTCTCCCCTTCCCCACAGGTTAAGAGTCTGGTTGTCATCTTTGACAGTACTTTATCTTTTCAGTCCCACATCAATAACATCTCCCGGTCTGCATATTTCCATTTGCGTAACATGAATCATATTCACCCCTCCCTCACTCCCCACACCACTGCTATCCTCGTTCATAGCCTTGTCACTTCTCGCCTGGATTACTGCGATTCCCTTTTCTTTGGTTTTTCTCACAAATCTCTTTATAAGCTTCAACTGGTCCAGAATTCAGCTGCCCGCATCATTACTAGACCCCCTCTATTCACCATATCACTCCCGTCTTGCAGCAGCTTCATTGGCTTCCAGTTAAGTTCCGCATTGACTTCCAAGTTCTCCTGTTAATTTTTAAGGCTATCCACAACCTCACTCCTCCATATCTGTCTGATCTCCTCCATGTTGCCATTCCCTCCCACACTCTTAGATCCTCTTCCTCCATCCACTTGACTGTCCCCTTTGTCCATCTTATCACCATAAAGAGTAGAGCATTCAGTTGCTCTGCTCCCCAGCTCTGAAACTCACTACCATCTCTGCTTAGAAATATTGAATCATTCTTAATTTTCAAATCTAAACATAAAACTCATTTGTTTAAGACCGCTTTTTCTCTTTGACTACAATTGCTCTTTATGATTTAAAATTTTGTATTTTACTTTTGTTTTATCCATTGTTCAGTGTCCTTGAGTGTTTAGAATGGCACCTACGAAAAATAAAATGTATTATTACTGGTAGGTGAGCAAATGATCATGGATCCTATTGAGGATGATCCTACCAAGGACCTTACCCTTTTAGTTGCGATAATCCAAGCAATCACCTTTCCCTTTTCAGATAGGGATGACAAGTCCCATTTTCCAGTCAGTTGGGATGATGCCCGTCTCCCAAATGGAAGCAAACATTGCTTGCAATGCCAGGGAGAGAGCCTTACCACCAGCCTGGAGAAGTTCACCCCGGATGGCACAGATTCCTGGAGCCTTCCCTAGCCTCAGCTGGTTCACCACCTATGCAATCTCAGTGAGACTGGGGGCTTCAAAGCTAATTGGAGGATCAACCTCAAGAACAGTGGGTCCATGGTTCATGGTGGCAAAGCAACAGAGTTATGTATCTCTTTAATACTGGTATATAACAAGTCCAGGGTCCTGTTTTCTTTTTCTGTACAGTCCACAAACTGGCAAAAATCGGTGAGGGTTGGAGGAAACTAAAACATAGAAAATAATAATAAGTATATCCATCCATTTTCCAACCCGCTGAATCCGAACACAGGGTCACGGGGGTCTGCTGAAGCCAATCCCAGCCAACACAGGGCAGAAACCAATCACGGGCAGGGTGCCAACCCACCGCAGGACACACACAAACACCAAGCACACACTAGGGCCAATTTAGAATAGCCAATGCACCTAACCTGCATGTCTTTGGACTGTGGGAGGAAACCGGGGCGCCCGGAGGAAACCCACGCAGACACGGGGAGAACATGCCAACTCCACGCAGGGAGGACCCAGGAAGCAAACCTGGGTCTCCTAATTGCGCGGCAGCAACGCTACCGTGCCGCCCTAATAAGTATATCCTTTGTACATTATTTGTTAAAACAGATTGCGTTTGTTCATTATTGTAACTTAGATGAAGATCAGACCGTATTTAAGACAAATTTATACATAAATGTGGTAATTTGCAGAGTTTACAAATGTTTTCATGCCACTGTGGGATCTTGGGAATCAGCTTTGATGGCACAACAGTGTTAAATGCTGAGCTGTAGTTTATACACAGGACTGGCATGGAGCTATTAGTGCATTCTCCCAGCCTGGCATAGCAAATATTATTATTCCAGGTGTTCTGTGATGATATGAAGGGCAAGACATATGTCATCCTCAGTGGACTGGATATGTAAACTGTTGGGGGTCCAAACTATTGAGAATACAACATTTAATGTAACCCAGCACCGGACTATCGCCGAAATTCAGCCTCATTATTTTCTGATACTTCAGTAGACTTGAAGCCCCCTTGTGCATCATCTTTTGCACAGTAGTAGTTTCATTAGGAATGTTTATACAGTAGCTTGCAATTTATGATTTTTTTTAAGACTTGAAGAAATAACTCAACATATTACTGAATAAGTACGTGTTTTTTTTTTCTTTTGCATTTTTCCATTCACTGCCATTTAAGATCAAAAAGCATTCACATTATTGATATAATCTTTGATTTTCTCCATTTATAAATCTTGTAGATGCTATGTTTTAGAAGTCTTTCCCTTCCTGTCGGATGAGCCCTTGACTAATCATCTGCTTCTTCAGAATTAGAAAAGATCTCTTGGAAACTCTTATCATAATCCGCTTAGTGGATTAAACTTTAGGAGGAAAGCAACTTCTGTAGCAGTTCATCACTTTTGTAGTCAGGCTCAAGGATTAAGCATCACATTACGCTTGTGAGTCAGTTTCATTATGAATAATATTAACCAAGCAGATTGAAATGACTTTTCCTTGGTTTATGTATTATCTGCTATCAAAAATCTTTATTACGAAGTATCAGCATACTTACTAAAAGAAAATAATAAATCTGGAAGATTTAAGTAAAATAAATGTACTCGTCTGCATACTGAGGGTTCAAAAATTGAGTTTTTCTAGCAATGGCCTGGTATGTAAAAATGCCTCCGGCCTGACTTGTGTTGTACCTGCTCTTGTAAGCAATGAGTGAAACATGAGGATGGGGATGGAAAGTAGATTAATAGTATAGGTGGAAGATGGAATACAATTAATAATTTTAAGATCAATTATTGGACAGCACAATGGCATTCAAACAGCCTAGAGGAGTCTAATCAATATTGCTGAAAGGAAAAAATAGATCACAGTCAAAGTCAGCTTTGTTCTTGATTTTTCGGGAATCAATGTATGCATCTTATTAAAACAAAAAAAAAGAAACAGGTATAGATTACATGGTGGCATAGATTTTAGCACTACTGTTTCATAGTTCAACTGCCAGACAGCATTCAGAAGCCATTAAGAAGGCTAACAGATTGTCAGGTTATATAGCGCCATGATGTGTGGAGTACAAGTCACAGGAGGTTCTGCTCAACCTTTATAACACACATCTGGAGTCCTGTGTGCAGTTTGGGTCTCCAGGGTACAAAAAAGACATAGCAGCACTAGAAATGGTCCAGAGAAGAGAAACTAGGCTGATTCCAGGGCTACAGGGGATGAGTTATGAGTGAAGACTAAAAGCACTGAACCTTTACAGTTCAACCAAAAAGAAGACTAAGAGGAGACATGAGAAGGACTTAGGAGTCGTAGTGGACTCGACACTATCAACTTCCAGACAGTGTTCAGAAGCCATTAATAAGGCTAACAGAATGTTAGGTTATATAGTGCCATGAAGTGTGGAGTACAAGTCCAAGGAGGTTCTGCAGAAGCTTCACAACACACTAGCTATGTAAGCTTAGGCTGTAAAAAGCCTGGGCTCCTAGAAGCCATGGATTCGGCACTTCAATCAATCAATCACATTGGTTGTATATTAGCGGCACCTCGTCGGTTTCGTTTTGCTGACATGCTCGCCTCCGTTATCTATCACCAGCTAAGTGAGTTTTTCTCTCCTCGGAGGTTTCGTTTGCCAGTGTGCTTGCCTCTCTTGTGTATCAGCTTCGCTGATTTCACTTTGGCGATGGAGTCACTTTCTTTGCACTTCACGTTGCAGCCTTGCATTTCCAGGCCGCCCCGCACTTCCGGGCTGGACAGACAGACACACACACTTCCATATTTATATATAAGACTAGTGAGGCCTCATCTGGAGTACTGAGTGCAGTTTTGGTCCCCAGGCTATAAAACGGACATAGCAGCACTGGAAAAAGTCCAGAGAAAAACAACTAGGCTGATTTCAGGGCTACAGGGGATGAGTTTGAAAAAAAGATTACAAGAGCTGAGCTTTTAAAGGAGATTAAGAGGAGACATGACTGAAGTGTTAAAAATTATGAAGGGAGTTAGTTCACTGGATCGTGACTGTTACTTTAACTCTTTCAGGGCAGACGTCGAAAATCAAGTGTACAGTAATCAGCTGTAAACGGTGACAAAACCTGCTGTTACATTTTAATTTGAAGAACAGTTAGCTTCATTGATTTGATCTTGATTCCCAACACGTGAATGATTAGCAAAGAATAGACAACCTCTAAAATGACATCGACATCTGGTGAGGAACCAAAACGAATGCACAAAGTCAAATATTCCGCAGACGATGTTTTGCGTATTATCGCTGAATTGGACTCTGACTTGTTGGACTCCGATTTTGATACAAGTGATCTGGAGATGGTGATTGAAAACGAAAGCGAGGGACCAGCGCCAGCTGATTCGTCCCCAGCTCATTGTGGCGCCGAACACGTTTGAGCTAGCTGATGCACCTACGGCAAATTTTGCCTGGGAGGACTGCCACTTACGATGACAAGAGGTGCAAACCAGATTGTGTCGCACCGCCACTGCTACACAAAGACAGACAAACGGAAGTGGTACTTTAACTGAATACTTTCGCCAATTTTTAAGTAAACTGTGGTTATACTTACAGATACAGTAGATGATTCAGATTTTGTATAGATATTTAAAATGATAAAAAGCAAACAGATATGAAATTTGAGAAAAATTACTCAACTGGAAGTAGTATTTTATTTAAACAACCATCCACATTTTTTGTATTATGGAAATATGTATGTGTACGCGATATTGAAAACTCTATTCAATATAACACATATTCTTTCAATAACTATTAATAATTTTGTTTTAATTTATACATCATCGGTTTAACAATAACGTGTAAACATTGAACATGCCATGTAAATACAAAGATGTAATGGGAACAATAAGCTGCTACTTCCCCGTCATCTTCCTGGTAATAGATTTAATTTTACATTTTATTTTATTTTCCACCATTATTTTCATAATGAAATGTAGCTAAATGCAGTTTTTGTATTGAGATAAATATTATACAATACTAACACTTTTTCTATGTGTTTAAGTGACTATAACTCTTTTTGATTTTTCACGTAATCTAGGTAATGCATATGTAATCTCGAAACAATTCCACCACCATTTTGGAACCTCCCTAAGTGCAAAAAAATGATTTTTATATAAAGCTTAATTATACAGTGGTGTGAAAAACTATTTGCCCCCTTCCTGATTTCTTATTCTTTTGCATGTTTGTCACACAAAATGTTTCTGATCATCAAACACATTTAACCATTAGTCAAATATAACACAAGTAAACACAAAATGCAGTTTTTAAATGATGGTTTTTATTATTTAGGGAGAAAAAAAATCCAAACCTAAATGGCCCTGTGTGAAAAGTAATTGCCCCCTTGTTAAAAATCACCTAACTGTGGTGTATCACACCTGAGTTCAATTTCCGTAGCCACCCCCAGGCCTGATTACTGCCACACGTGTTTCAATCAAGAAATCACTTCAATAGGAGCTGCCTGACACAGAGAAGTAGACCAAAAGCACCTCAAAAGCTAGACATCATGCCAAGATCCAAAGAAATTCAGGAACAAATGAGAACAGAAGTAATTGAGATCTATCAGTCTGGTAAAGGTTATAAAGCCATTTCTAAAGCTTTGGGACTCCAGCGAACCACAGTGAGAGCCATTATCCACAAATGGCAAAAACATGGAACAGTGGTGAACCTTCCCAGGAGTGGCCGGCCGACCAAAATTACCCCAAGAGCGCAGAGACGACTCATCCGAGAGGTCACAAAAGACCCCAGGACAACGTCTAAAGAACTGCAGGCCTCACTTGCCTCAATTAAGGTCAGTGTTCACGACTCCACCATAAGAAAGAGACTGGGCAAAACGGCCTGCATGGCAGATTTCCAAGACGCAAACCACTGTTAAGCAAAAAGAACATTAGGGCTCGTCTCAATTTTGCTAAGAAACATCTCAATGATTGCCAAGACTTTTGGGAAAATGCCTTGTGGACTGATGAGACAGAAGTTGAACTTTTTGGAAGGCAAATGTCCCGTTACATCTAGCATAAAAGGAACACAGCATTTCAGAAAAAGAACATCATACCAACAGTAAAATATGGTGGTGGTAGTGCGATGGTCCTGGGGTTGTTTTGCTGCTTCAGGACCTGGAAGGCTTGCTGTGATAGATGGAACCATGAATTCTACTGTCTACCAAAAAATCCTGAAGGAGAATGTCCGCCATCTGTCGTCAACTCAAGCTGAATCGATCTTGGGTGCTGCAACAGGACAATGACCCAAAACACACCAGCAAATCCACCTCTGAATGGCTGAAGAAAAACAAAATGAAGACTTTGGAGTGGCCTAGTCAAAGTCCTGACCTGAATCCAATTGAGATGCTATGGCATGACCTTAAAAAGGCGGTTCATGCTAGAAAACCCTCAAATAAAGCTGAATTACAACAATTCTGCAAAGATGAGTGGGCCAAAATTCCTCCAGAGCGCTGTAAAAGACTCAATGCAAGTTATCGCAAACGCTTGATTGCAGTTATTGGTGCTAAGGGTGGCCCAAATAGTTATTAGGTTCAGGGGGCAATTACTTTTTCACACAGGGCCATGTAGGTTTGGATTTTTTCTCCCTAAATAATAAAACCATCATTTAAAAACTGCATTTTGTGTTTACTTGTGTTATATTTGACTAATGGTTAAATGTGTTTGATGATCAGAAACATTTTGTGTGACAAACATGCAAAAGAATAAGAAATCAGGAAAACAGAAAACAGGGTTGCTGTTAGAATACAACAGTAAGTGAATGAAAAGATGGAACTCTGGAGAGAGCAAAATACAACACAATAGTGAACCCGCGGCATAACAAACGCCGCATAATTATTTATTGATGGTTGAACATTTCTGGAAAGATACAGTTGTCTAAAAAGGGAGGGTTTGAGGATACAACAGAAAGAGAATGAAAAGATGGAACTGTAGACTTTCATTGCTCTGTGCGGTTTTGGCTGCCTTTATATATAATCCAACCAAGACACCCGATCACGGTAGTAGCGAGGGGGGTGTGAATAAAGTGCAGGAGCATCTAAGAAGATGCATGTTTGTCGCTGAAGCGAATTGCTGCATGTAGCGTGTAAAACAGTTTACGATGGTGCATGTGGGCGTGCGTCATAACCGAAATCTCGGTTTTTAAAGACTGGTTACTTCATTGTGTTTTAACCTCAGTTGTAAAGGAATGTTTTAAGGACCCCATGGGATACCCCTCGGTTTTGGCTGCTTTTCTATAAATAATCCACCAAGATACCCGACCACGGTAGGAGGGGGTGTGCACAAAGGGTAGGGACGTAATGAGTGGGAGCGTATGAGTGACATTTAATGGGAATTCCACGGCTTACAGCCCGTATGGGGTTCAACGGCTTACCCACGCCTCTCTGCGCTGGGTAGACACACGGCCAATCTCATGCATAATTATTTATTGAATGCTAAACACTTCTGGAAAGACACGGATGTCCAAAACGGGTTGGTGTGAGAATGCAACAGTAAGTGAATGAAAAGATGGAACTCTGGAGAGAGCAAAATACAACACAATAGTGAACCCGCGGCTTAACAAATGCCGCGTGGCTCAGACGTGCATGTGGACTCTTACCACAGACGAAAGGGACTACCTGGGTGGTCGGTGAGTTTTTGCATCCAGGCAAATGGGCAGGCAGTGTGAATGCCTAGAGAGTGAGGGTAGACGCCGGCCAGTGAAAAAGGAGCGTTGGTGGGCAGGAAAACGTCTTCCGTGTTCCTGCAGGAGCACCTAAGAAGACGCATGTTTGTCGTAGAAGCGAATAGCTGTATGTAGCGTGTAAAACAGTTTGCTATGCTGCACGTGGTCATGCGTCGTAATCGAAAAGTTGTTTTTTAAAGACTGCTTACTCCATTGTGCTTCATCCTCACTTGTAAAGGATTGTTTTAAGGATCCCATGGGATACCCCTCGCAAACCGTTTCACACACTGCATATGGCGATTCACCTCCGCGAGAAACATGCCTCTATGAACAGTCACTGCACATGACATTAACCTGACCTGCACTGCATGTGGCCCCTACGACAGACGAATATAAATGACGCCATTTTTCTGTGTCGCGTCCGAGTTGGTGGGCGTGGCCCTGCGAGTTGTCGTCATATCCAATGGTCTTGGAGTTGGTGGGCGTGGCTCTTTCCTGCGTGCGCCATAGGTGTTTCACTTGTCGGCAGCTCAGTGAATCCACGCCCCTTCCGGCGTGCTTTCCATGATTGTCTTACCTTAGTGAATTATATATATAGATTAGTTATGATGAGAAGCAAAGAGATATGATATTTGAGAAATATTGCACAACTGGAAGTGGTTTGGATGACCTTTTCCATCTCAGCATACGAGAAAGTCAAGGGAAGCGCACTCCCGATTTTTCTTTTGTATATGAGAAGTGTGGAGAAGTTGTTTTTTTGAGAAAACAATAGCTGGTCGGAGAGGGAGCTTCAGAAGGGCTGACTATTTAAATAGAGGGCCAGACTGAGCACTAGGTAACATGGCCATACTCTTGAGCATTGAGCAGTGGAGCAGGCAAGGAATCTGAGGGATCACCAGAGGAAGGAAAAGGTTGGAGGCTCAAGACGCAATGGCATCTATTAAAAGTCAAGGCACTCAGGGAGCTGTGGGTAGTCGTTGGTAGTACACTTCAAGTCTATCATAGGGATGTGGCAGGCTGCGTCACAGGAGAAACAAGATGCAGTGACTTCCATAGAAAGGAACTGTGGCAGCCGGCAGCAATGCAGGTGGACAGAGGATTTGGTGGGTTATGACAGTGAAGTCACTGAGAGATTTGACGAGGACTGAAAGAGAGCCAGAGCAGAATGTAAAGAATCATACCCGTCCACAATTGTGATTTAATCTATGTATTGCAGTTATTTATTTGTTTATTTACGCCCCAAGCATTTTATGGGTTGGATTATTTATTGATTAATGGATATGCATTGTTTTACACTGTTTACAATTTTAGTTTTCTGTGTTAAATAAACTGCCATTCTTCTGATTTTTATGTCTGATTTGCCTGCACACATGCCCCTATTCCACCCCTGGTTATGACTATTGATGTCCCCCTATAAATAAAGGTGGTAAGGTTCGGGGCATCAGAGAACAACAAACTCCTTCCATTACCATCATTTGTCCTTCCTGCAGAAGCAGAGACATTCCATAGTTCTGTAGACATCCTTTCAGCCATGAGGGGGTCTTCTTAAACCAATTCTTTTTGTCACCCTGGATTCTGTGAAGTAGGCTCAGCAGAGAATTGTGGACTTATCTCAGAAAATGGGAGCTCTAAAGGCTCTAAGGTTTGCAGGATCACGGCTTCAATGATGGAAGTCATGGCCTTGGCGAAGACACAGGAAATCAGTAGGCTGATTGTTCGACTTGATCCAGAAATTTTTTTGAAGGCAGTGATGATAAAACCTCTCAAGAGCTTTTAGGAAACAACAATAAGTAACTCAAGTCTCTCTACAATGCAGGAGAGCAGTAACACAAACCTCCTTACAGACATTTATCTTAGTTTCCTCCTTGAGGTTACAGTTTTTGAAAAAACAACTACATACTTTCCTGATGAAGACGCTGATACATCTAATGCAGTGTTTAAACTCCTCCCTGATGGGACAGCTGGCTGCTAAGATATGGCCAGTTGTCAACAATGTCCAAAATCACCAGGAACTCACCTGGAAGCATCTTACTATAAATACTAAAAGGTCAAAAAGTATCAGGACACATTTTCAAATTATTGATTACAGATGTTTCAGTTTCACTGGGGGAGATATGTGGTATAGCGGGTTTGCAGATCAGAAAGAATTCTGATTAATTTTAATAAATAAATAATTAATTGGCCAGCTTGCTCTCCATGGGTGTGTGGGCTCACACAGCTGTGTGAGGTTGGTGGGTGGAGATGTGCCTACACGTGAGGCTGTGGTGTGTCAAAATTGCTTCATCTGCTTCCTGCAATGTGCGATAGAGATGCTGTGCACGCGGGGTCCTATAAGAAAGAGCCTGCATGGGAGAGAAAGGGAGAATTGAAATGATCGAAAAAGGTCAGAGACCAATTGGGAGAGAAAAAGAGAAAAGATCAGATTGAGGAAAGAAGGTTAAAAGATGGAGAGAGAAGGCAGGAGCGAGAGAAAGCCAGTGCAGGTAGACAAGAAAGAGAGAAGGCAGACAGCCGGGAGGAACGTGCGTCCAGTACTCAGGGCCTGATGGCCACTCCAGTTGAGTGTCCTGGAAGCTGGAGTGACTGATGCATGGTTGATCAGTTGGAGCAACTTGCTGGAGTGAGGCGGTGCGGCTGCAGATGAGCCATGGACTGCAAGGATCCAAGCCTGGCACCAGGAGTTGGAGGCTCAGGGATGGTGCCTTGCCAAGAGTCAGAGATGGCTACAGGGGCGTGAGTATAGGAGCAGCGCAGAAGGTGGGCTAAACTGTCAGTTACGCGCCTCCTTGGCCGCAAGAGTCTGTATTAGTGTTAAGCTAAGGAGGAGACGTCAGTTTTTAAAGAAGTACACCAGGGCTCATATTTTTATGGACATCTTCCTGCACTGTCTTTAACTTCTGATTTTATTGGAATTGATAGGAACGATTTTTAACCTCCACTAGCACTCCAGTTTGTGGATTACTTATTTACCAGTAACGGTGTACTGCATAATAATGTGCAGTGAATACACTTGACTTGAGCATTCCTAGTTTTCATCCTCTTTCTCTGTGCGTTTAGCATTTGTTTGCTCAGAGGTTGATATGCTTGCTGCTTCCTGATCAGCTCTTCTTTTCTCCACTCTAGCGGCCCACTTCTTCTCTTCTTTCCTTGGCATCTTTTCACGTTAAAACTAGTCAGTGTTTGTGTTTCAATTACTTAGTACGTTTTCCTTTTATTTTTCACTTAAGATGGCAATTAAGCCTTCAATCTGCCTCAAGGATGATTTATTAAGATATGAAGAAGTAGGGGAAGGGACAGCGAAGGTGGTTGGGATGAGAACGGCACCTGTACACATGGATCGCATGGCCGCCCTGTTGCGCGCTGCCAAGACTTGATTCTACAATAAAATAAAATAAAAAGAGAAAGAAGAATAACCTTGGAGGTCAATCATCACCCTGAAAGTGGAGAGTAAACGGCATGTAGTATATGAGTACCAAATTTCAGGTCAATAATTCAAACGGTTTGTGAGCTGCATGTGATTTAAAATCCTGCACAGACAAACGAACAGCCACTGTAGTATATTGTAGATAAAGATTGAACATTCGGAGCACTGCCCTTTTGAACACTGTTTGATTTTGAATTATTTTGATTGAAGCACTTGCCAGCTGTATGCACCTGCCCTCCTTTGATTTGTGCGTGAGTGTCCTCATCCGCTGGCTCATCCCTTGGGTATGTTATTGGCGGTAGCAGGTTCAACAAGCACCGCAGAAGGACCAGGTAGTGTGAGGCCGACCCTCACCATCATTCTCACACATTCTTAACAAGAGTTCCCGGGTTCTCCCTTTGTGAAGAGAGCTTTGAGTAGTAAGAAAAGCGCTATATAAATGTAAAGAATTTTATTATTATTATTATTACTAGCCAAGCCGCAGCGTACCATACACCGCATAATCAGGCCGGTTTTTTAGTGATTTTTAAGCACACGTAGAAAATTAACATTTGAAAAATCAGTAATGTAATAAATCAGCAGGAAAAGCAACATTGTAACAATGCACGGAACGAACCAACACACAATCGTCCGTGACTGAAAACTGGCGGACCACCATTGCGCCCTGCCTTCTCATGTGCCCACCTCCAACTCGTCACTTGAGTCGTTGTCATTTTTGTATAGGCCACATGCACCTGTGACTCACGTAGACTTTTCATTGCTCTGTGTGGTTTTGGCTGCTTTTCTATATATAATCCACCAAGACACCCGACCACGGTTGTAACGCAAATTGCTGTATGTAGCGTGTAAAGCAGTTTGCTATGGTGCACGCGGCCGTGACACAGCGGAGCAACAGCTGAGCCACAAAGTGGTCAACCATAAAACTTCATAGAGCAGGGCTGAGTAGTGCTGATAAGTAAAAAAATAAATGCAAGTCCTCCAACTCCCGGGGGCTGATGGCAGGATTGGCATTCCAGCCACTGTAAAAAAAACTCACACTGTACAGGGTGGTGCTGAGGTGTCACTGGTTGCATGGTTGCTCTTGGATCTCAACCTGGGTGGCTCCCCGTGTGGAGGATCACGTCCAACAGGAGTTCCAAACTACCTCTGAAAGCAGTGTGAGCACAAGAACTGTGGGTCAGGAGCTTCATGAAATGGGTTCCCATGGCTGAGCAGCTGTACACAAGTCTAAGATCACTATGCTCAGTGCTAGCCGTCAGCTAAAGTGGTGTAAAGCATGCCACCTTGGACTCTGGTGTAGTGGAAACATTTCCTCTGGAGTGATGAATTACGCTTCACTATCTGGCAGTATGATGGTCGAATCTGGGTTTGGCAGATGTCAGAAGAATGTTATTGTCTGGAGTTCATAGTGCCTGCTAGAAATGTTAGTGGACTAGTGGTAATTCCCTGGATTCAGGGTTTTCAGGGTTTGGGCTAGGCCCCTTGGATACTGTTAATGCTAGAATGTTCAAAGATATTTTAGACAATTGTCTGCTTTCAACTTAATGGCTATCTTGATTTTCCCAAAGAAGAGGGGCAGTCCCAGACTGAAAAGATTCTGAATAGTCAAACATTCTTCCAGACAGTGGGCAAAAATCTTAGTCATCTCAACCATAAAAGTTGAAAATTATCATCTATATTCTTAAAAATAAAGTTGCAAAGTGGGTCTTCATATCATTGCCTTAGAGGAACCATTATTGGTTCCCAAAAGAGCACTGCAAGTTGGGTGTGCAATGGGTGAGAAAGAAAATTTTTAGAGTGAGTTGGATGAAGTGATGAACAGTGTACCAAAAGGACAGAAAGTGGTGATTGCAGCGGATTTCAATGGACATGTTGGTGAAGGGAACAGTGGAGACGAGAAGGTGATGGGTAGATATGGTGTCAAGGAGAGGAATGAAAAAGGTCAGAGGATAGTGGATTTTGCCAAAAGGATGGACATGGCTGTGGTGAATACGTATTTTAAGAAGAGGGGGGACACAGAGTTACGTACAAGAGTGGAGGAAGATGCACATAGGTAGATTACATCCTATGCAGAAGAGTCAATCTGAAGGAGATTGAAGACTGCAAAGTGGTGGCAGGGGAAAGTGTAGTTAAGCAGCATAGGATGGTGGTCTGTAGGATGATGTTGGAGATCAAGAAGAGTAAGAGAGTGAGGGCAGAGCCAAGGATCAAATGGTGGAAGTTGAAAATGGAAGACTGCAAGGTTGAGTTTAGGGAGGAGGCGAGACAGGCACTGGGTGGCAGTGAAGAGTTGCCAGACTGGGAAACTACAGCAGATGTAGTAAGGGTGACAGCAAGAAGGGTGCTTGGCGTGACATCTGGAAAGAGGAAGGAGGAAAAGGAAACATGGTGGTGGAATGAGGAAATACATTAGAGTATACAGAGGAAGAGGATGGCAAAGAAGAAGTGGGATAGTCAGCGAGATGCAGAAAGTAGACAAGAGTACAAGGAGATAAGGCGCAAGGTGAAGAGAGAGGTGGCAAAGGCTAAAGAAAAAGCGTATGATGAGTTGTATGAGAGGTTGGACACTAAGGAGGGAGAAAAGGACCTGTAATGATTGGCTAGACAGAGGGACCGAGCTGGGAAAGATGTGCAGCAGGTTAGGGTAATAAAGGATAAAGATGGAAACATACTCACAAGTGAGAGTGTGTTGAGCAACTGGAAAGAGTACTTTGAGAGGCTGATGAATGAAGAGAACAAGAGAGAAAAGAGGTTGGAAGATGTGGAGATAGTGAATCAGGAAGTGCAACGGATTAGAAAGGAGGAAGTAAGGACAGCTATGAAGAGAATGAAAACTGGAAAGACCGTTGGTCCAGATGACATACCTATGGAAGCATGGAGGTGTTTAGAAGAGATGGCGGTGGAGTTTTTAAGTAGATTGTTTAATGGAATCTTGGAAAGTGAGAGGATGCCTGAGGAATGGAGAAGAAGTGTACTGGTGTTGATATTTAAGAATAATGGGGATGTGCAGGACCACAGAAACTACAGGGGAATACAATTGATGAGCCTCAGCATGAAGTTATGGGAAAGAGAAGTGGAAGCTAGTTTAAGAAGTGAGGTGATGATTAGTGAGCACCAGGATGGTTTCATGCCAAGAAAGAGCACCATAGATGCAATGTTTGCTTTGAGGATGTTAATGGAGAAGTTTAGAGAAGGCCAGAAGGAGTTGCATTGCGTCTTTTTGGACCTGGAGATGAACGAGGGAAGTGTGACAGTGGAGAGGTCTGCGGTAGGAGTGAAGGGTGCATTTAACGTGGAGGTGGGATTACATCAAGGATCGGCTCTGAGCCCTTTCTTATTTGAAATGGTGATAGACAGGTTGACAGACGAGATTAGACAGGAGTCCCTGTGGACTATGATGTTTCCTGATGACAATGGTGATCAGTAGCGATAGTAGGGAGCAGATTGAGGAGACCCTGGAGAGGTGGAGATATGCTGGGGAGAGGAGAGGAATGAAGGTCAGTAGGAACAAGTGAGAATATACGTGTGTAAATGAAAGGGAGTTCAGTGGAATGGTGAGGATACAGGGAGTAGAGTTGGTGAAGGTGGATGAGTTATATATCATCAATATGAGTATATGAGGATACTTGGGATCAACAGTACAGAGTAACCGGGAGTGTGGAAGAGAGGTGAAGAAGAGAGGGCAGGCAGGGTGGAGTGGATGGAGAAGAGTGACAGGAGTAATTTGTGACAGACGGGTATCAGCAAGAGTGAAAGGGAAGGTCTACAGGACAGTAGTGAGACCAACTATGTTATATGGGCTGGAGACGGTGGCACTGACCAGAAAGCCAACGAAAAAGCTGTAGGTGGAAGAGTTAAAGATGCTAAGATTTGGGTGTAGCGAGGATGGATAGGATTAGAAATGAGGATATCAGAGGGTCAGCTCAAGTTGGACAGTTGGGAGACAAAGTCAGGGAGGCAAGATTGCGTTGGTTTGAAAATGTGCAGAGGAGAGATGCTGAGTATATTGGGAGAAGGCCTCCTTACTGTGAGGCAGCAGCGCTACCACTGTGGCACTCAGTTCAAAGAGATTTTCTAATGATATTTAAATGACAACGTAGGGCACCGAAAAATCCACAGAATCGCCTGGTTTATGAGAGTCCCAATGTGTTGAAAGTAAAAATATTCCTTAAGCCGTACTCGCAGGTCAGCTTTTATATTCTAAATATCGTTTTCATATGATTACAAGCAATACAATTTATATAAAGGATTAGCATTTTGGTTGCAGAAGATAATGTAAGATATAGTTTGTTCCATCTGCAAAATAAAGTTTGTTCGTTAATTCTATAAATTTATTTTCAACATTTTAAATCACGTTTTCATTTAAATATAATAAAAAAAATCTCTTTGAGCCTAACTATTACCTAACTGGTAAAGGTTGTCGCCGAGTTGTCTTTCGCTCACTTGTCTTTTGACAAGTTGTCTTTTCGCCGAGTTGTACTTTTGCCGAGTTATCTTTTCGCCTGGTTTAAGTACATTTTATACATTAAAGATGTCTGTTTTGTCCACTGTAATGGGCAGCACCCAATCCCTACTGGGATTGAACAAGTATCCTTCCTCGGCTGGGAGGCCAGGACAATGGAAGGATTGTGGGAAATGAACACTGATAAAGGCAGTGTGGTGTAGTTGCTAAGGTGTTGGATTTCAAACCCTAAGGTTGTGGGTTCAAATCCGGCATGAATAAGTCACTTGACCTTCCTGTGCTCCAATTAGAAAATCAAAAGAAACATAAGCAATTGTATCATAAATGTTGTAAGTCGCCTTGGATAAAGGTGTTAGCCAAATAAATATAATGGTAAATATTTTCTCCCCCAATCCGCTAGGTTTAGGATTCCCACAGGGATACTGGCAGGGCATGCTGGAATTTGTAGTCCCGTCAGACAGCCCTGTTGGATTCTGTAGTGATTAACATTCTCCCAGTTTTTTGGACTACTGATTGACCTGGAAGTACTTCCACCGGGCTATGCCTGAGCACTGAATGTACTCTCAAGTCTGCCATTAAACAAGCCGCACAACCTCATCTAGCCGAGTTGGAGCCAGGTGGAAGAAGGACAAAGCTCACCTGGGAGGTGTGGAGGACAGAAAAAAGAGAAAAGAATTGTGTTGTGGTTGGTGGATACTTTATTTAAGGCCTTCGTGCAAGATACAGGGAGAATGACTCGAAAGAGGCCCTGAATATTCTGTTGTAACTCCAGTTAGGATGAAGCAATCTGAACCAAAAAAATACACTATATACCTTGACGTTTGTGTAATCGATTGCATTACATGCAATGCTAGAAGTGGCTTTCCTTTTTCTGCCAGACACAATTTGATGCAGCACTCCATGTTCTTGATCGTATCGGAGGGAATAGCAGCAATTTCACGTTGGATGATTTCCTTCCAATTTTCCACAGCACAAGGCTTGTTCCGATAGATTTTCCTCTGAGCATACCGCAAAGGAAGAAGTCTGGTGGTGTCAGATCTGGAGACAGTGGTGGAAATTACCCTGTTGCCGAAGACGAACTCAATTTCTGCCCCCCTGCTCCTTGCCAATGTGTGACACGTTGCTCCATCTTGCTGGAAGTAACCTTCCATTAACTCACGATCATCCAGTTGGTTCTGACATCACTTAAATGAATTGGTGCCCCAAAAGGTTTGCACCATGAAGACGTGTTGCTCAATACTGTACACCACCATCCTGATGAGAAGTCGAGTGACTGAGTGAAGTGGTACGGGTGGTATGCACCCAGAAGTTGCAAACAGAGGTTAAATGTCGCGACAGCTGTCCAGCGCCTACCTCATCTCGCTGACGCAGGGTCATTCCGGCTTGTTCGTATCTCCATATACTAAGGAGCACATTGCACGTCGGTTTGTTCTGATTGCTTCATCCTAGCGAAAGTTATTACAGAATATTTGTGGCCTCTTTCAAGTGAATCTCCTGTATTTTGTATAAATAAGCCTTTTATTTGTGTCTGTGAAGTTGTGTCTTGGGTTTGGGATGCTACAATGCCCCCTGGTGGTCACGCCACATATTAGGCACCTTTTCAAAAATGAAACAACCATAGTCATATGCAAAAACACTAACCAGAATGAAATGTTTTTCATCCAGGAATCATACTACGGGGAATCAGAGTAATGTGCCATTAAAGCGCCATTATTTTTAAGAGTCACTTAACGTCTTAACTTTAAGGCACTATGGGTAGTACTAGGGAGTTGTACCGTGTTAGCCATTATGGATGTGGTGAGAAGTCAAGCAAAATGACACCTTTTATTGGCTAACTAAATAGATTACAATATGCAAGCTTTCGAGGCAACGCAGGCAAGATAAAAAGAGTGGTTGGGAATCAAACAGAGGGATAATGTGGAGGCAAATGGTGAAAATAGTAAAGACAAAATCCTGTTTGATCCTGGTGCAGATGGTAAAGGTATCTGCTTCTGTCCAACTGCAAAGGACTCTGGTATTAATTTGGCTGTGCAGCAATCTCAGGATTGTTAAACATTTGGTGGAAGAATGGATCTCCAGGAGACTTCCTCTGGTTCTTGTGTGAATGGGTGTATCTCTGTCATGCCATCCAGGGTGGATTCCTGCTTCCCACACTCCCACGGAAGTCTCAGCATGCTAATCATCACCAGTCTGTGGCAAAACTAATACAACACTACACACACAAACTGCAAAATGATTCCCACAAACTAGAAAGTTTACACAAGGCAATTGATCACAACAAAGACAAACATACAACATGTTATTAACTGCCACTGGAGACTTCCCCCCTCATTCATAATCAATTTTCAATTATCTTTCATAGTAAAGCCATTCAAAACTGAACAGCACAGTCTGTAGTTTAAGCATCAATATTTAAATCCAGGTGGTAAGCCCCCTTACTCCACTGGAGTCAGACGGAGCCATTGTCTACCCTGCATAATCAGCAGAAAGACTGGGAACCAGCCTGTGACCCTTAGGACTTTATATGTTCCAGTCATTAATGTGTGCACACACTTATATATGGCCACTTTGAGGCTACCAGTCACCTGATGTTAATTTCTCTGTGAAGTGAGAAGGTATGGGGAGAATACAGACTACTGGCTTTGAATTTAGGGTTTGGTAGCACCTCCAAGGGTCATTCGATGTGGTGCAATATGAATATAATGCATTATTATTATCCACCCATTCCAATCCATTATCCAACCCGCTATATCCTAACTACAGGGTCACGGGGGTCTGCTGGAGCCAATCCCAGCCAACACAGGGCGCAAGGCAGGAAACAAACCCCAGGGAGGTTGCCAGCCCACCACAGGACACACACACACACACCCACACACTAGGGACAATTTAGGATCACCAATGCACCTAAGCTGCATGTCTTGGGACTGTGGGAGGAAACCAGAGTATCCGGAGGAAATCCACGCAGAAACGGGGAGAACATGCAAACTCCATTATTATTATTATTATTATTATTATTATTATTATTATTATTATTATTATTATTATTCAGTGTTTGTTTAATCTCGCATGATGTCAAGAAGCCAAAGTGATTTACCCTAACACCTTTCTAAGGATGTGTGCAGTGCCTATAATTGTGATCTTTTGTACTTCACTAGCTAATGGATGGCCTGGGATTACTATTATTATTATTATTATTATTATTATTATTAAATCATCACATGTTTTAACAAAACTTGGTCATATGAGTAACTCATGGAACTGTCATTACACGTGTTTTGGATCAATATTAAGGGATATTATATCTTCAACATTAAAGATTTAAACTAACAAAGTTTGAACTTATTGTGGAGGGGCTTATTTGGGGTTGGATTATGACTTTGACAGGCTATACTGACTAAATATAAGTTCCACAAAAAAGGTTCTCATATTCTCTCATTTTAAAGCTCTTTTCCAGCTCTATATTTTGCATAAATACTACACTAACCCCTATACTATTATTTATTATTACATATATTAAAATATACATTCCAAAAGATAGATTCACCATAAACAATAACACTGAGGTCTATGTTGATTACTTAGATTTCAAAATCATATGTATTTTAAATACTTGCAAATTATAAAATATCTTACGTTTGTTCTCACATTTCAACTTTCTGAATATTTTGACAGTCTCTATATATATTAAATCCAGCGTCCGTCTGTCTGTCTGTCCACTTTTCATGATAGAACTACTTAACGGATTTAGATTGAGTTCTTTTTCTATAATTTGCTTGAGTTAAACAGCGGCCCGTGGGGAGGGGGCGGGGCCAGCCTCGGGGCGTAACCTTAACTCTGCTTAGTTAGCGAATGAGAGAACAACTTAACGGATTTAGATGGGTTTTTTTTTCTATAATTTCCTTGAATATTCCGTTTGATTTTGCGACTTCTCTCATCATGCTATGTATCATAGTTCCCTTGCAGTACCGATTTATTTGCACAAATATGAGAGACACACAGTGGGCCGAGGGGAGGGTGGCAGGGCCCTCCTCACTCACATGCCAGCCTCGGGGCATTCCTTACCTCTGCTTAGTTAACAAACGAGAGAACTACTTAAAGGATTTAGTTTGGGTTTTTTTCGAGAATTTGCTTGAACATTCCAGTTGACTGTGACTTCGCTCATTACGCTAAGAATCATAGTTTGCTTGCAGAAGAGATATATTCATGCTAATGCGAGACAAAGGCTGCGGGCCGAGGGGAGGGGGAAGCATGACGTCAGGAGTGGGGAGCCGGGCAGGGCTCTCCTCGCTGTCCTGTTTCACTACTACGCGGGCGGTTAGTGTATAATAAAAACATTTTGCTGTTTTAATATGACTCCTGCCTGTTTTTAAATTGTTGTAAATGGCATTACACAATTTGATACATAACCCTAAAGGTGCCATTTATCCAACTTAGTGTAACAGGAGGGTTAATGCAGTCCAGCATTGGAGTTCAACCCTGCAGCACTCTGGACCGGCGGATGCATCTTTGGATTTTTATTAACATTTTCTTTACCCTGTTTTTATTTTATTTGTAGTATAAAGTACACAATAAAAAAGTAACATTAAATCAATGTTTTCTAAAGTGACTTCATAATGTAAACCCATTCACAATCTAGTAATAAAAAAAAGTGCCACTTATGGTTTATTATCCTTATTTCAAGCCATTAGTCAAGCCCTTGTGATTACCGCAAGTAAAAACATAAAAACAACAAGAGAAAAACAGTCAGTTCTTTGATCTTGTTATAGATTTAGGTTTCTTTTATTATAAATTATAGCTCAGAAGACAATACTTAGAGCAAAAAAAGTGAATGCCTTTCAATGATAAAAAAAAAATAAAATGATAAAATACGCATTTCTAAAAAGCATGAGAGCTAAATGACAACAATTTCAATGGACTGTGCTCAGTGATCCAATTGCCTTTCATCTTCCAAGAAAATGACACAGGAGCAAAAATATATATAAAACACTCACTTTATCTAAAGCTACTTTCTGATAATTCGTGATATTTTGTTTGAATCTTCTCTACTTTAAACCTTAAAATTTCAGGTTCTTTTAAAATGCTTATTCTGCATTAATATTCATTCACATTTCTAACGTGCACGGCCCTTAACCTGAAAATTGGTCTAGAGGCGGGCGCCGTACGACGGCTGACTCTGTGCTCGTCACGTCCACCCACTGCAATGAGATTCTTAATGGAATATTTTCTGAAAAGACAACAACAACCGGCAATGTGGGCAACATCACGTGATTGTGTCGAAAAAATAGTTCACTACAAGACGAATGTTAGTGGGTACAATGGTCTGTAACTATTCCAGTCACGAAAACTACTGAATATGTATGGTTCTCATAGATTAGTAGCATTATCGGTAAAATCTAACCCAGTATATTACGACTTGCAGATATCAGTGTGGATATTAATATATACAATATTGACTGTCCCCTTCCTCCATCTTACCACTGAATACTCTGCTCCCCAGCTCTGGAACTCACTACCGTCTGAGCTTAGAAATATTAAATCATTCTCACTTTTCAAATCTAAACTTTAAAACTCATTTGTTTCTCTTTGATTACAATTGATCTCTGATTTTAATTTTTGTATTTTAGAGTTGTTTATAATGTTTTTTATCTATTGTTCAGTGTCCTTGAGTGTTTAGAAAGGTGCCTACAAATAAATAAAATGTATTATCATTATTATTATATTAGAACCCTTTTTTCGGTTATAGTGCATCATTTCCCATATGAAAGTAATCCTTGATAAAAAACCCAGGCCGGTCCCGAAAAACATAGAAAGGGAGGAAAGAAAAGAAATAGAGAAACCTCTTCTGCCTCACGACCATTGACCATTGCTTGATCTATCATCCAGTGGATCAGGAGGTACACTTTACCGTTAAGGATCACTTGTCCTCTTTGGCTTATTCTGGGACTCTTTTACAGTATTTTGGTTTACTGCGTAAAGTGCTCCTCTCATAGTATTAATAAGACGTTGGACTGATTTTCCTTTTTATTTGACTTTTGATGTCTTTTGGCACTGTTGTTATTGTTCTGGCCACATTACTTTTTACAAAATTGATTTTTGTATGTTCTGTACAGTGGGGGGTTTATAGTTTTTCATTGTGAGGGCACTATATAATTGTGTGATGATTTTCTGATGAAGATATATGATGAAGTTTACATACAGTGTATATTGTGGAGGTGAGATTCTGATACTGGCAAATAGATTTAAGGCATTAATATTAATAATTGCATTGGTGGGTTCTCTTGACTTACGCAATTTAATCTAATCTTGGGAGTTTAATCAGTTGTTGAGTTAATTAGATTTAGATTTGAAAATAATACACTTCTCTCTTATTGTATACTTGAACTTTTGTGACAGTTATAGTGATGATGTTAACAGTGGTCAGTGTTAGGGCCGCTGCTATTATTTATTTATTATTTGAGTTGCTGCAATTAAATTTTGGCAAAATGGACTAGCCTGCCACATAATTTTTTCACTCTGATTTTTGAGGTGTCTTTGAATTCAGGGCTCTGTAGGTTGATCATTTTCATTTCCATCAAACGATGTGGCATCCTTTCGTTCCTAACACATTACCCAGTCTATATCAGTATAGATATCCAGGAGGATTTCTTTTTCCCATTGAGATCTGATGTGTTTTCAAAGTGTTCCTTTAATGTTTTATATATATATATATATATATATATATATATATATATATATATATATATATATATATATATATATATATATATAGTCACGCTTGGGTCACAGATTTGCACAGAAATATAGGAGGTTGTAGAAAACAGGAATTTTATTCAACCACTGCAAACAAACATTTCTTTTTTTAAAAGCTTAAACGTGCTCCATGACAAGTCAGAGATGATAGTTCCTCTAGGAGCAGAGCATGTCAGAAAGAAAGATAAAAGCAAAACAATCAATTCCAAAACTGACAGGCACTGCACAAGGCTTTTAAGTTAGCGGGGCTACCGCGCAAAATCTTTATTACATGTTATAGCGCAAGTGAGAAGGGTAAGGAGCAACGTGAAGGTAGACTGTGTTTCAGGGGTATTCCCAGGGGCGTCTGTGTCCTCTTGGGGTGCGATCACCCCTCCAGCTTACACACTCCCCCTCAGCCTTATTCACATTCTCGTGAATCAAGCGACTCTCTTTACCAGGTTCATGTTCATGTAGGCGTGATAATACGTCTGCGTTGACGTGTTCAGAGCCTGGTCAATGTTTTACTGTGAAACTGTAAGGTTGTAAGCCCAGAAACCATCTCATGAGGTGAGAGCTTATATCTTTCTGTCGGTATAACCATTGAAGTGGAGCATGATCAGTTACTAAAGTGAAGTTTCGTCCTCACAAGTAATAGCGAAGCGCTTCCACAGCCCACCTAATTGACAAGCATTCTTTCTCAATTGTAGAATAATTATGTTCCCTAGAAAGTAATTTCCTACTGAAATATGTGATTGGATGTTCTTCTCCATCAAAAATCTGTGACAGAACTGCGCCCTCACCAAATGCACTTGCGTCTGTTTGCAAGACAAAATCCTTTGTGAAATCCGGGTTCCTTAAAACCGGATAAGAAGACAATGCTTTTTTTATATCGTTGAAAGAATGTTCACAATTTTCTGTCCATAAGATAGGTCGGTTTTTCCTGCTTCTAGTAAGTTCTGTAAGAGGAGCAGCTCTATGTGCAAAATTTGGAATGAACCTTCTGTAGTAACCAGCAAGCCCCAGAAAAGCGCGTACCTGTTTCTGTGTTTTTGGTCTCGGGTAAGCAAGCATTTCTTCTATTTTCCTTAATTGTGGCCTAAGTAAACCCTTGCACATAGCATAACCTAAGTAATGAGTCTCGGACATGCCCAGTTTACATTTCTGTAAACTATACTACTACTAGTACTTTTATAAACTAGTATACTATACATACTCATACATATAGATATATACACTGCTCAAAAAAATTAAAGGAACACTTTGAAAACATCTCAATGGAAAAAAAATTCCTGCTGGATATCTCTACTAATATGGACTGATATGGTAATGTATTAGGAACAAAAGGATTGCACATCATTTAATGGAAATGAAAACGATCAACCTACAGAGGGCTGAATTCAAAGACACCCTGAAAATCGAAGTAAAAAAATGATGCAGCAGGCATGCTCGTCCATTTTGCCGAAATTTCATTGTAGCAAGTCTAAATCATACTCAGTAGTTTGTATGGCCCCCCCATGCTTGTTTCCATACCTGACAATTTGGGGGATTGGCTGCATGCTCCTAATGAGACGACAGATGGTGTCCTGAGGGATCTCCTCCTGGATCTGGACCAGGGCATCACTGAGCTCCTGGACAGTCTGATGTGCAACCTGGCGACGTCGGATGGACCGAAACCTAATGTCCTACCCAGAGGTGTTCTATTGGATTGAGGTAAGATGGGGGGGTATGGGGGCCAGTCAATGGTATCACTTCCTTCATAATCTTGCCACATGAGGCCGGGCATTGTGGTGCACCAGGAGGAACCCAGGAGCCACTGCACCAGCATAGGGTCTGACAATGGGTCCAAGGATTTCATCTCAATACCTGATGGCAGTCAAGGTGTCGTTGTCTAGCCTGTAGAGGTCTGTGCATCCCTCCATTGCCTCCCCAGATCATCACTGACTCACCACCAAAGTGAGTCATATGCCTTTCATATCTGTCACATGTGCTCAGGGTGAACCTGCTCTCATCTGTGAAAAGCACAGGACGTCAGTGGTGGACCTGCCAATACTGCTATTCTATGGCAAATGCCAATCGAGCTCCACAGTGTCGGGTGCAGTGAGCACAGGACCCACTAGAGAAGATCGGGCCCTCAGGCCACCCTCATGAATTCTGTTTCTGATTGTTTGGTCAGAGACAGTCACACTAGTGGCCTGCCTGCTGGAGGTCATTTTGTAGGATCTGGCAGTGCTCATCCTATTCCTCCTTGCCCAAAGCAGAAGATACAGGTCCTGCTGATGGGTTAAGGACCTTCTACGGCCCTGTCCAGCTCTCCTAGAGTAACTGCCTGTCTCCTGGAATCTCCTCCATGCCCTTGAGACTGTGCTTGGAGACAAAGCAAACCTTCTAGCAATGGTGCGTGGTACTGATGTGCCATCCTGGAGAAGTTGGACTATCTCTGCCAGCTTTGTAGGGTCCAGGTATCCAGTAGTAACACTGACCATAGCCAAATGCAAAACGAGTGAAAAAACAGATGAGGAGGGAAAAATGTTTCCCACCACCTTTTAAACCATTCCTGTTTTGGGGGTCATCTCATTGTTGCCCCTCTAGTGCACTAGTTGTTAATTTCACGAACACCAAAGCAGCTGAAACTGATTAACAAGCCCCTCTGCTACTGAACTGACCAGTTCAATAGCCCACAATTTTCATTGCCTTGATGCTATACTCAGATGAAAAAGTGTTCCTTTAATTTTTTTTAGCAGTGTACATACATAAATCATCTACTGTTGAATTCTGCTCTGTACTTGTAATACTTTTATTTTACTATTATATTGCATTGAGGATTGCTTGTGTTTTGTTCTGTGTATTGTATTGACCCCCTTCTTTTTGACACCCAACCTACCTGGACAGGGGTCTCTCTTTGATCTGCCTTTCCTGAAGTTTCTTCCATTTTTTGCCTATAAGGGATTTTTTTTGGAGTTTTTCCTTGTCTTCTTAGAGAGTCAAGGCTTAGGCAGTCAAGAGGCAGTACAGCTTAAAGCCCAGTGCGGCACTTCTTGTGTGATTTTGGGCTATACAATATTAAATTGTATTGTATATATATAAATTATTTGCATAGGAATATAAATAACACTCTGATTAAGTTTGCAGACACAGAATTACCCCTAGGAAGTAAAAATGTAATGTTAGGTATGAATGAGAGGTCTGAAAATCAAGAGTACTCCTCATGAGAAGGATTTAGGAATCATAGTGGACTCAACGCTATCAACTGGAAGTCATTGTTCAGAAGCCATTAAGAAGGCTAAAATAATGTCAGGTTATATAGCGCCTTGATGTGTGGAGTACAAGTCACAGGAGGTTCTCCTCAACCTTTATAACACACTGGTGAGGCCTCATCTGGAGTCCTGTGTGCAGTGTGGGTCTCCAGGCTACAAAAAGGACATAACAACACTAGAAAAGGTCCAGAGAAGAGCAACAGGGCTGATTCAGGGCTACAGGGGATGAGTGATGAGGAAAGATTAAAAGAGCTGAGCCTTTACAGTTTAAGAAAAAGAAGATTAAGAGGAGAAATGAGAAGGATTTAGGAGTCGTAGTGGCCTCAACACAATCAACTGCCAGATAATTAAGCCATTAAGAAGGCTAACAGAATGTCAGGTTATATATTGCCCTGATGTGTGGAGAACAAGTCACAGGAGGTTCTTCTGAAGCTTTATAACACACTGATGAGGCCTCATCTGGAGTCCTGTGTGCAGTGTGGGTCTCCAGGCTACAAAAAGGACATAGCAGTGCTAGAAAAGGTCCAGAGAAGAGCAACAGGGCTGATTCAGGGCTACAGGGGATGAATTATGAAGAAAGATTAAAAGAGCTGAGCCTTTACAGTTTAAGAAAAAGAAGATTAAGAGGAGACATGAGAATGATTTAGGAGTCGTAGTGGACTCAACACAATCAACTGCCAGATAATTAAGCCATTAAGAAGGCTAACAGAATGTCAGGTTATATAGCACCCTGATGTGTGGAGGTACAAGTCAAAGGAGGTTCTGCTCAAGCTTTATAACACACTGGTGAGGCCTCATCTGGAGTACTGGGTGCAGTTTTGGTCTCCAGGCTACAAAAGGACATAGCAGCACTAGAAAATGTCCAGAGAAGAGCAACAGGGCTGATTCCAGGGCTACAGGAGATGAATTATGAAGAAAGATTAAAAGCACTGAGCCATTATAGTTTAAGAAAAAGAAGATTAAGAGGAGACATGATTGAAGTGTTTAAAATTATGAAGAGAATTAGTCCAGTGGATCGAGACTGTGACTTTAAAATGAGTTCATCAAGAACACGGGGACACAGTTAGAAACTTGTTAAGGGCAAATTTCACAGAAACATTAGGATTTTTTTTCTTTACGCAGAGAACCACAGACACATGGAATAAGTGACCAAGTAGTGTGGTAGACAGTAAGACTTTAGGGACTTTCAAAACTCGACTTGATGTCATTTTAGAAGTGGATAGCACTGAAGAGCTTTATTGGACTGAATGGTTTGTTCTCGTTTAGACTGTTCTAATGTTCTAACTACCAACATTTAAAAAATAATTGAAGACTACCACACCCCATTTTCAAAGGGTCAAGCTTACATCAGGAGGATGGCTTCTTGTCGGAGGTTGGAGAACAGATAGAAGAGAGGACAAAGTTTTGCCAAAGGGGATGGGGACGTTTTGCTTGTGGTCTGAGATTGGAGGAAGAAGGGATGAAGATGTCCAAAAATGAACACTGTATTACAGCACCATGATTCTGTCCCTGTCAACATTTTTTAGATTAAAAGGTACTTTCAATTCTTAACTGAACCATACATTTTTACCTTTCCTCTGTTCACTAGCTATAACTGTGTGGAATGAAGTTTCATTTTTACATTCCTTTAACTTCAATCCTCTGTTTATCTAAATATCTTAAGGTACACAAATGGCACTCAAGTGTGAAACTAAACTTTGCACTATAATGGCTAAATAAATAGAAGTGCTAGGAATAACTGGTTAATAGTCGTCCATTGTAAAGATTAAGCAAGTATGAAGTCCCTCAGGAATGCTAAGGATTTTCTTAGCCTTTCATCGACAAACGGTAAAGGCCCAAGTGTGCTTTTTTATTTATTAATTTTTTTCTCCCCTTCAAGAAAGACGGAGGCAATGAACTATTTTTCTGCCTTAGACAATAGGCATTTAGGGCTTCAAAAATATTTAAGAGATTTATTTCACACATATAAACATTGAATTTCCATATAAATTGACAGTTTGGATTTCTTCTGGCTTCTCGCCAGGAACTGTTTTGGGGAGGAAACACTTAATCCTTTTACTGCCGCATTTCTGCAAGGCATACAACAACTTAACTGCAGTCTCACAGTTGGGGTCACGTTGAGCTCCAAACATTTCAAAACTCATACCATAATTTCATGGTAATACGCTTCCTGTGATAACAGAGACAGATGACATTTGCTTTTTAACTCACTGTGATTTGAATATACGGCTCTTGTTGAAAAAGGAATAAGCTTTGCAACAAGGATGAAACAAAAATATGACATTTAAAGCCAACTAAAAAAATACACTGATGAAACAGATCTTGCTCTGTAGATGCTCTTTCTGTCGCTAGAACTCTTAAACGCATGTCGCATAAAATAGTAACCTTCGAAATTAGAAATTAGTAGAATTTAGTACAAATTATAAATTATTTTACCGTATCAGATGGCAGTTGTGAAGTGTAAATGGCCCATAATGTGAGGTGTGTGTGACAAAGAGACTGGAGGAGCCAAATCAATACAGCTGAAAAGCCAAAAATAAGGGCACTTATTTTGCTGTTTTGAAAGCAATAATAATAATAAAACATTTTAATTGATGGCACACTTCATAACACTCAAGGTCACCTTACAAAGCATAAAACGAATCCCCCTTAATAAAAGGAGAAGTGTCTGTGTGTCCAAAACGTTGCTATGTCTCTGTCATTCCAAAAGATGGCACATCATAAACATTGGTACGACTACAAATGTTTGTGAAACGCCATCTGTTGGAATGAGAAATACACTGCATTTTACAGTTTCTCTGAATTGCTAAAACACTAAACCCCATTCTCTGAACCAAAAGCTCGGTGGCCTGAACTCATTTATTGAACCATTTGCTCTTTTGACCATACCATAAATAACTTTCACCTAGTGAAACACAATTTGCAGATCTCATTGACTCTTTTTGCAAAACTCTAAACACATTCTCATTCAATAAAGCACATTTTGCACAACATCGCACTTGGTAACCCCAAGTGGCAAAAGATAAACACAAATAAAGCACAGCTGTCATAAATTAAACACTAGAAATCAAAATTGATAACACTTGTTTCAAATGAGGTGACACCACCAATATAAGGCAGTTCAGAGTGGACATAGATAGATAGATAGATAGATAGATAGATAGATAGATAGATAGATAGATAGATAGATAGATAGATAGGAAAGGCACTATATAATAGATAGATAGATAGATAGATAGATAGATAGATAGATAGATAGATAGATAGGAAAGGCACTATATAATAGATAGATAGATAGATAGATAGATAGATAGATAGATAGATAGATAGATAGATAGATAGATAGGAAAGGCACTATATAATAGATAGATAGATAGATAGATAGGAAAGGCACTATATAATAGATAGATAGATAGATAGATAGATAGATAGATAGATAGATAGATAGATAGGAAAGGCACTATATAATAGATAGATAGATAGATAGATAGATAGATAGATAGATAGATAGATAGATAGATAGATAGATAGATAGATAGATAGATAGATACTTTATTAATCCCAAGGGGAAATTCACATTCTGAATTCAAATTCACAAGGTTGTTGAACAACAATGGACAGGAACAATCACAGATGTGTGTGTAAGAAATGGGGTATGAGGAGGAAGAGGAGGGGGCAAGGAGAAGGAAGAGTTGACCGAGGAAGAGCAAGATAAAGGGTAGCAATTTCTGATGAATTTTGAGCTACTGTCATAATCCATGTTCTTGTCCATGGAATGGCAATGAGAGAAGCAGGACAAAGAGTACAAAGAGTTCTCTGTGTCCACCATAATCCGCAGATTCAGACAAGAGAACAGGTTCAGCATACACTAGCTGCTGTTTTGTCTTTGAAAGTTTACAATACTGCTGTATACAGTTGTTTCGGTAGACTGGGAAGAAAGTCCATCACTGTTTATATTGTAACTGCACTTTCACTTTTTGTAAAATTGCAAGACTGCCACAGGAGGGTGGAAGGACAGCTATGTTCAATTAGCAGCAAGAGGCCATTATAGTTGACATGGTCCGTCTAAGAAATAGAGCAACGAGTTATTGAAGACAACACAAACTTTAAAACTTTCCACCATCAACCGTTTCCTCCAACACAACAGGGTGCACATGAAGCGAGTGTACCGAGTACCCTCTGAGCGCAACTCAGAAAGGGTCAAAAGAACAGCGATTTCAGTACGTGCAAGTAAGAATACATTCAGACACATTTACAGTTGTCCAGTGTAATATTACTGCATTCATACTAATGTCAAGCTCAATGACATCACAGTGTGTACAATGTATGTAAATCAAGAATGCATAGAGTGTACTCTACAGCATAGGTCTGTCTTTCTGTAGCACTTATAAAACTACACCTGTTTCTACATATAGAGAATGTTTGAATTGGATTTCATGGACAGACCCCATGGATGAAGCAGGGTTCAGTCTCACAAAGAGGAGAAGGAGAGACCAGAACATAATTGGCCAGCAGACCATTTTCCAAGTTCCTGGCCAGCGTGGTGTTAGTGTGACACTATGTGCTGCCATAACGTCACACTGGGGTCATAGAACACCCAGCCTGTTCTTACATTTCTTGGTGGTCTTCGAGATGTCTTCTTTGGACTTGAGCAGCAGGATCATGAGCTGAACGAGCATCATACCTATGTTATAGTTTGGGACATTGTCAGTTTTAACCGTGTTGAACAGATAAGAGAACGGTATGACATCATCGAGCATTTTTTAACATGTACCTGCCATTGTACTCCCCTTTCCTTAACCCGATGGAGGAGTGTTTCTCTACATCAACAACAACAACAACATTTATTTATATAGCACATTTTCATACAAAAAGTAGCTCAAAGTGCTTACATAATGAAGAATAGAAAAATAAAAGACACAGTAAGAAAATAAAATAAGTCAACATTAATTAACATAGAATAAGAGTAAGGTCCAATGGCCAGGGGGGACAGAAAAAACGAAAAAAACTCCAGACGGCTGGAGAACAAAATAAAATCTGTAGGGATTCCAGACCATTAGACTGCCCAGTCCCCTCTGGGCAATCTACCTAACATAAAAGAAACAGTCCTCTTTGGATTTAGGCGATTTACATGACGGTGGAAGGTATATGACAGTGTCATACAAACGAGCCAGAGAGATCAAAAAAAGTTTGGGCCAGCCCCCCGTATATTGTGCCCTGGTTGCAAATGAGTAAATTGTTGAGTTCTTCACCGAACATAATCCAAAACCGAACTGATTTTAGGATGGGAAGATGGCAGCTTTAAAGGCCAAGACAAGAAGTGACGTCATCAGGACCGGAATGGGAAGAGATGTCCTCTGGGACCGTAAGTGACATCATCAACAGCGTCTGAACCAGCAGTGATGGCATCGGGACCCGAAGTGACGCCATCACCGTTACTGGAACTGGAAATGAAGTGACCGGGGACTGGACGTGACGTTATCATAGGCACTGGAACAAGCAGGATTTCCCATGGATGGTCTGCAGAGGATTGAGAGAGATAGTCGGTGCAGCTTGCCACCCCCTGGTCTGGCGTGATACTACTATTATTCAGGCCCTTTAGCTGCCTCCCAATCGCATGTGTGTGACAACAGACAACCCTACACCAAGGTAAATCTCCTGCAGGACATGGAATTGGCCTGTGGTGACATAGGTGTGGAGTTGTGTCAAGGGGTGGATTCGGCACATGAGAGGGTTCTTCTCACGCGGCCTGGCAAGGGAGAATATAGCATGTGACGTGGGTGAAGTGCTGTGGACTGACCCAGCCCAAAGACTTGATGAAGCCCAATGACCAATCACTTGTTTACAGTCCTTTAATTTTGTACCATTTACAGTGTATTATAGGCTGTGGACTGTGGTGTACATCTAATTTACAGTATGGAAAATTCTGTCTTTTCTAGTACTTTATTTTACTTTATGTACAGTAAATGCTGAATCCACTGAGTTCTAAAATCTTTTTTTCTTTGCATTTTTTGGAAATGCAAAATGCAATTTCTGTATTGTAAATACACATTTCTCCTGGAGCTACAGTATATGCCCAGAATACAGTGCTTTCAATTTTTTCTGTAGTGTGTAATGGTTGCTCAGTAGTGTTTATGCTTGATGCATGATCTGAAAACAGTGCCTGCTTTTGAGCAAAGATAACATTATTTTGAGAAGATTGTTTTACCATTTTTTTTTTGTTGTACCATACAGGTGTAGTTTTTTTTTTTTTTTCTTTTTTCTTCAAAATAGTGGGATGGCTAATCTAGATTATTAGAAAATTCTAACAATCTGGAACAGGCCCTTCTGCCCAATAAAGCTCACCAGACCTATCCACTCAGTTCTTCTAAAATAACATCAAGTTGAGCTTTGAAAGTTCCTAATGTCCTACTGTCCACTACTTGTTCACTACTTGTTCACTTATTCCTTGTGTCTGTGGCTCTATATGTAAAGAAAAACTTACTAATGTTTATGCAAAATTTACCCTTAAGTGAGTTACTATGGGATGTTAGCTGGTTTGTATGGACTACCCCTTGATACATGTTTATAAATTATGAAGCAGTGGCATCAGCTACTTGGTCTGAGATTCAACTAATGAACTAGTATTCAGCTGTGTCCCTTTGTTCTTGATGAACTCATTTTAAAGTCACAATCTAGATCCACTGGACGAATTCCCTACATAACTCTAAACATTTCAATCAGGTCTCTTCTTAAACTTCTTTTGCTTAAACTGAAAAGGCTCAGCTCTTTTAATCTTTCTTCATAACTCATACCCTGTAGCCCTGGAATCAGCCTAGTTGCTTTATTCTGGACCTTTTCTAGTGCTGTTATGTCCTTTTTGTAACCTGCAAACCAAATTGCACACAGGACTCCAGATGAGGCCTCACCAGTGTGTTATAAAGTTTGAGCAGGACCTCCTGTGACTTGTATTCCACACGTCATATATAACCTGACATTCTTTTAGCCATCTTAATGTCTTCTGAACACCGCCTGGCAGTTGAAAATGTTGAATCCACGACGACTCCTCAATCCTTTTCGATTTTCAGACCCATTGTGTATGTAAACCTCACCTTTTATTCCTATGTGTAATACTTTATATTTATTAACATTAAACTTCATCTGCCACAAATCTGCCCAAGCAACTACAGTGGTGTGAAAAACTATTTGCCCCCTTCCTGATTTCTTATTCTTTTGCATGTTTGTCACACAAAATGTTTCTGATCATCAAACACATTTAACCGTTAGTCAAATATAACACAAGTAAACACAAAATGTAGTTTTTAAATGATGGTTTTTATTATTTATGGAGAAAAAATCCAAACCTACATGGCCCTGTGTGAAAAAGTAATTGCCCCTGAACCTAATAACTGGTTGGGCCACCCTTAGCAGCAATAACTGCAATCAAGCGTTTGCGATAACTTGCAATGAGTCTTTTACAGTGCTCTGGAGGAATTTTGGCCCACTCATCTTTGCAGAATTGTTGTAATTCAGCTTTATTTGAGGGTTTTCTAGCATGAACCGCCTTTTTAAGGTCATGCCATAGCATCTCAATTGGATTCAGGTCAGGACTTTGACTAGGCCACTCCAAAGTCTTCATTTTGTTTTTCTTCAGCCATTCAGAGGTGGATTTGCTGGTGTGTTTTGGGTCATTGTCCTGTTGCAGCACCCAAGATCGCTTCAGCTTGAGTTGACGAACAGATGGCCGGACATTCTCCTTCAGGATTTTTTGGTAGACAGTAGAATTCATGGTTCCATCTATCACAGCAAGCCTTCCAGGTCCTGAAGCAGCAAAACAACCCCAGACCATCACACTACCACCACCATATTTTACTGTTGGTATGATGTTCTTTTTCTGAAATGCTGTGTTCCTTTTACGCCAGATGTAACGGGACATTTGCCTTCCAAAAAGTTCAACTTTTGTCTCATCAGTCCACAAGGTATTTTCCCAAAAGTCTTGGCAATCATTGAGATGTTTCTTAGCAACATTGAGACGAGCCCTAATGTTCTTTTTGCTTAACAGTGGTTTGCGTCTTGGAAATCTGCCATGCATGCCGTTTTTGCCCAGTCTCTTTCTTATGGTGGAGTCGTGAACACTGACCTTAATTGAGGCAAGTGAGGCCTGCAGTTCTTTAGACGTTGTCCTGGGGTCTTTTGTGACCTCTCGGATGAGTCGTCTCTGTGCTCTTGGGGTAATTTGGTCAGCTGGCCACTCCTGGGAAGGTTCACCACTGTTCCATGTTTTTGCCATTTGTGGATAATGGCTCTCACTGTGGTTCGCTGGAGTCCCAAAGCTTTAGAAATGGCTTTATAACCTTTACCAAAATGACAGATCTCAATTACTTCTGTTCTCATTTGTTCCTGAATTTCTTTGGATCTTGGCATGATGTCTAGCTTTTGAGGTGCTTTTGGTCTACTTCTCTGTGTCAGGCAGCTCCTATTTAAGTGATTTCTTGATTGAAACAAGTGTGGCAGTAATCAGGCCTGGGGGTGGCTACGGAAATTGAACTCAGGTGTGATACACCACAGTTAGGTTATTTTTTAACAAGGGGGCAATTACTTTTTCACACAGGGCCATGTAGGTTTGGATTTTTTTTCTCCCTAAATAATAAAAAACATCATTTAAAAACTGCATTTTGTGTTTACTTGTGTTATATTTGACTAATGGTTAAATGTGTTTGATGATCAGAAACATTTTGTGTGACAAACATGCAAAAGAATAAGAAATCAGGAAGGGGGCAAATAGTTTTTCACACCACTGTATGCTCTCTAAGTCCCTCTGTGATAATTTAAGATTATTTATCTGCCAGCACACCTAGCTTGGTATCATCTGCAAACTTAATCAGCTTGTTATTGATATTCCTATCCAAATATATTTACATATATTAAAAATAGCAGCGGCCCTAGCACTGACCCCTGTGGAATACCACTCTTAACATCAGCCAATTCTGATTGGGTTCTTCGCACCTTCACTCTCTGCTTCCTCCGTCAGATTTGTAAGGGCTGGAGTTTAACCCTGCAGCACTCGGTCTAAGGCAGGAATAGACTGGCAGATGCACCTTACCTCTTCAGACATGAACGTGCCACTGCAGGATTGCTCTATTGTTGAACAATGCGTCATAGTGAGATTTCTTCAGGCAGAGGGAGTAATACCTGCAGAACATTTCCCAAAAGATGTTGGCTTGTGCAGGTAAGAAAGCTGCTTGAATATTCATCTTGGGCAAAGTTTACGGCATCCCAAGTCGTGTGGCATGTGAAGATCCATAGCTGATATCCAAATGTGCAGCAACAGTGCACAACGTAATCTGTCAGTCTTTTCTGATGAAGGAAATTGTCATGTTGATTTGGGCTTGTGTACAATGTTAATGCACACTTGTTCTTCATGCTTTAAACCTTTCTTGTTATTCATAAACATTTTATTGAGTATTGAGTATTGAGATTCCAAATAAATATAGTATTTACCCTCAACAGCTCCTGGCAACTCACACGCAGGTAAACAGACTTGAGCCGAGAGAACTTTCTGCCTTTTCTGCATTGGTGGTGTGGGTGGGATAGCAGGCTGCTTGCTGCTTGTGTTGATCGACACATTTACAACACAAAAGACGCTGACGGAGAGGTGCAAACAGATTTAAGGAGTGCCAGGATTACGAGTTTGTTCGTAGGCTTTGGTAATTCTAGTGTTAAAGGAAGCCAATAAAGCTGTAAGAGCAGAAATGTGACATGTTCTGTAAATTTGGGTCATAGTATAATCTGAGTTGCACAGTACTGGATGAGTTGAAGCTGAGGAAAAAAACAGGATGTTGCGTAGAGATGTCTCACAAAATAAAAAATGCAAAAACAAAACGGTGCTGTCTAGAAATGTTTGTGTAGAAATGGGTACAGTGCGTCCAGCAATGAACAGATTTTAGCTTTGTCGATGTCAGTTTAGGCAGAATAAGGAGTAACTCAATTTTGCTGCTTTAACTTTGAGAGAGATATTTGTCATCCATTTATTAATGCCATCAAGACATGCAGTATAGCTACACAGTTGGAAGGAGGCTTATGGACATGTAGGGCTGTGTTTAACCAGCATAGCAAAGTAAATAAATATTGTTCTGATGAAGGATATTACCAAGGAGAAGAAGGTAAAGAGACTGTCTGTCTCTGCTGATCAAGTGAGGAGCAAGCTGGGAAATCTCTGCATAAACAAGGCTTCAGGGCCAGATGGAATCAGCCCCAGGGTGCTAAAAACATGAGCCAGCCAGCACTGTGGGCTCCTTCATCATCTGTGTCCTCCCTTTCCCTAAATTAGCAGAATGTTCCCCAGCTGTGTGGTCCCAGTGCCAAAGAAAGGGCATTCCAGTAATCCCAAGGATTTCAGAGCAGTTGCTCTTACTTCATATATCATGAAGACTTTAATAGGCTGGTCCTAAAACAGCTGTGACCCCTGGTTTTGGAACATCTGGATCAACTGTAGTTTGCCTATCAGACACATATAAAGGTGTGGAGGATGCTCTAATCTACAAGCACTACACCATAACGCAGATGTCCTAAGGTGAGCACAGGGAGGAAAGAAACCTCCTGTGGAGCAGAAGAGCAACGGCTCTCTTAACCTGCTTGTATTTCTCATGTGCACTCTGTTGATCCCATGCTAAAGTACAAATGAAATCCTTTCCATCCTTTTCTCTACTAACAACAGATTTAGCCACAGAGTCAGTTATACAAATCAACAACATGATTTACCCACAGAGTCAGTTATACAAATGATAAAATTCAGTCAAACACATAATTTATTCTCATATGGCCAAGACTTCTACTTGAAACAAATGGGGACTGCAATGGGCTGTCGGTTTGCACCTCACTATGCAAACCTATTTATGGCAAAATTGGCAGAGGATTTTATGTCAACGTGCGTCTTAAAACCAATGTTGTATCTCCATTACATAGATGACATCTTAGTAATGTGGACTGCCAGTGAGGAGGACCTCCTCCATTTTCATAATGAATATAATTCTTTCCATCCCAACATAAAGCTGAAGCTGAATTATTCAAAAATAGAAGTCAACTTCCTTGACACCACCGTTCAAATGAAAGACAACACCCTTGTAACTTCTGTTTTTCACAAAGTGACAGACAGATGGACCTACCTGAGAAGTGACAGTTTCCACCATAAGCATATAAGGTGCTCTATTGTTTTCAGCCAAGCAATACGATACAATCATATTTACTCAGATCCGACAGACCAGGATAGCAACTGCAGGAGTTTAGACAACATTTCATCAGATGAGGTTATACCCCCAAAACAACAGACACTCGAATAAGAAGAGCTACTTCCATACCCAGAAACCACCTTCTGGAATATAAAAACAAAGACAACAAGAACCACATTCTGTTTGTTGTCACCTATAGCCCAGATCTTGAAGAATTTCGAAAAATTATAAAAGAACTTCAGCCAATGCTATAAAATAACCAAACACTGAAAAATGGATTTCCAGAACCTCCCCATCCTGGGACACAGACCACTGCCAAACCTGCAGCAACTAATTGTCCGAAGCTCCCTAAGTGTACCAACAGAACTGCATACAGAAGACGTGTGCTCACATTTCTAATACAAACCGTGTAGTCATACCACACTGCTGACTAGAACATCGCATAAAGGGATCATTCTCCTGCAGATCATCTAATTTGGTCTACCTAATTCTCTGTATGAAACGTCCTGACATTCCACTCAATGTGGGAAAAACTGGACAAGCACCCCGCCAGAGAATGAATTTCCACAGGTTCCACATCAAGCATGACAATAGGGATGCTTCTGTAGGAGATCACTTCAACAGCCATGGACACTGTGAGAGGGACTTTAAAGTCACAGGGCTTATGGGCAACATCACAACACATCAAAAGAGAAAGCAATGGGAAGTTAAACTCATGCTAAAATCTAACGCATCACAACATGGTTTAAATAGAGACAAGAGTTTTATGGCCAGACATGAAGATTCTTTACATCTCTCAGCCTGACACAGTCAACCTGACTACAGACCCAGATTGTATGGAAAAACTCATCAGAAACTTCAAAAGACTTTGTTGGACAGTTATCTTATCCAAAGATCTTGACCATACATTGTTCTCCTCTCTTGCTTAATGAATCTTAGCCTGACGAGGTCTATTCACCACCTGGAAGTGCTTCAGGTGGTAGTTAACATAATTCAGGCTGCACTTCCGAGTGTGACTGCATTCAGCCCACTTGGGCTCGTTAAGCCTTGCAGCTCCTCCGGGCGGTGACCATGGAGCCCAACAGGGATGAGCTCCACTGTTTCAAGAAAGTGCCCTTCTGATGCAACCCAAGGGGGCTGCCACCAAGTGTTCAAGGTGACGTAGTTTGCATCCCATGGCTGCTCCACCTCTCCAGTGCAAAGAGGTGTCCTGGCTTGTGGGGTTCAAAGAGTTAAAATTGTATTAGTCCCTTTTTTAGTCGAGCTGGGGTTTTTGATGAGATCTCCCCCAAGTGGTCGTTTTTGGAAAAACAGTTTGTAACTTGCACGCTTTGGGACTCCCAGCCACAACAACTATAAACTCTGACAGAAACTGAAATCCTTGACAGTCAGTGGAGGAATTATGGGATATTTTTTTCTTTGCCAAAGAGAACATATTTACTCGGTGGGCTTCTTTTCAGCTGTACATGTTGACCAATAAAACAAGTCAAGTGCATATTTTGAATGCCTTTTACTTTCCATTTTTGCAGCAAAGTACATTACAAGTATTATTCCCTATCATCGTTATGGAAGAAACTAAATTCCCAGGGAACTACTGCCCCCTGCTGGACAAAGTCTCCATCAGTGTAATGACTTTCCATACACAGGACCTTTTTTGAATATGTATTGTCCATATTTGGCAGGAGGAGTACAGGACGCTACTGCTGAAATTGTCCCATAAATTGTCTATAAACTGTGTGCTCAAGTCACACCGTATCAATGGGAATGTTACATGCAAATAAAAAATAAACCGCTTTTTAAGAATCGTACTGTCACTATTGAGTGTTATTAACTTCCTCACACTCTAGCAGCTGTTCAACATTAAGAACAAGGGAATTTAGCCTTTTTGTAAACCTAAACTATAAAAAGAGTTTACGTTCTAGAAATGTGTCTGAGATCTTATTATCTTTACAACTCAGCACAATGGCTTTATTGTCAGACTCCAGTGTTGGCTGAAAACTGACACTGAATGCCAATTCAGATGAGGCACATTAAAGCAATTAAGACAATATCGCTGTCGCAAAGTTATAACCATACGAGAAAATGAACATTCACTGTAAAATATGGGCTTCTTTTTTCATGATAAATACTTTGCTTTTTAATGCAAATGAAATGGCTCTCGTGCGAGAACCGAGGTGACATTTCGGTAAGGAGACAGTGAGAGGGAGAGAGCAAAGAAGTGTGTGAAATCTGAAAGCTTCCGTATGCAATGAGCGCACATTACAAATTACAGTTAAGCCACATGCGATTTCTCAGGCTGCACTCGTAAGAAATGGCTAATGCAATCTGAAGCTCATCAGAGAGGTTTTTTTTTTTTTTTTATTTTAAGTAAAAGAGATTAAAGTGTGTTGAGAGATTTTAAAAGTAAAAATCAAATAGGTTGCCTTTGTGGAAAAGGAAAGAGTAATGAGTTGTTTATTTGGCTTGCTTATGGGAGGATAATTAAAAAGAAATTATGAAATTGGTTTACTGAGAAGCTTCTGAGATACGGTTATAGAAAACGGGAGCCAGAAGGACAAGGCGACAAATGAGCACATTCTCAGAGCTGTCAGATGAAGGGGAACTCTAATTATATTGAGGAAGAAAAAAGATCTTTTGGGGGCTCACTGCAAGGGCTGCTAGACCACTGAAGAATGGGCCAGTGGGTAAAGTGAGAGGAAGCCAATATCTTCAGTGCTAGGGGATATTAAAGGAAAGAGTTGTGCGGGGAGAAAAAAAATGAGCAAAGAAATAAAAATAAAAAAGGAATTCTACCATTAGGAGCAACGAAATCAGGTCATGGGCCGTGACGGACGCCACATTTTGTACTGCATGGCGAATTAAGGCACACAAATGCCATATCTGGAGTGGATGACCAGCCTATACAGTATTAACCTCCTTAGCGTTTCTCGTAAAATAAACTTATACAAAGAGTAGGTTTTCTGGCTTGAAAAATGACATATTTATTAAATCTCATCTTTCTACTGTAAAACGTGCTGTTGCACACGTGCGCATGAGGGGCAGCTAAAGGGCCTGAAGGAGGGCCATTCCATGCCAGACCAGGGGGTGGCAGAGTGTGCTGATTCTTTCTCTCTTTCCACTGCAGACCGATTACGGGACTTCCACTTTCCGGACCTGCTGACGTCACTTCCGGTTGGGTCTGATGACATCACTTCCTCTAATCTCCCTTAAAACCGCCATCTTTGCCTCATCAAGTCAGTTCTGTTTTAGACTTGAACCTGTACACAACTGTACAGTAAAATCAACTATTTTGTAGCCAGGAACAATTATACGGGTGGCGGCCTCCAATCTTTTCATGGCTCTTTGACAGCGCAAAACACTAAAAGTACAAAGTCAGAAGTGTAGAAAGTATAATAACAATACAAATAATAACAATAATGCTAATATTGTATATACTATCAAAGTGTGACGTTTGTGTGGTATATCACAGTGAAATACACAATCCAACATCACAGTCAGGACAACAGTAGCGTGATTCCTTACAGATTTCCTTTTCAGACCGATTAGCTTTTGAACAACACACTGCACATGTGCGATTGACACTAGCGTCACTTTTGGATTCATCAGAAAAACTTTCAATTTCACTGTCAGTTTCAGTTTCATTGGGTGAAGACAGATTTACTTTGTCATAGCTATTTGTATCACTATCAAGAGTGTGCAACACCTGGGCTGCTGAAAAACGTTTCATACGAGACGGCATTATGGGGCTAGGAGAAGACGGGTCTGCACCCTGCACCGGCAGGTAACACTCTGCCATTTTGCTTACGTAAGAAACGCCTTTATCATTTCCCAAACAATGCCTGGCACTAATGCAAAAGTGTTGGCACATTTACAGCCCGAGTAATCCTTGGGTCTAACGCTTTCGCAAAACGCAACTATACAGTTGCCTAAGTGATGCTTGAGACTAACACTTTTAACACTGTTTTTACAGCCTGAGTAATCCACAGGTTTAACGTTTACACAAGGCACATCTATACAGTTGCCCGAATGATGCTCGGGTCTAACACTTTTAACACTGTTTTTACAGCATGAGTAATCCACAGGTCTAACGTTTACACAAGACACGTCTATACAGTTACCTGAGTGACGCTTGAGACTAACACTTTTAGCACTGTTTTTACAGCCCGAGTAATCCACGGGTCTAACGCTTACACAAGACATGTCTATATAGTTGCCCAAATGATGCTCGGGTCTAACACTTTTAACACTGTTTTTACAGCTCAAGTAATCCACAGGTCTAACATTTACACAAGACATGTCTACACAGTTGCCCGAATGATGCTCGGGTCTAACACTTTTAACACTGTTTTTACAGCCCGAGTAATCCACGGGTCTAATGCTAAGGGGGTTAAAGGATGTGAAGGGTTTCCTCTGGCAAATGCAATACATTTAGCAGTTTGTGAAGGAAATACTTCTGCTCGAAAAATACTAATCTTATCCTTTAAATATATACTATATAAATGACAGTCCGAGAATATGGTGGAGATCAAGTGAATCATTGACAGCAAATGGCATTGGGGTTTTTAATAAAAAATTCAAAAAGCTTCCCTCATTAGAAGCGTGTTGACAAAGTTACCAGTTCCATGAGGGCGAGGATCAACTACCTCCAAAACTGTACATTTTTGGTCCAAAAGAGAATTCTGCAGCTCTGTGAAATGTCTGGGGGACATTCAGTAAAGCAACAGGGTTTGCTGTTTCTTTCTGCATTTTGTGTGTTTCTGCTCTGTTATGGTCAAGTCAGAGTTCCTCTCTGGGCTCATACTTAAAGAACTTTTGTTCTTTTTCATTACCATTTATTGTTTTCTTTTTTTTACTTTCTTATATTGGGAAAGTATTGGAATCGCCCAAAAATTTGATTTCGAGATTTTGATTAATCTCAACGTTTTAGACCTCCCTGAGTCCAAAAATACCATTTTTGGAATTATGTCTATGTGTCTGTGTGTGTGAACACAATAACATGAGTACGCTTTCACTTTGGTCAACCAAATTTTGCGTACAAGTATTAGGTACAGAACGTAGATTTCTATTAACTTTTGGGCTACTTCCTTTAACCGGAAGTGGTACTTTATCTTTTATTCATGCAGTTGTCCAATTTATTCAAATTTACTTTTATAATAAGTGTTCAAAATATTATTAATTTGAGTTGATTTCTTGTTGATTGTTCTTTAATGTAAATAATATAAAAATATAATCATTGTCTTGTGATTTACTCCTCAAATATCCATTCCCATATCTGAGTATACAAGAAAGTCTGTTTTTTGATTATTATTTAATAATATTGTTCTGTTCATTTATTATAACTCTAATAATTTATTTTATTTTTTTGCCATTTTCCTGGTAGCTACAGCACTAACAGCAGTGTGAGGTATGACATGCCAAGGAGCCTCTCAGACCAGTTACCATTCACATGGTGCAGAGCTACAAGTACCAGGGGCTTCATATAAACAGCACACTGGACTTGTCTGACCACACAGTGACACTGGACAAAAATGGCCGGAGCAGACTGGACTTCCTAAGAAGCTGCTGGGAATGTTCTACCGGTCCATAGTAACCAGTGTGGTGTTCTATGCTACAGTACCCTCGAGATGCAACTTGAGCTGAAAAGGTGCACAAAGCCTGAACAAACTTATTGGGAATGCCTGCTTCATTACAGATCCAACACTGGGCACACTGCAAGTTGTTTTGGAAACGTGGGTGTTGGCAATGTTAAATGCCAGTATGAAAAACCCCACCAGGAGGCGCTGTCTTAGAGCACTGTTAGCCAGTGCCTCATTCCACCATAGTGTGCTAATAAGCACTTCTGGAGGTCTTTTCTGCCCACTGCTGTCAGGCAATTCAGTGCTTCCACCTGATGTATTTGTTAAGTTTATTTTTATTTATCGATTGGTTGGCTATATTATCGTCCTGTGACTCTATTTTCTTGTTTTTTAATTTCCTGCTGCTGTAAGCATTTGAATTTCCATATATAAAGTTGATCTAATCCAACCTAATCTAATCTAACCTATCCTAACCTAATCTAATCTAATCCCTGCATTGCTGTGAAGAATAGTGGCAATGCTCACTGATCTGAATTTTGGATCAGTGATAAAAAAGAGGCACAATATCCTTGTGTGGGCTTAAGGCCTAAAATAACACAATGACGATACAAAATAAACATTTAGTTAGGTAACGGCTTTCTGCTAATGTTTTGGTTTTGACTCAGCTTCTGAACATTCAACAAGCTTCTGACACCTGCCTGTTTTAAAGATAGATAGACTGCCTGGGATAACAAGGAGCTCCATCTTTGCCAGGTCGAGCTGGTGATGTTGTTAAGACAGCTCTTGGGAGGAAACTATTAACCAATACGCCTTCTCTTTGCCACTCAATAAATACAACAACACCAGGAATATGTCATGGCTCTTTGCAAGCAGTTCTGTGTTTTGGAAAGGTGGAGTAATGGATAGAGTAATAAAAGCCCCCTCACAGAGTCCTGAACGAGGTCCCGGTTGCTGTATATTTTTCTATGAGGAGTTTGCTTGCTTTTCCCATCCTTGTGTGGGTTTCCTCCATGCCCATTGATTAGAAGCTTTAATTGCCCAATGTCAATAGAGGTGGGTGGGTGAGTGTAATAAGGGGGTTGATGGGATACTTGTCGTGAGATCCTAATCTCTTGACTGCAGATACCGAAAATCGAGATTTCCATGGAAAGTGACTTAACCCTGTGAGATGTTGGACATAAAACATTAAAAGAGTGCACTTGAAGCTGAGAAGCTGCACACTGGGAAAAAGCAATACCTTTATAGGGAGTTCACGGTGTCTTTAGATTATTTAGAGAAATGAGTGAACCACAAATTTGAAAAAAGCACGTGTATGTCAGGCTCTGCACTCCATCTGGCAGTCACAATGAGCTTGGTTTTGGATAATAATCTTCCATATGAGCAATGGAGAGAGTCCATTCAAACGTTAACACGACACAAAGTGTATGCTTCATTACTTCTTAGTCTTGAACAGAAGGCAAATTAGCCCAATGGTTCGTCTCTGTGGGCTGACACATTTCATAAAGGCTTATTTGGAAAGTGGGAGAAATGAATGTGCAATCATTGTTTCAAAACTCGTTGCGAACAAGCAAGAATACTCCATTGTTGGCCCTTTTCTTTTAACCTTTATCTCTGAACTAATGCTACCTGCTGTTTGCTACACTGAGGCAGTGAGACACGTAATCGCACTGCCATATGCAACTTCATTTTTGCCAAGACAGGATATGCTGAATGTTTCATGACTTTTAAATTTATACAGATCAGTTTCAGGGAATTCCTGCACATGGCATCAATATCTTATATGAGTAATGCTAATATGCATAAATAGCATGACATATCTCAAACCTGTTTAATCCGCTTCAGTGTCTCAGGGGCTATAGCCTATCTCAGCAGCTCTGAATTTAAAGCAGAAAACAGTAGTGAACAGGTTAGCCAGTCCATTACAAGGCCCACTCAAACACACACCCACATTGAGTCATGCAGAACCAGTCTGCCATTGGCAAACAACCCAGCAACACATCTTTGGTGATATGGGAAGAAAACCAGAGGCCTGGAGGAACATGAAAATGCGCCAACTCCACACAGACTCCAAATCAGGACATAACAGAATGGCAATTTTGCAGGTATGATAATAGTTAAATCTAAAACTAGAACGTATTGTTTAAGTTATATCCAATAAGCAATTGTAATATTTATATGTAATTGTGCATGTGTTTGACTGGAACCAGCGTCTATGGCATGTCCTATATCACAACATGAGAACAGGCCATTCAGCCTAACAAAGCTCACCAGTCCTCCCCACTTAATTCACCCATAATATCATCAAGTCGAGTTTTGAAAGTTCCTAAAGTCCTACTGACTACCACACTACATGGTAGCAAATTCCATATGTGTATGATTTTCTGTGAGAAGAGAGTCTTCCTAATGTTTATGTGAAATTTACCCTTAACAAGTATCCAGCTGTGTCCCTGTGTTCATGTTGAACTCATTTTAAAGTCCCAGTCTCAATCCATTGGACTAATTCTCTTTCAAATTCTTTTAAACACTTCAGTCATGACTCATCTAAATCTTCTTTTGCGTATTAAACTGTAAAGGCTCAGCTATTTTAATCTTTCCTCATACTTCATGCCCTTTAGCCCTGAAATCAGCCTTGTCGCTCTTCTCTGGACTTTTTCTATCACTGCTATGTCATCTTTGGAGCCCAAAACTGCACACAGGACTCCAGATGAGGCCTTACCAGTGTGTTAGAAAGCTTCAGCACAACCTCCTTGGACTTAATGATAATTAATAGAATTTTAATGCAATGGCAAGATGTTTTAACCTGTGCCTTCATTTTAGATGTCGAATTTACATAGATAGATAGATAGATAGATAGATAGATAGATAGATAGATAGATAGATAGATAGATAGATAGATAGATAGATAGATAGGTCTTTTTCTGTCTGTCCCTCTTACTGTTGTGACGAGTGGCTGGGGCTGCTGCCCAGCCAGGATGCCCAGGAGGACCGGAGGAGGGCTTGCGCCTCCTCCAGACCATGAGGAGGCGACCACCCTGGTTGCTTTGGGGACCACGGGTACAGAGTTTTGAAGTTCAACCCTGCAGGGGCCCATGGTCACCGCCAGGGGGCGCCCCGGTGCCTTTGTAGCCCTAGACCTCAGCACTTCTGCCACACAGGGGAGTGTCGGTGGAGGAGTGTAGGGAAGCACCTGGAGCCCATCCGGGCATGTATATAAGGGGCCGCCATCCCTCCATTCGAGGGACAGAGCTCGGAGGAGAGGAGTGGAGGCGGACCCGAGAGAAGTAAAGGCATTGTGAAAGGCCAGGACTTAAGGGATGATTGGTGCTGAGACACTGGGTTTGTGCACTGTAACTGTAAATAATAGAGTGTAAATAAACGTGTGTGGTGAAAAACATCATGTCTACCTGTCTGTGTCCGGGCTGTACCCCACACTGTATAGGCTTTCAATTGTTTAAATAGGAAGACATGATGTTGTCAGGTATCTCACACTACAAGCCTCAGACACAGCTGCTGAGGACATGGCTTTTACTCCTAAAGACTCTTCTGTTAGGGCATAGTCCATTTAAAAAGGGTAAAAAGCACTTCCAAAATGATGCCCACAGCCACACAAGCCAGAAAGGACAATTAGGCCTTCTTCAATGTTGCCTTCTCCTCCTCTTCAGGTAAGCATTGCCCTCCTTCACTTTCAAGACATAGTCACCTGAATGAAATGGTCTTCTTTTCAAACCAAACCTTTCAGTACTTCGGTACAAGAGTATTACATTTGGGAAGCTCTTTTAGATCAATTAGAATGTCATGTGACAGGGGAATCTACTCCTAGTAACCTCAACCAAGCTGCACTTAAGAACTCCAATAGGGCTACCTACTAGAACTGCAACTCCTAAGTAGGCCTGTGGGTGACCAAATGCTGCCACCCAGTTGATTGTTCCACTGTCCTTCCAATTTGCTGGTTTACCCAATCAGAAAAGCCAATATCAAAAGTTATAGCCGATACGTGTTGTGGAAAAATGTTTCTCTATCTTCAAAGAAAGTGGTCACGAAGCCCTGATGAGAATGCAGAACTTAATTCTTAATTTGCACATAGTTATGCACAAATGCCTCAGTCCATGGAGTGAGCAATCCATTAAATCATTCATCTGATTTTATACTTTTTTTATCACATCACATCATCTGTATCTTAATATGCAAAACTTTACTACCTCCTCCAATCAACTAACGCCACCAGTAATTTCTGACTCATGTCAATTTTCCCATTATTCTGAATTAAGAGGGGTGTTTTGCGGGCTCTCCTATTGATCTTAGCACTGCTTTGATGTAGGGATGTAAGGGCTTTCCCATCAGTTTATCCCTGCTTTTTGGAAGGGTGTTTGCTACTCATTTATCTCATTCTAACCCTTGTAAAATGACATTGGTAGTTTCTCTAAGATGAGGCAGAGACTTAATTTGCTTAAGCTTTAAATAATATTTAGAGTAAACCCTTGAGTTACATTCAGTCCTTTTCCTTGTTTTTAATAATTCATTTTGTTATAGCTTCAACAGATAAACAGGTAGATAGATAGATAGATAGATAGATAGATAGATAGATAGATAGATAGATAGATAGATAGATAGATAGATAGATAGATAGATAGATAGATAGATAGATAGATAGATAGATAGATAGATAGATAGATAGATAGATAGATAGATAGATAGATAGATAGATAGATAGATAGATAGATCATACACTTTCTTCTCTGGGATGTGTGTTATCCTGAGAGATGTTTTGTGTTAAGAGCAATTCATTTTTTTGCTGTTCTGTTAATAAGTATTTGCCTCTTTTTAATTTCCTACCTTGTATGTCACTGCAAAATTTTGATGCTACATGTTTTCAGGTCTTCAACCAAACCATAATATTAGATAAAGGGCACCTGAGTGAGCTTTCACTTATGTCATTTGGTGTTTGAACAAAGTTATTGAACACCAGCTGGCATAGTGTGAAAAAGTAATCGCCCCCTTCCACTTAACATCCGGTTGTGGCTTCTTATCTGCAATGGCTGCATCACAGCCTTCCAATAATTCAATGCCAGTCTTTCACATTGCTGTGGTTAAACTGTAGCCAATGCTTCCTTGCAGAACTATTTAAGTTCAGAAAATTTTTATTTATTTATATTATTCAGCTGACACTCAACAGCTAGAGCAGTTTGCTTAAATATCTTTATTATGGGTAAAGCCATGGAATCTGATATAAATATGTTATACTATAGAAAACAGAAATGCCACGAAGCAAATAAAAAAATGTGAAACAGATGACATTTGTGTTCTGGCTTTGGTTTTTCCACAAACAGAAGAAATGCATTCTGACTAAACTTGGTGGTCCTTCTTTGTTGCTACATCTTTTACTGAGACGCACAGACCTCTGAGCTGTTAACATACTGAAAAGGGTGTCTAGGCTTCCTCATGTGAGTCGTCACCAGGTTCTTATTTCTTTGAAATGACAAATATTCCCAGGAATTTGATAATCTAATTTCCTTCCTGGTGTCTATTTAAGTAAGAACCTTGTGTTTATTTTTATTACTGTATGCGCCTTAACAGCAAAGGAACGCTGAGATGTCTGTCAACGAGAAGCTATAACATCTCTACTAAGCCTGGAGTTTTTACTTCAGGCAAAATTTCAAATCCGTGCACTTATGGGTGGCCCAGAAACCATCTGTGGCTGACAGGTTAATGAGGCCCTGGATCTTTAATGAAAGCATCTGTTCACTGAGACACTCATTTGCTTGATTTTCCATTTTGTTTTTCTGCGGGGTATTAGCAAAGTCAATTCAGACCTAATGAGCTTGTCTGGTCATTTCAAGTTTAGGAAATGGAGCTCATAGCACAGTCACTGAACAGTTGGTCCTTCACACATCAAAAATCCTCACAAAAGTACTCACAGCAAAAGAGGATATGCATTTAAAGAATTTAAGTATAACTTTTCAAAACTGCTTAAATCCAAACCAGGGTTAGGCATGGGGTTTGGCCTATCCCAGCAGCACTGGGTGCAGCCTTTTACAGGGTGCCAGTCCCATTGCAGGGCCCAGTCACACACTCACATAGGGCCACTTTGGAAATACCAATTAACTGGAAGGATAGCTAAAGGAAAACCTACATGGATAAGAGAAGAGCACATAAACCCCACCTAAACAACCATCATGGACGGGATTTAAAGATAGGATGCTAGATCCATGCAGGTGAAAGCTCATCATTAATAACTGTGCCATCCAGAATTTAAATATACACCATAAGGGCAACCTCCTAGTTTGTGATATCAAGAATTAAGACACCACATCTACACTAAGCAAATTTATATAATTCAAGGGCAACATGTCCTAATGACTATGGCAGGGGTTCAATACCTGGGGCCCGTTTGTGGCTCCAGCTTTGTGTCCCAAACAATTTCTTCTGTTAAGTAGACCCTTCCATGAATTAAGTAGGCAGTCATTTCTCAATTACTTAATCTTTTCTTCTGCTACTGCACAAGTTACAAACCAGTTATACTCAATGCTTACTGGATGTGTGACGCAGTCCATCCCTACACAGGGAAAACAGGTACTGTTCTTATCCACTGCTGATGTGAGAACAATCTGCCTCTTAAAGTGGACAAGGAAGAAGAGATGATCGCTATCTTCTAGAAGACCCATCCTGTCCACATAGTGAGCTCTGTAGTGGAACTGGTTGAGAGCACCAAATTCCTTCATGTGTACCTGGAAAAAGAACTTACTTTGTCAATTAACACCACTCCTATAGTCAAGAGGGCAGCAGGACCTCTACTTTCCTTTGGCAGTTTAAGAAGGCAGAACTACCTCCCCTTAATATCACTACATTCTACAGGGGCACCATCGAGAGCATCCTGACCTGCTGCATCACTGTCTAGTTTGGGAACTGCAGTGTCTATGATGGTAAGGTCTTACAAGGGATAGTACACACAGCAGCAAAGATTACTGGGACCTCTTTGGCCTCCTTTGAAGATATCTTTATCAAGGGTTGCATCTGTGAAGCCTACAGAGTTTGGCCAACTCCAATCCTGGCTGCAGGTTTTTAATAGAAAACAAATCCTCACCAATAACAGATCTTATTTAATTTCATGGCTTGTTTGTGTTTAAAGTCTACCATGTCAGTTCATTCTTAAATCATAGATTTTTTTTTCCTTTCAAAACATGTGTGTGAATGAGAGGGTGGTTAATGCAATGGTGAGGAAGCAGAGAGTAGAGTTGACGAAGGTGTATCAGTTTAAATACTTGGGATCAACAGTACAGAGTAATGGGGATTGTGGAAAGAGGTGAAGAAGAAAGTGCAGGCAGGGTGGAATGGGTGGAGAAGAGTGTCAGGAGTCATTTGTGACAGATGGATATCGGCAAGAGTGAAAGGGAAGATCTACAGTACAGTAGTGAGGCCAGCTATGTTATATGGGTTGGAGACGGTGGCACTGACCAGAAAGCAGGAGACAGAGCTGGAGGTAGCAGAGTTAAAGATGTTAAGATTTGCATTGGGTGTGACGAGGATGGACAGGATTAGAAATGAGTACATTAGAGGGTCAGCTCAAGTTGGACGGTTGGGAGACAAAGTCAGAGGCAAGATTATGTTGGTTTGGACATGTGCAGAGGAGAGATGCTGGGTATATTGGGAGAAGGATGCTAAGGATAGAGCTGCCAGGGAAGAGGAAAAGAGGAAGGCCTAAGCGAAGGTTTATGGATGTGGTGAGAGAGGACATGCAAGTGACAGGTGTGATATAACAAGGTGACGAGGACAGAAAGATATGGAAGAAGATAATCCACTGTGGCAACCCCTAACGGGAGCAGCCGAAAGAAGAAAAAGAAGACTGAAAAAATGCATCTACTACTCATTTACTCTTATATGGCAAGACCTTAACAAATTATTCTTTTGGTCTTTATGACACTTATAACACTGTTCAGGGGCAACTGAGTTAGAGACAACTCGGCGAAAAGACAACTCGGCGACAGACAACTAGGCGAAAAAACACAAGTGGGCAACAGACAACTCGGTGAAAGACAACTCGGCGAAAGGACAGCTCAGTAAAAGACACGGTGAAAAGACCACTTGGTGACATCCTTTACCAGTTAGGTAATGGTTAGGTTCAAAGAGATTTTTTAATGATATTTAAATGACAAAATCCACAGAATCACCTGCTTTATGAGAGTCCCAATATGTTGAGAGTAAAAATATTCCATAAGCCGTACTCGCAGGTCACCTAAGTGAAGGTTTATGGATGTGGGGAGAGAGGATATGCAGGTGATGGGTGTAACAGAGCAAGATGGCAAGGACAGGAAGATTTGCAACAAGATGATCCACTGTGGCAACCACTAACAAGAGCATCTGAAAGAAGAAGAAAAAGAATGATTCATGCATCACCCAAGTTATTTGAAGCCTAAAATGGATGAATCATTTTCAGTTCTTCACTTTCTCTTCAGTTTCCTTCAGATTTCTTAATTGAACTAAATAGTGAATGATGAATTCACACGGGTGGAAATGGAGACAAGCTTGATGGAGAACTGCTGGTTCCTGTGTCCTTTGCATCGTATTATTAATAAGGAGCAGTGAAAACAATGACAATAACTTTTTAAAAAGAAAATAAGCAATTAAGGATTCCAAATCGTAACAAGTTAGACAACTAAACAGAATCAGAAGAATGTCACTTGAGCATGAAGTGCTTCCTCAGCAAAGAATGATTTCTCATGAAGCAATTGGAATTTATGTAGCGGAAGAACATGGAAGTTTGCGTACGCACAGATTTATGCATCTGGATTTTTCTGTGCATACGCACATTCCCGCTTTTGTCCGTACACCAAGTTATAGTATGAGTTCTACGCACGGCGTTATACATGAGGCCCCTGGTGAGCAGAGTTGTCAAAGGCACACCAGACATGCACAGGTGTACTCCAAGGATCGGTGCTGGCTCCTCTACTCTTGTCTCTGTACACCACCTCACTGAGCTCCATCATCCAATCCCATGGGTTCTCTTATCAGTGCAATGCCGATAATACACAGCAGTACCTGTCATTTCCTCTGGAGGACAATAGGGTATCAGCTAGAGTCTCTGCATGTCTTAATGATATCTCAACCTGAATGAAGGACCACCACCAGAAGCTCAACCTGGCAAAAACTGAGCTTCTTGTGATCCCGGCCAGACAGTCTCTGCAATTCCTAATCTCTGTAAAGCTTGGCTCACTGTCACTAACACCTGCCAAGTCTGGACACAACCTTGGGGTGGTGACTGATGAGCAGCTATCTTTTTCTGACCACATTTATACTATTTCTTGTTCATGCAGGTTCACGTTGTACAACATTCACAAGATCAGACCTTATCTGAATATGCAGCGCAGCTTCTGGTCCAGACTTTGATCTTGTTATTTCTTGACTACTGCAACTGGCTTCTGGCAGGAGTACCCACATGTGCTATCAAGCTGTTGCAAATGGTCCAGAATGCAGTGACCCATCTTGTATTTAACCAGCCAAAATGGACACATGTCACTCCTTTCTTAAGGTCGCTACACTGGCCCCCTGTAGCAGCCCACATTAATTTCAAATCCCTGATTTGACTATTTTCCTGTGTAGTTCTCCCTTGGTAATATGGGCTGCTCACTTCCATTTGTACTGCTGACTCCCACATTATATTTAAGAAGCAATTGAAGACCCATTTATTCTGTGAATATCAGTCTAATTGATTGAAGACAATAAAACTCTGTAATCTTTTATATAGTTTGATAATTTGTTGTTTATGTTTAATCACTTTAGTGATTATAATCATCCATCCATCCATTTTCTAACCCGCTCAATCCGAATACAGGGTCACGGGGGTCTGCTGGAGCCAATCCCAGCCAACACAGGGCACAAGGCAGGAACCAATCCAGGGTAGGGTGCCAACCCACCGCAGGACACACACAAACACACCCACACATTAGGGCCAATTTAGAATCACCAATCCACCTGACCTGCATGTCTTTGGATTGTGGGAGGAAACCGGAGCGCCCGGAGGAAACCCACGCAGACACAGGGAGAACATGCAAACTCCACGCAGGGAGGACCCGGGTCTCCTAACTGCGAGGCAGCAGCGCTACCACTGCGCCACCGTGCTGCTTGATTATAATCAATGATTGTAAATTATTAGTTATCACATCTTTTCACTAGTGGCAATCAACCTTTGTTACCTGTCCTATTACACTTGCAGGACAAACAGGCCACAGCCTAATGTTACTCGATTATGTTTACCTCAGATGTGAGTCACTTTGGATAAAAGCATCTGTTATGCAAATAAGTGTAAATGTATTCTTTTATCTATTTATAGTGTAGCATAATTCTTTACTTGACTTGCACTTGTCCTGTATTTATATATATATGATATGATGATATGATAATAAAGTCGTTTTAGTGGACTTGAAATGAAGCAAGGATTAGGTTAGGCAGAGGTTCATTTATTCTTTTTATCTTGCTTTTTTTCTTTGTTAATGTTCAGGTTATGTAAACCATTATTTGCTAATGAACACAAAAGTGGATATAGCAGTTCAAAAGCAAAAAAAAAAAATGTATCCATATGTGTTTTATTATTTTTTTATGAATTAGTGAGTGTTCCAGGAGTGCCTTCCCTGTGTAGTTTAGATATTCTGTACCTATCACATCCTGAAAAATGACCAAGGGAATAATGAGATGTTAGTAATGAATACTATTTTTTTTTCTCAAAATAATTAATAAATAAGAAATGTTATTTTATATCTAATTTTGTGGCAAAGGCTTCAAACTGTTTCACTATTGTGGAACATTTAGAAAATATTAAGATACCAGTAACGGTGGACTGCACGATAACGTGCAGTGAATACACTTTACAGTAGTTTTTATCCTCTTCCTCTGTATGTTTAGCATTCGTGTGCTCAGAGGTTGATGTGCTTGCTGCTTCCTGAGCAGCTCTTCTCTTTTCCACCCTAGCGGTCCGCTTCTTCTCTTCTTCCGTCAGCACCTTTTCGTGTTAAACTGATTAAGTCAGTGTTTGTGTTGCAATTACTTAGTACGTTTTTCTTTATTTTTCACTTAAGATGGCACTTAAGTGTTCAATCTGCCTCAAGAATGATTTAAGATATGAAGATGTAGGGGAAATAACGACGAAGGTGGTAGGGAATGAGCTCGGTGCCTGTATGCATGCGCCGCACAGCACTGCCGAGAGTTGATTCCACAATAAAATATAAAAAAAGAGGAATAAAAATCATCAACCCGAACATGGACAGCAGAGGTCACGTAGTATATGTGTACCAAATTTCAGGTCAATTGGTCAAACGGTTTGCGAGCTACAGGTGATTTAAAATCCTGGGCAGACAAACGGACAGTCACGGTAGCGTATTATATAAGAAGATAAGTAGGATTAAACCATTTATCTGTATGCTGATTAAGCTCTGAATACTGATCTACAATTGAAGTTTCAAGCTGTCAAGAAATTAGAGCATTATCCAGTTTGTGAAGGATATGTAGGCCTTTCAGGTCAAAATGATGGTGAGTTATGCAAATTATTGTTAAAGTAACTTGAAGACCTGAGACGTTTGTTACTGCTAATGAGGCAGGCAACACAGTCATTTAAAGTAGCTGCTACATATTAGGGTTCGGAGCTAATGATAAGCAAAATGATCTGCATAAAATCGAATGTGAAACGGCAATTTACCGTGTAGTAAGTTTTTCTGTTGGGAAAACATGGTAGCGTGCACAATGGTGTGTTTTAAAAAACATATTTGGTTCCCCTGCCATGATGTGAAAGTGAGGCATAAACAGAATCGATTTTACCGGATTTTAACATGGGTCAAAGCGTGTGAACAAGGCTTTAGGGAACAGAATTCCTTGTTTTCCATTAAAAAAAAAAGTTGAAACCCCAAAACACTCGTTAGTGAGATTAGTGAGTTTTACATTTTGTAATTCAGAAATTGACTGTGAAATGAATTTTAGGTTCAGTTGTGCAAAACCGGATCAGAATTGAAACTAGCCTCTTTCGCTCATCACTTTTTGAAACGAACAGGATTTATAAGGTTCTTTTCTCCTTGGAGACAAATGTCAGACTGTGACTGGAGCATCATGTGTAACTGAGCTCTTTGTGATTCTGCCAAGGTACTTCCAAACAAAACATTTTGTTACATGCAACATATTAAGCATACCATTTTTTCTACAGAATATGCTTGTAAACCAGAGATCCAACCAATACACAGGCAGGGGGCCTCCTTGCTGGCTTATGTAAGTCTATAGGATTTCTCTATTTCATATTTCTCTACTGCTGGAACACTCAATACTATATTAACCCCTGACAGTATTCCACCCTCTCTTCTGGTGTATCAGGTAACATTAACATCTATCAGCGCTACTTAAAAAAGCCTGCAACTCCCAGCAGCCCCAGCAGTATTACACTATTGGGTACATTCAAAGGGCATAGGGGTTGCTGAAAAGAAGAATAATTAAGCGGTCTCTTTAAAAAGGAGCCAAAAAGACGGTGAGGGGATCATGATAATGTTTGTTTTGTTTCTACAGTACTTGTCACACACGCCATTGGATTACAACTACAACTACCTTGGATTATGTTTTCTTCTGAATGTATGTGCTGTCCCGTGCCTGCTTGACAGTGTTCATTCATCTGTGTTGACTTCATCTTCATCTGGGGAGCACTCCAGATCCCATCATATCTTTATGCTGCAAGGGAACCTGGTAGGACAAAACTTTACATTTCCATCAGAGGGTCTATTCACAGGGGTTTTATTCCCACTTTCCATCTGCTTGTGCTTTACTGGACTGTTTTAGACTTTTCTGTTAGTATTAATTGTTAATTGAGTAGTGTCTGTTGTTTCGTTTAGTTTTATGTATGCAAATAATTACCGCCATCAGGGGAGAGCATTTGTTTTTTCTTTTCATTATTTGATCAATATATACTTCACTAGCTGTCCCCTGCGGCTCCACCTACGTAGTAGTGAAACAGGACAGTGAGGAGGACTTTACCCAGTTCCCTACTTCTGAGGTCACACTCCCAGCCAAACACAAAGCCTCTATCTCAGATTAATGTGAATATATCACTCCGGAAAGCGAACCATGATACTTAGCGCAATGAGAGAAGTCGCAAAATCAACCGGAATATTCAAGCAAATTATAGAAAAAAAAATGGATTTAAATCCGTTAGCTAGCTAAGCAGAGGTAAGGTACACAGTGCTGGCCAAATTATTATAATATTTTGGTTTTCTGCAGTTTTTGTCGATTCAAAGCTAAAAATTACCAATATGGTGCATTATAAATGACATGCAATTCTTCGTATTTGTAGTTACTTATGTAAAACACAAACCAAATAGGTTTTCAACATATATTTAGAAAGTTTTATGGGAAATTAAGGTTTTGTTTCCTTGACACCCTAAATGTCATCCAAAATGTCAGTATTTTGTCCAGCCTCCACGTGCTTTAATCACTGCCTGTATTCTGTTAGGCATGCCTGCAATCATGTCCTCTGCACACTTTTTAACGTCCTTGTCGTGAAACCATACATGTAGAAGGTGTTCAATAAGATGTTGCTTGGTTGTGATCCTCCATTCATGCATCTTATCTCTCAGCATCTTCCACACATTCTCTATGGGATTCATGTCCGCACTGTTTCCAGGCCAGTCGAGCAATTGGAGTTGTTTTTCTGCCAGGTACTTCTTAACCTTTTTGGATGTGTGGCAAGAGGCATTATCTTGCTGGAAAATGACATCCTGATGAGATCCTTGAGTCCAGTCCCTTAACTGAGGAAGGAGCCGTGTTTCCAGGACTTGGATGTATTGATCCTGGTGCATCGTTCCTTCCACGATGTGCAGACGACTCACGCCGTGACCACTGATGGCACCCCAAACCATCACAGAAAGTGGGTGCTTAACTGTCTGTTTAACACAGTCTGGGCGGAATTCCTCACCAGGACGTCGGCACACAAATTGAGCACAGTCCTCAAGGACATGCATTGAACTCTCATCCGAAAAAACAACCTGTTTAAAAAAAATTCAATGTGTGTTTAGTTATTTATTTAGTTAATTAGGTTTTAGATAATTGTCACAAAATTATTGAAAATATTCCAGCTGTATTCTGAAGCAATTCTTATCTTTGACCAGTCTTGTGAAGTCCAGTCAGAATACTTTTTCGCCCAGTCCAACCTCTTCCTCTTCATTGTCGTCATAAGAAGAGGTTTTTTCAAGGGCCGACATGCCTTCAAACCGGCTATAAAAAGCCGGAGACGCACTGTCCTTGAACTGACTGCAATTCCATGCTCCTGCCAGATCTGTTTCAGTTGCTTTGAGGAGGCTTTCCTGTGATGGAGACAGATGTTGACCAGCCTCCGGTCACCTCTGGATGTTGATAGGCGTTTCCTGCCACACGAATCTTCACGTTTTGGAGAGAATCCTTGGTTGCCTTTCAACTTCCTTCGACAAATACTGACAAATGCTTGAGAAACACCAAGTTTCTTAGCAATTTCTGCCTGGGTCATAGTCGTTTCTTCCAGCAAAACTCTAACCTGGCCTTCTTTTCGTGGGTTGATGTCGCTTTTTTTACCCATTCTCGCTTTCGTACAAGTTCCAGAGAAGATTCACGTCAAACTTCCGCAAAAACTAAATTTGTGTGTTAGAATTTGTTTGCGTGTGCAGACTTATTAATATATAAGCTCAAACCGTTTTAAAAGGTGTGCAAAAATAGCGAAAATGTCATGTTGTAAAATTGTCTTCAAAACACAGAAATAGGCCAAATTTTAATGCCTTTGTGTCACCCCACAAAAAAATATTATTTTCAGACAAAGCCATGCAAAAACCATACAAAAACAATTCTTAATCAGATTAATATCCATTTGCAACGCAATCTGAGTGATAATAGTGAAAATACTAGCGACATCATTTGATTCAGAGAGAAAATTACAAAAAAATCTCAAAAAGATCAAATATTACAATAATTTGGCCAATACTGTACTCGCCCCGAGGCTGGAGCGTGAGTGAGGAGGGTCCCGCCCCCGCCCCCCCCTTCTGCTTTCTGCATGTCTCTTGGGTTCACGCAAATAAATCGATACCGCAAGCGAACTATGATAGAGTGCAATGACAGAAGTTGCAAAATTAACCAGAATGTTCCAGCAAATTATAGAAGAAAACCCCATCTAAATCCGTTAAGTAGTTCTCTCGTGAAAAGCGAACAGACATGCAGACTGACAGATGGACAGACATTGGATTTTATATATATAGAGAGATTATCATTATTCACTGTTTCATCGAGTTGCTAATCAAGGTCTCTGTGTGTGTGTGTCGGGTCAAGGGTGGGTGTGTTCCTGGGGTCCCCATAATAAAATGAAAAACACCATCTTTGGATAGTGTGAATCTTTACGTCCCTTTGACCGTTATAAATGTTACCAAAGAAAATTATTGTCTTACTGTGAAGACCTTGTAAGTTCATGTGTCCATTCTTTTGGTAATTTATTTGTCCTAAAATTCCAGGCTTCACTTGTGTCTATACAATGAACAAACAGTGAGAGACTTTATCATTTTCTATGCACTCAGATAATCTAGTGGATTCCAATGGACCCAAAACTCTGGAGTAAATTAACAAAATTATTCATTAATAACAAAAGAGTGAGAGAAAAATAAATGTAATAATATCAGGTAGAAATGTTATAATCAATTTTACAGTTTTTCAGTTCATCTCTCTGGATATCACACAAGCAATCATTGCCTTTGTTTTGCTTTCTTTCTATGATAGGAAATACACATCTGCTTACCTGTTAACATAAAGTTTTATAAGATAAATCTGAGTCAATGGATTTTAAACAGAAATTTGACCAGCAAATTAAAGTGTAACCTGCCAAATTTACAGCTAAGGATAGCAGTAGTCTACAGTGTACACATCTACAACAAGAAATTCTGTTTCTTCAGCGTGCCGACACAGCAGCTCAGCAATAGAAGTCAATGGCAACTGCACTCATGCATTTAATGTTAACCCTGTCCTTCCACCTACTTTGATGAGAATCCTTTGTGATGTGGCTCTCCTAAAAGAATTAATCATAGACATTTTAGTTTCACAACTGTGGACATTTTCAATGGGAATTGTTAAAAGGCATTCCATACAATTATACACAATATAAGAATGAGGAATACAGACCATGCTCCATGTCACGTGTGTGCATAGGGGACAACTTAAGGGCTCGGCTAATAGTGATTGCTCACCATTCAATGGGTTGGTGCTGTGTTATTAATGCCTTTTTTTCCCTCCCTCTGCATACTGGGAGACTGAAGGCATTACCACCACTGACGTCACTTCTGGCATCCGTTCACCTGGACTCGCCTCTTCCTGCCGGAAACACCTAAAGCCAAAATATCTGCCACTTCTGGTCAGGCACAATTAGACTCCCAACTGAGAAGTCACATTTAACGCTCATTTGTAAAATACTTTTTTTTTTTTTTCCATTCAATTATATGTGGTTTGCCACTGGGTGCCCCCATCACTTCACACTGTTTCTGTATTGTTTTTCATATCCAGTTTAACAGTTCTGACACTTCCCAAACTGCAGCTTAACTGTATGACATGAGGCATCGTTTGGTTTGTAAGTTGCCCCATTTGCAGAAAGTAGGGGTAACATATTGAGGGAAGAAGATAGAAGAAGATAGATGAACGTCTTTGAAGTTATGGATTCTACATATTGCATTTTTAGCATATGATGACTTCCATGTTTTAAAGGGATTGTGCCCTGACAGAAGAGTCCTTGGGAGTAAAACCTGTGTGCAATGTAGCTGTGTCTGAGGTTTGGAGGGTGAGACACCCCATGACATCATGTCTTCATACTGAAACAATTGAAAGAATATACAGTAAGACAGACAGAGAGACAGACAAAGATCGATCGATTGATCTATCTATCTATCTATTATGTAGTGCCTTTCACATCTATCTATCTATCTATCTATTATGTAGTGCCTTTCACATCTATCTATCTATCTATAGTGCCTTTCATATCTATCTATCTATCTATCTATCTATCTATCTATCTATCTATCTGTCATATAGTGCCTTTCCTTTCCTATCTATCTATCTATCTATCTGTCATATAGTGCCTTTCCTATCTATCTATCTATCTATCTGTTTGCCTTATGATTCTATAGTTCTCTGGTGGAAGGTTTTTGTTTCCACAGGTTAGCGTCTACTTATGTTACAAAGCATTGAGGAGTGCAATTCCAAGAAACAATACAGCATAATAAGACATATTTAAGAGCCTCATACATGTGAGTTCACAGTGGCACCTGATCTTATTAGTATAAGCTGTAGACCTCCACACCCACTCTTCTAAGCTCCCATACCATCCCCAAGCCCCCAACCCTTCAAACACATTAGAAAGGAGAATTCACTAAACAAATCCATGGACAATCATAGTTTAAACTAGAAGATATATCTTCTGAATTGGCTATTAGGTACTGTCTTCAGTTTTTATAAAACAATGCTCTGCTTTTTGAAAACAGATAAAGTGGCACAGGAATGATTAGTGACACTGATCATAATTGCCATTTCACTCATGGATTTTTATATGGATTGGATTTGGTAACTGGAACTGATTCATGTTAAGGAAACATAATAAGTAACATGTTTAGAGGAATCTGAGTTCTTTACCATACAAACCTCATTAAACTGTCTCCAATATTAGATTTTATGTGTTAGCAGTCTTGTTGTCGACACACAACAAATTATTGATTGCTGTAAAACCACTAACTCAGCCTACTGAAATGGAACTAAAATGTCTGGAAAAGGTAATCCTTTTATGTCGTATACTCAGCTGATTAAAATTGAAGACCTGAATTTGCAGTTTTTCTTGATTTTTTTTTTTTTGAATGGTATATTACTTCAATTCCATAAACAGAGTTCAATTATTTTAATTCAGCTTTTTTCAATAAAATTAGTATAAATGGCTAAAAACAGTCTTTTTATTACTTTAACAATCACTTACAGAGTGTTATTTTATTGTACGATGGTACAGACGTCAAACATACAGCATGCATGGAGGAATGTCCTTGTACTCTGCACCAATGACTGTACTACTGCTGCTAATACTACTCATCTGTAATGGAATGTGCTTGAAAAATGTGTTTCTAATGGTAAAATATATAGATTATAATTTGCAATTGATAAACATTATCACTTTCATCACACTGGAAACAAACAACTACATTCCTTTTACTAGATGCAAGTGAGCTGGTTTCAATTAAATGCTAGTCTATGGAAGTCTAAATGGCTTCCAAATGGATAAATTGCTAAATAGACAGATGTGAAGGGCACTGTGTAAGAGATAGCTATGAATGACACAGATAGATAGATAGATAGATAGATAGATAGATGGATAGATAGATAGATAGATGTGAAAAGGCACCACTATTTAATAGATAGATAGATAGATAGATAGATTTTTAATAGATTTTAATATAAACTTTAGTTTTAATTTTTAAATAATAGAAGACATGAACACAGCAATTTCTCAAGTATAATAACAATGACATTACTCCTCCAGTACACCCCAGTCCACGCCTCCTACCCCATACATTAAGTCAAATACACAAGTCAGTAGGAAGTATTCAGTACTCAAAACAATCCTTCTAACATTTAACATAACAATCGCACACCAGCACTTCTTCGTTACTCCAAATTGATTTTTAGTTGCCCCACCTCTATAGAGCACAGCACCCCCTTCACTCCCCACGCTTTTTCAAATTCATTGATATTACACATTGTTTTATAATACATAAATTCCCGCTTAATTCTTGAAATTATATAAAATTTTAAAATAAAGAGTACATCATCTGGTAACATACCACTTTTTATTACGGCTTTTTAAAATGGCTAACTTTGCTTGCCCAATTAAATAATTTAAAAGTTGAAGTTTTGATTTTGATGTTTTGTTATATTTCAAGCCCCAGATAAATCTTCGGTCATCAAAAGAAACCGAAAATTTTTCACATATTTTCAGAAAGTACATAAACAGAGTTTGCAATCTTCTACAATATAAGAAGAGATGATAAACAGTTTCTTTCTACCCACAGAAGGCACATTTATCCCTCACATCACTCTGAAGTTTATTTAAGAACACATTTGTTGCGATGACCCCGTGTACGATTCTCCATTGTAAATTGCCTGCTCTCTTATTATTATTGGGTTTATAAAATTCTCTCCATGGCACTACATCTATCTATCTATCTATCTATCTATCTATCTATCTATCTATCTATCTATCTATCTATCATGTAGTGCCTTCTATCTATCTATCTATCTATCTAGACTCCATGGACTGAGGCATTTTTGCATAACTATGTGCAAATAAAGAGATGTTCTGCATTCTCATCAGGGCTTCGTGACCACTTTCTTTGAAGATAGAGAAACGTTTTTCCACAACACGTATCGGCTATAGCCGTTGATATTGGCTTTTCTGATTTTGTAAACCAGCAAATTGGAAGGACAGTGAAACAATCAACTGGGTGGCAGCATCCTTCTACTAGATCTCCCGTTTGGTCACCCACAGGCCTACTTAGGAGTTGCAGTTCTAGTAGGTAGCCCTATTAGAGTTCTTAAGTGCAGCTTGGTTGAGATTACTAGGAGCAGATTCCCCTGTCACATGAAAGGTTTGGTTTGAAAAGAAGAACATTTCATCCAGGTGACTATGACTCGAAAGTGAAGGACTGCAATGTTTACCTGAAGAGGAGGAGAAGGCAACATTGAAAAAGGGGTAATTGTGTTTGCTGGCTTGTGTGGTTGTGGGCATCATTTTGGAAGTGCTGTTTACCCTTTTAAAATGGACTATGTCCTAACAGAAGAGTCTTTAGGAGTGAAAGCTGTGTCCTCGGCAGCTGTGTCTGAGGCTTGTAGTGTGAGATACCCGACAGCATCATGTCTTCCTAGTTAAACAATTGAAAGGCTATACAGTAAGACAGACAGACAGACAGAGATGAATTTCTATCTATCTATCTATGTATTATATAGTGTCTGCCATATCTATCTATCTATCTATCTATCTATCTATTTCAGCTCAATGGTCGAATCTCATTGTGTTGCAGGAATAAAAAACATTCTCTAGTGGCCCAGATTTTCACGTTGAACCCTGACTCTTAAACATGTCTTACAGGGGTAACCCTTTGGTTTTCTGACTTTAACCAGCGCCATAAGATGTCCCATGAATGCGTGAATGGATCAATTGCACCCAAACAAGAAGAGGAATCAGGGTTTGTTGCAGGCCAGACTGTGGCCAGACTATTTTCCTTACTCCACTGAAGTTATTCTTTGGGCTCCCAGTTTATTTAAAATGGCTACTGGCCCACAGTGATTCCTGGGTGCCCACACTGATGCTGCATTTTCACCAGAAAGCCCCCTCTTTAAATGAAGCTTCTTTCCTGCTTTGTGATTGTGACTCTTTAGCGCAGTATTGTTATAAACTGTCCTGCCAGCATATGCCCCTGCTCCTTGGCTATGCCAGCTGGTACAATGAAATGCTACGTGAATAGAATTGAAGAGGGTACACAGTGAAAAAGAAGGGTCTAGAGTGTTTAAAGACATTTTGATACAATAACTTAACACTCAATAATTCCTCATTTAATACATCTAATATTATATATATATATATATATATATATATATATATATATATATATATATATATATATATATATATATTTGCTATCCTTCTTTTTTCTTCAATTGAAAAGATTCTCACAAATCCTTCCTCAAACGTAACCCAAACATATTAGGGCTGAAGAGGCTACAGTTAATCGTAAAACAGACTTAAGCTGTAATTGACAATTGTGCAAATTGTACAAATGATGGGGCTATGGTGAGATTTGCGGAATCTAAAAATAGCTGTGAAACATAAGCAACAGCTGCGTTATTAAAGGCACAACTCTCCCGTTTAGCTTCGTCTTTAACCTCCAGAGCAGCCTGCTCAAAGACAGCTCTCTTTCTAGGATCTCCTGCCCCACCATGTGGACTAAAGCTGAAATTTTACAAATATTTCTTTCTTCCTTTGTACTATAAAAGAAGAGCGGCAAATAACATTTTTTTTCAAATGAACACCAGGTAGCATTTTCCACATTGAAGAGTTGATTAAATTGGATTGATCAGTCTCAAAAGCACAAAGAAGTTTTGTTTTTAAAAATTTGCATTCAAACTTCAATGTGATTTAACAGTACAGTAGCATGCAATCGGCTAAATCCCTCACTCTGTGCTTTGTGTCCCTAAAACTAGAAACTCTGTCATATAAAGAGACCACACTGACAATGGTAATCTCGTCATTAGTAGTAGAGGTGGTAGCAGTCGTAGCACGGGGCCTTTGAAAAGCAGTCACTCTCTTAGACGTTTACACATATTTTATTTTTTTTGTACAACACTAAATCACAATTGATTTTACTTGTTTTTACTTTTTGACACTCATCAACAAAAAATCGACTCTTTAATATCAAAATGAAAACAGATTTCTGCAAGGTGGGCTAAATTAATTACAAATACATAATGTTTGGGACAAAGACCCATTTTTTTGCTTGATTTGCTCCTCTGCTCCACAATTTAAAATTACAAATCCATCAATTCAGACGTAATTAAAGTGCACATTTCAGACTTCCATTTAGGGGGATTTTCATACATTTCGGTCACACTGAGCGATATAGAAATGACAATACTTTTTGTACTTGGACCACCCATGTTCATGTTTCAGACACAGTAATCATATTTAACTCTTTCAGGGTGGATGTCGACTTTTGTCGAAATTTAGGACGGTAATCAGCTGTAAACATTGACAAAACTGGCCATTACATTTTAGTTTGACTGCCTTTGTTGATTTGACCTCGATTTCCTGCATGTACATGAGTAGCAAAGAGCAATCAACCTCTAAAATGGCATTAACATCAGGCGAGAGGCCAAAGTAAATGCGCAAAGCAAAATACTCTGCCGACAATATTTTGCGCATTATCGCTGAATCAGACTCTGACTGTACAGCAATGTTCCGCTACTTACATTGATAAGAGATACCAACCAGATTGCATCGCACTGCGACTGCCCCCGCGTCCCGCCAGCCACGTGAAGACAGCCAGACAGCCAGCCCGTTACACGTTCCTGCTGGCCGTTGAGCCTCCCCCCAACCCACAGCTGTGAGAGATGGTGAACAGGCACCAATAGCAGTCACAGCATGCAGCAACAGATGTTTTATGTTGATTTATGTGTGAAACCATTACATTGTGTGCTTTTCAGAAAACTGAGTTTTTTGGAAAAAATATTAAGCCTTCAAAGAGTTAATGCAATGACTGCTTTAAATCTTGCGGCATGCGGCCGGGACGCCCATGAGGACCGAAGGAGGGCTTGTGCCTCCTCCAGACCACGATGGGGTGACCGCCCTGGTTGTATTGGGGGCCACGGGTAGAGGGCTTGGAAGCCCAACCCTGTAGGGGCCCGTGGCCACCGCCAGGCAGCGCCCCAATGCCTGAAGAACCCTGGACCTCAGCACTTCTGTCACACCCGGAAGTGCTGGGGGGAAGAGGACTGGGAACACCCGGAGGGCTTCCGGGTGCGCAGCACGCACTTCTGCCACACGGGAGTGTCCGTGGAGGGCTGCCGGGAAGCAGCTGGAGCCCATCCGGGTTGCTATATAAGGGGCCGCCTCCCTTCAGTCAAGAGCAAGAGTCGGGCGGAAGAGGACGGAGCTGAGAGAGAGTGGAGTAGAGTGGAGGCGGCCAGGACAAAGGCACGAGAGACTATACGTTTTCTTTTCAGCATATGGAAGGCCTGCTGAATTGGACTGAAATCAGGGAGTGGCGTAGCTCGAGTTCGTGCCGCTCGGGGCGGGGCGGGGCTTCAATTTGCCGCCCTCCAACATATCTGAATATGTTAAACTATTTAAATAGAAAATTAAAATGACGTATAGAGAAAAATTAAGATACATTTTGCATAGATTTATTCATATATAAAGAAACAGCAATAATTTTTTATATACATTTATAAGCATCAACTAGACAAGAATATAGTATAGACGCACTGATAAGCCATGTTCTGATTATTAGTTTAATATAATTACACTACGAAAACCAGAACCAAAGTAATAGGTGGGGATGTTTTCTGCGCAGAGCAAGAACGCATTCGGATTAATAACGAAACGAAATTATAAATTGTAAATTAGTTGTTTATCTTCCTAGAAATTATTATTGGTGTAACGTTTATGTTTATTTTTGTCATTGCCTCATAGATTTCAACTGCTGTGTCTGATGCAGAAGGACAGTCTGAACATTATTTTTCAAACATTTGTGGTTAAAAATCAGAGAATTTGACTTTTTTCATACATGAGTGATATTTTTCCTAACCCTGCTGCTTACACACGAATTGTACTGAGCCTTGTGACCAATAATGACGCCCCCAAAAATGTGCCGCCCGGAGCGGACCGCCCCCTCCGCCCCCCCCCTAGCTACGCCACTGAAATCAGGTGACTGACTTGGCCATTCAAGACTTTTCCATTTTCTAGCTTTGATAAACCTCTATATTGCCTTACCAGTATGTTTGGGATCATTCCTCGGGTGGGTTTCATTGCTTAATAAAATACTTTGGGTTGCTTCTACCCTTTGGAGTCTGTAGTTGTTCAACATGAGGGCAAGAGCTGTGCCACTGAAAGTCAAAGAAGTCATTATGAGGCTCAAAAACAAGAATAAAACCATTCAAGACATCGGTAAAACCTTAGGATGTGCAAAAATCAACTGTCTGGAATATCATGAAGATGAAAGAACACACTGGTGAGCTCAGTAACCACAAATGGGCTGGTAGGCCAAGGATGACCCCCATTGCTGATGACAGAAGAATCCTCCCTATGGTGAAAAAAAAAACCCAAATGCCTGTCTGACAGATCAGAAACAGTCTTCAGGGGTCCGATGTGTGTGTGTCAGAGATGACTATCAGCAGAAGACTTCATGAATAGAAATACAGAGGACACACTGCAAGATGAACACCACAAAAACAGGATGGCCAGATTACAGTCTGAGAAAAACGATTTTAAAGAGCCTGCAGAATTTTGGAAAAAAAGTCTTTTGGGCCGACGAGACAAAGATGAATCATCAAAGTGATGGCAAGAGCAAAGTGTGGAGATGAAAAGGAACTGTTCAAGATCCAAAGCAGACCACCTCATCTGTTAAACATGGCGGTGTTTTGTTATGGGGGCATGTATGGCTGGCACAGGTCCTGGCACATTTTTCTTCATTGATGGTGGAAATCCAGACAGCAGTGGCACAATGAATTCTGATGGGTACAAAAACCTGTTCAGGTTCCAGTAAATGCCTCCAAACTCAAAAAGTAGATGGCACTTCATCCTACAACAAGCTGTCCAAACATGCTGAGAAGGCAGCACAGGAATCTTTCAAAGCTAAAAATTGGAAAAGTCTTGCAAGACCATACCAGTCATCCTAATTCAACCCAACTGATCACAGACTTCAAGTGGCAATTGCATGCAAGGGATGTGCAAAAAAGAACTAAATATGACTGCTACAATATACTGTGTCCTAAACACCATGGTGCCCTGAAATGGGGGGACCATAAATAAAAAGTCTTTCTATATCTACACAGTGTGACTGAAATGTCTGCAAATCACTTTAAGTGAAGGACACCAATGTGCACTTTAATCACTTCTGAATTGTTTAATTTGTAATTCTGAACTGTGGAGAAAAGAAGTAAATCAAAAAAAAAATGTGTCTTTGTCCCAAACATTACAGGGGGCACTGCATAAAGCACACAATAATCAGTTTCATAGTGTGCATCCTATCAAGGCACTTGACAAATATACAGTACATACTGTAATGAGGCTCTACTGTATATTGGATACATAGATAGATAGATATGACAGGCACTATATGTTAGATAGATAGATAGATAGATAGATAGATAGATAGATAGATAGATAGATAGATAGATAGATATGACAGGCACTATATATTAGATAGATAGATAGATACGACAGGCACTATATAATAGATAGATAGATAGATAGATACGACAGGCACTATATAATAGATAGATAGATAGATAGATAGATAGATAGATAGATAGATAGATAGATAGATAGATAGATAGATAGATAGATAGATAGATAGATAGATATGACAGGCACTATATAATAGATAGATAGATAGATAGATAGATAGATAGATAGATAGATAGATAGATATGACAGGCACTATATATTAGATAGATAGATAGATAGATATGACAGGCACTATATATTAGATAGATAGATAGATAGATAGATAGATAGATAGATACGACAGGCACTATATAATAGATAGATAGATAGATAGCCAGTATACAGTACAGTGTCAGCCAGAGAAGCCATAACAGGGAGAGAGTGAGGATGATTTCACGGGCCAATTACTGATATAGGCCCTCAAAAATATTACAGCATATTTTAATCAGTTTTTATTAGCCAGTTATTGAAATTACATTTAAAAAATAATTTACTTATAATTTAGAAGGTAATGATTTTGCCGAACGCAGCAATCCAGACAGGGTCTACATTGTACCCCCCCCTTAAGTCAGAATGGTTCAGCTCAGTACTCACAAACTTGAATCACAGAGTGGCAGTCCACACGCTTTCTAGTAATTGTGATGTTTTTTGCTTTAAATTGAAGTGTTTTAGCCAAAGCCATAAAAGAAAAGAAAAGAAAAAAGCTTGAATAAGAGAAGATAGGGTGACCCAATTTTTCTCACAAAAAGCTCAGTTTATTAAGGTTAGTCTCCATATGTGGTGCAAACGGACAAGTTTATAGGATCCTTCAATCTAACCCAACAACCAGAAGATCAAACAATTTAATTAGAAGCCAGTTCAAATAAGTCTCGCAGGCATGTGCTTATTATTAAGTAAACCACAAAGAATTTGCTATCACATTAAATAGAAAATGACTTTTCTCTTGCTAATGATTTTAATGCTTGACAGCATTTTAACGTTTGTTAATTTTGCACTTTCCAAGTTAACACTCAAACAGATTTTTCCAGATTTTAAGTTGCTTCGGAAATGTCTGCTAAATAAAACTTATGATGAGAACTAACCATGTACAGAACATTAGAATGAAACATTTAGTATTCAGTTACTTCATTTGTGGCACAACAACACAAGCATTACCTTATTCAACCGAGTCAGTGTGTTTCAATTTCTATTAAAGAGATTGTCTCCTGGCCTCAAGGAGCAAAGAGCCACTTAGCTGGGAAAAAATAAAATAATGACATCACTTAGCTTGTTTAAGCAATCCTGGCGATTTCGACAGGGCTTCACATGTGCATTACATGCTATGTAACTATTTCTTTTTGACCATCTCACTAAGTCAATACAGGTGTTTTCAAGCGTCCCTTACATTTGAGGACTGCAGTATTCACGCAACATGAAGTGTTATAAGCACTTCATGCTTTGCAGGATATGAATTATTATTACCAAAGTGTGGGACCCAGCCAGTGCAAGTGACTTGTATGGATTTAAGCTCCTTGTCCGGGCCGGTTTTGTGGCTTACCATTCTGATAAGTTAGAATTTTTTGTGATCAATTTTTATGGATTCAAGGAATTTAACATACAAATAAAGAAGGTCAACTGAAAAAGAGGAAATCTGTATATGCCAAACTGCACCCAGTACCCTCCCACAAAGCCACCAACTCATACCCCCCCCCCATGCCCCAGAGCCAGACAGCAGAGTTAAAATCAACAAATGCACACATATAGAGATGGAAAATAATTAGATAACAAAATGAACCTAAGTGTGCTGTAACTGTGATGTCAACGGGTATTAAATAATAAACTTTTCATTTTTGAAACTGAGGTAGGTCAGGTCTGAATGTATTCAAAGGATGGTCCATTCATCTAAGAGAGTTAAAATCAATTTTGAAGCTCTACAGACACACTTACCGTATATACTCGTGTTTAAGTTCTCCTGCAGATAAGTCAGCACTTGATTTAACTGTATAATTTCGGGTATTTCATAATGTCAGTTGTATAAGTCGAATGCAGAAAAGGCACGCTATTGATCCAAGAGATTATAAAATATGCTAACGCCCACCTGAGAAAGTAATCACGGAGCACACTGCCTTTTTTTTCCTATGTGCGTGCAGCAATGCACTGTGTCAGCGTGTGTTCATGACCTCTTTCTCTCTCTCTGCCTACGTGACCACACGGTGATACCCGAACTATTTCAAAGTGACGTTTGCACTGATTTCTGTTTTTTGTATCTCACACCTTTATCATAAGAGCATCCGTTATCCATTGTCGGAGATGGCCGGGACACCCAGTAGGACTGGAGGAGGACTTACGCCTACCCCAGGCCTTGTGATGGTGACTGCCCTGGTACCTTTGGGGGCTACGGGTACAGAGCTTTGAAGCTCAACCCTGTAGGGGCCTGTGGTCACTGCCAGATTGTGCCCTTATGCCTTTGGAGCCCTGGACCTCAGCACTTCCGCCACCCCTGAAAATGCTGGGGGAGGAAGAGGAGCAGGGACACCCGGAGTGCTTCCGGGGATGCAGCCGGCACTTCCGCCACACTGGGGCATGTTGGTGGAAGATTGCCGGGACACACCTGGAGCACATCCGGATGATTATAAAAGGGGCCGCCCCCCTTCATACAGTAGCTAGAGTCGGGTGGAACAAGGAGACGAGGTCTTGGAGGAGGCAAGGAGGCGGCCTGAGGAGAAAGTGAGGCATTTAGTGTTGGCCAGGACTTTGGGGACATTTTGGGTTGTGCACTTGTGAATATGGTTGTCAATAAACGTGTGTTGGGTGAAGTCAACGTGTTCGCCTATCTGTGTCCGGGCCAGCTACCATACCATGATGGAGCGTTCGATCAGAAGAAAATATGAAGCTGGTTTTAAATTAAATGTTGCTGAAGTGGCGAAATAAACTGGTAACTGCACTGCTGCTGCAACAAAATTCGATGTGTCTGAGAAACTGGTGCGAGATCGGATGTGGCAACAAGATGTAAAAAAAAATGTACGTGTTGCATAACTGGTGTATAAGTCGGGGTCTGATTTTATGATCGATTTTTGGGGTTTCAAGACCCAACTTATATGTGAGTATACACTCACCTAAAGGATTATTAGGAACACCATACTAATACAGTGTTTGACCCCCTTTCGCCTTCAGAACTGCCTTAATTCTACGTGGCATTGATTCAACAAGGTGCTGAAAGCATTCTTTAGAAATGTTGGCCCATATTGATAGGATAGCATCTTGCAGTTGATGGAGGTTTGTGGGATGCACATCCAGGGCACGAAGCTCCCGTTCCACCACATCCCAAAGATGCTCTATTGGGCTGAGATCTGGTGACTGTAGGGGCCATTTTAGTACAGTGAACTCATTGTCATGTTCAAGAAACCAATTTGAAATGATTCGAGCTTTGTGACATGGTGCATTATCCTGCTGGAAGTAGCCATCAGAGGATGGGTACATGGTGGTCATGAAGGGATGGACATGGTCAGAAACAATGCTCAGGTAGCCCGTGGCATTTAAACGATACCCAATTGGCACTAAGGGGCCTAAAGTGTGCCAAGAAAACATCCCCACACCATTACACCACCACCACCAGCCTGCACAGTGGTAACAAGGCATGATGGATCCATGTTCTCATTCTGTTTACGCCAAATTCTGACTCCACCATTTGAATGTCTCAACAGAAATCGAGACTCATCAGACCAGGCAACATTTTTCCAGTCTTCAACTGTCCAATTTTGGTGAGCTTGTGCAAATTGTAGCCTCTTTTTCCTATTTGTAGTGGAGATGAGTGGTACCGGTGGGGTCTTCTGCTGTTGTAGCCCATCCGCCTCAAGGTTGTGCGTGTTGTGGCTTCACAAATGCTTTGCTGCATACCTCGGTTGTAACGAGTGGTTATTTCAGTCAAAGTTGCTCTTCTATCAGCTTGAATCAGTCGGCCCATTCTCCTCTGACCTCTAGCATCAACAAGGCATTTTCGCCCACAGGACTGGCGCATACTGGATGTTTTTCCCTTTTCACACCATTCTTTGTAAACCCTAGAAATGGTTGTGCGTGAAAATCCCAGTAACTGAGCAGATTGTGAAATACTCAGACCGGCCCGTCTGGCACCAACAACCATGCCACGCTCAAAATTGCTTAAATCACCTTTCTTTCCCATTCTGACATTCAGTTTGGAGTTCAGGAGATTGTCTTGACCAGGACCACACCCCTAAATGCATTGAAGCAACTGCCATGTGATTGGTTGATAAGATAATTGCATTAATGAGAAATTGAACAGGTGTTCCTAATAATCCTTTAGGTGAGTGTATACTGTACGGTACATCGAATACACGTTGAAATCAACTATTCCCAAAGTTTTAAACATCACTGAATCAGAATCTGATCTTAACTTGTGAGTGAGTTTTTGATCTCATTACCAAACGGAAGTAACAAAATTGAAAGCAAATGGTACTGGAGGAGATTCGGCTGTTATAAAACTGCTTTGCTTAGTGTGGTGCCTATTTGGTTCCACTTACTTACTTTAAAGTTTAGGACCATTAATTAGTTTCGTATTTGTGTTTGTTGTTAGAACCTCGCTGGCCACAGCGATTGTCTCACATTCTTTGGAGAATACTACATGAATTGAAAGAATGTCTTGGCATCATAAAACAGCTGTACTGAAGCCCAAGGTAAAATGTAAATTTAATTATATCTCGATTTTTATGAATGCTATACCAACATTTACACATTGGCTTAGTGTTATTGTATCTACAAGCTGTAGATATTGCATCAAACCTATGGACTATATGAAGTGTAATGCTCACTGAATCAAACGTTAAATGAAGAAACATTTAAAAAAAAAGAACACCAGATTGCCTAAGCACGAATTATTAAACTTTAAAAAGAGAAAAAACTGTAAAATGTAAACATTAGTTTTGGAAAAAAAATAGAAGAAATTGTTTGTTTTATCACATTCCTCATCCCGTTTAGGATCATGGCTGCAGCACAAGCATGGGGGTTCCTACTAACATCCCTGCAGGTCCATACACATCCACAATGGGGGGCACAAATTAACCTATCATATAGAAATCTTTGGAATTGTGGGAGGAAAACCCATACAGACTGGAGGAGAAGATGGGCAACAGCCACCGGAGTTGTAAAGTAGCATCGCTAACTACTGCACTAACCCTGGTTAACTCTGATTTTGTAATTATTTTAACATCAAAAATTTTTTCTATTTGACTTTGAAATTAGTGTCTTCCATCCATCCAATATCCAACCCGCTATATCCTAACTACAGGGTCATGGGGGTCTGCTGGAGCCAATCCCAGCCACCACAGGGCCCAAGGCAGGAAACAAACCCCTGGCAGGGCACCAGCCCACCGCAGATTAGTGTCTTTATTAAACAAAAAGCATTGGAGGATATTATTTAAACAATACATTTTTAATTTATAGCCTTTCCACCATTTAACAATTTTAGATAGCAGTGTTATCTATAATATAAAAATAAGTGTGCCTGGGCAGGTAAAGTGATGGGGAAAGATGTAGGGAATAAAATAATAGCCACGTGGGTTCAAATCCAAAACCTACTGCAGGTTAATAAGACACGCTGCCCACCTTTAGCAAACCCTGGGCGCACTGCATTTCTGATCCCTGGCTATGTCTTTCAGGATCAGACATCTTTAAATGGTCTATTGTGAATGAGATGAAAGCCATGAGGGTTCAAATCTTGTTTCCTTAGGCATTAGGGTATGCCACATGCCCCCTGACAGATGCCAAGCACACCTTACTCTTGATTCTTAGCTGTATCTTTCAGGATCAGGGACCTTTAAATGCTCTATTATGAATGAGAAGGAAGACACGATGGCTAAAGTCTTTATTCTTAGCCACTAGGATATCCTGTGTGCCCTCTGACAGACACCAGGCACACAGTTTTCCTGTTTCCTCACTATGTCCTTCAGGATTAGACACCTTTAAATGCTCTGTTGTGAATGAGATGAAAGCCATGATGGCTCAAGTATTGTTTCCTTAGCCATTATGATATGCCACATGCCCCCTGGCAGTTGCCAAGCACACGGTACTCTTGATTCCTAACTGTATCTTTCAGGATCAGGGACCTTTAAAAGCTCTATTATGAATAAGAAGGAAGACATGATGGCTCAAGTCTTTATCCATAGCCACTAGGATATGCCGTGTGCCCCCTGGCAGATGCCAGGCACACTGTTTTCTTGATTCCTCACTATGTCTTTCAGGATCAGACACCTTTAAATGCTCCACTGTGAATAAGATGAAAGCCATGATGGTTGAAATCCATTTTCGTAGCCACTAGGATATGCCTTGTGCCCCCTGGCAGCTGCCAGGCACACTGCACTCCTGATCCCTTGCTATTATCTTTCAGGATTGGCACCTCTAAATGCTCCATTGTGAATGATATCAAAGCCATGATGGTACAAATTCATTTCCTTAGCAACCAGGATATAACGTGTGCCCCTTGGCAGACACCAAGCACACTGTGTTTGTGATTCCTGACTATATGTTTCAAAGCCAAGCACCTTTGAATACACCATTTTGCAGAAAATCAACACTACCATCTACAGTATAGGGATGCATTTGCTGTGAAAGGATATCATCTTGAAGATGGCATTTCTGCCATAGAAATCTACAGTAAGGGGCTGCCACTTTAGCATATTCTATGAAGATAACAAATTAACTTTCAAATTAATTCAATAGTACTAAAAAGGAACTAAAATTCTACATGATGGTGCAAAGTTCTCCTGGGGTTTATAATTTCCCATTAAAATAAAAAAAACAAAACAAAACATGATCACAATCTTATCCATTATTTGGAAGAACCAATTAGAATTACATTAAATTTAAAAAAAGAAAAGTTCTTACCTGTAATTGGAGCCAGGAAAATGGTCATCGTGGTGTCACAAACATCACAATGGAACAATGAGAAAGAAAAGAAAAAAAGAAAGGCAAAAATTAGATAAGAGAAAAAGACATTTTAAAAATAGCACTGCAATTACAGTGGGGCTTAATGGCTAAGGAAATGAACCACAAGCCACAAGCATAGAAGATGATTTTTCACCAGAGAGTCAAGGAGTGAGTCACGGCCTGTTCAATTCAATTCAATTCAATTTAAGATTTATTTGTTACCTGTACAGTTATACGTGTTCAACACGTAGGAAAATGTCAGCCTTGTTCACTAATCAGATTATACAAAAGAGGATAAAAGTTAACAAATAGAGAGAAATAGAAAAGCAACTATAAGACTAAATAGAACCACTTAGATTTTAAATCTAATATAGATAATATAAAAACAACTTTAATTGGTTGGTCTCGTCCGATGCGGGAGATGGACGTCTGAAGTGGAGCTCCGCTAGCAGTGGTGCTATTTTTCATATTATTTGCTTATTATTCTGAGATATCCTGTATTTATTCGACCCGAGAGGGACCGCTACAGTATATGTAAACACATATAAACATGGCCAACAAGAAGGAAAGAACGAAAGAATCGAAGACTAAAGCTACATCCAAGCTGCGATCAGCAAGCCCTAGCTCGAGATACGGCCTGTCAGAGACAGACCTGGATCAGATGGGCGAAAGTACAGACTCCTCGGGACCACGGCCCGCTACATCGTCGCCGGCTGAGAGCGAAAAGGGGAGCGAAGGTGCGATCGTGAGTGCAGATGTGGATAGCTCGTCGATTGGAGAGGATTACCTGAAACTGGAAAAGGCCGGGAGGTCCGCGGCTTCAGTTACGCAATTACGCGGACTGGAGCAGCGGGACACCGCTTCAGCAGAGTCTGCTGCTTCATCTACGCACAAAAGGCACATTTGAGCTATCTGAACTGAAAGTGTTGCTAGCTGAGCTCACGCAAGATATAAAGGAAAGCGAGAAGGCTAATGAGAAAGCAACGGCAAAGGCACTTGAGAGACTGAAACAGGAATTAAAACAGGAGATGAAACAGGCCAATGAATGTCTGCGACAGGAAATCCAACAGGCAAATGAAAGGCTGCGACAGGAATTCCAACAGGCAAATGAAAGGCTGCGTCAAGAGGTCCAACTTGAACTTCGACAGGTGCTGGGCAAAATTGAAGAGCGCATTGAGAAAAACTCGCTAAACTGAGCACGCTTGCTGATCAATTGGAGCATCTTAGTGAGACATTCACGAATCGGATCGAAATAGCGAACATCTAGCTGCCAGTGCCGAGGAAAGAGCAGTAAATGCCAGTTCGAATGTAAAAACTCGGAGAAAAACTTGGAGACAGACTGGCTGCTTTAGAAGATGGGAATAGAAGGTATAATGTCAGAATTGAAGGCCTGCCGGAGAATCGAGAAAGTTTAAACCCGTGAAATTCGCAACTGAACTTTTTCTAAAATAATCGGGGCGACTTTAAAGCAGAATCTGAGATAGCAGCTTACACGACGCGGATCAAACACCGCCAGACCCCGACCAAGATCTTTTATAGTTCGTTTTGAACGATTATCATTTAAGTTAGAGGTGATGGAACTCCTCAGGAAAAAAGGAAGATATTATATATGAAAATTGCCACATTCGCGTCTTCCCTGACTTCTCTCCAGCAACAGCTATTAAACGCAGCCTTCTATAATATTAAACAGCTGCTACGGCAAGCCAATGTCAAATACGGCCTCCTGTATCCGCAAAACTGAAAGTGGAATGGCAGGGTCATTTCTATGTTTTCGCTAGCAAGGAGGAGGCAGAAAATGAGTTAAGAAAGCTGATCCGGACTATTCTGATACATAATTGTGAGTCATGGCGGTAAATGATAAAGCTAGGATTAATAATCTACTGTCTGATCTATTTGTTTTAAAATACGGGTTTTTTATCAGCATATATTCTCATATTCTTATTATTACTTACTTATTATTATTACTTACTTATTACTTATTATTACTTAGTATTACTAGGGCTAAATGTTTATGTTTTATTGTGCTTAATTACGTTTTCCTCCTCTGTTTTCTTTTCTAATTATTTCATGTGTACCCTAAATGAGACTGTTCAATATCATACCCTTGGTTTGCTGTTATTGCTATTACTGCATTAAGACTTGTTATGCTTGTTTTGGACACATCTTTAACACCATCACCTGGGTTTATTATCTGGGGATATCATCTTAATGCACTAAAATTGATGAAGATTATATGTGTATGTGTATGTATATATATATATGTGTATATATGTATATATATATATATATATATATATATATATGTATATATATATATATGTATATATTAAGTGCAAAATTCTTTTTCTTTTTTTTCTTTTTCCTCTTTTAAAGACTATATTGGTAACAGATATCTCTATCTTTTAACCTTAAAGCGCCACTGCATGGGGGCTTGATGTGCTTTGGACGTGCTCTGTCTCTGGGTATGTCAGAGGACTGGGACTGCATGAAGTGGGTTTTAGCCTCACCTGGGGAGGCAAAAAGGGAGGGTGGGGGTTAAGGGGAAGAGAAAGAGAGCAGGCTTGATCTATATCTAATCTATCATCTCAATCTTTATAATTATAACTATCAACGTAATAATAAGCTGCATCAACAACTCTTGGGGAATAGGAAATTAAGACCTAAACTATTTCACTTCCAGTTAAGACTATAAATGACACCAAAAACTCAGAATCAGTGTCTCCATGATGGGACAGTTAACTTCGTAAGCTGGAATGTTAAAGGCCTGAATCACGAATTAAAGAGAAAGAAAGTACTTTCTCACCTAACAGGTCTAAATGCTAAAATAGTATTTTTACAGGAAACCCACTTACTAAGTAAGGATCAGTTCCGGCTGCAAAAGACTGGACTGGCCAAATGTTCCATTCTAGTTTTACAAAGAAAACTAGAGGGGTGGGAATTCTCATACATAGAACAGTACCATTTGTAGCATCAGATGTAGTATTGGATCCTGAAGGGAGATATGTGATGGTCATGGGAGACTTATCTAACTGTAAAATGATTTTGATAAATGTTTATGCACCTAATGTTGATGATAAGGAATTTATACAAAATTTATTTGCATCCATTCCCAATCTGAACACTCATAAACTTATAATGGCTGGGGACTTTAATTGTGTTCTAAATCCACTTTTAGATAAGACTTCCTCCACAGGGGAACGCAACTAACACCGCAAAGATAATTACAAAGTTTATAACTGATCACAACTTATCAGATCCCTGGAGGTTTTTAAACCCAAATTCAAGAACATATTCTTTCTACTCACCAGTACATCATTGCTACTCAAGGATTGATTACTTCTTTATAGATAATAACTTCTTGCCTAAGATTAAATCTTGTAAATACGATGCTATTGTTATTTCAGACCATGCTCCGATGATCTTGGAGCTGAAATTACTAAGCCCCATACACTCACCCGCAGATGGCCTCAATCCGCTTCTATTAGCTGACGAGAATTGTACTGAATTTATATCCAAACAAATCGAATTCTTTCTAGAGACAAATACATCCCCTGAGATCTCTGCAGGAATACTCTGGGAAACTCTTAAGGCCTTCTTAAGAGGACAGATTATCTCATATCTTTCCCACAGAAATAAATCCGAAGCGAAGAAAGTAGCAGAGATAAAAAGTGAAATTACTAAAATAGATGAAGAACATGCCAGACTACCAAGCGAGACTCTACATAAGAGGAGGCAGGCTCTACATTCAGAATTAAACCTCTTGACAACTAAAGAAACCGAACAACTAATTTACAAATCCAGACATCATTATTATGAACATGGAGAGAAAGCTAATAAGCTTTTAGCGCAACAAATTCACAAGCAAGATGTAGCAACGCAATCTCGTAATTACTAACACGAATGGAGATAAAATCATCGAACACAAAAATATAATGTACACTTTTAGAGACTACTATAAATCCCTATATACTACTGAGTTTAAAGAAGACAATATACAATCTAATGCATTTCTGGATAAATTACAGATACCACAAATTGACGCTTTTAGTGTGGAGGAACTCGATAAACCTCTGTCATTATCAGAATTACTGGATGCTATAAAGTCACTCCAAGGTGGAAAAGCAGCAGGCCCTGACGGCTACCCTGCAGAGTTTTACAAGAAATTCTCCGCTCAGCTAGCTCCCTCCTATTAGCAACATTTACAGAAGCCAGAGATAACCAATCTCTTCCACAAACCTTTCGCCAAGCACTAATCACTGTCTTTCCAAAACAAAATAAGGACTTATTACAATGTGCATCATACAGACCAATTTCACTTCTGAATAACGACGTTAAAATACTCTCTAAAATCATAGCTAGAAGGATGGAGAAAGTGCTCCCTCGTAATATCACAAGACCAAACTGGATTTATTAGGGGCCGACACTTATCTTCAAATCTTCGACGCCTGTTTAATGTAATATACTCACCAACTAAATCAAACACCCCAGAAATATTATTATCATTGGATGCAGAAAAAGCATTCGACATGATTGAATGGAAATACCTTTTACTATTTTGGAGAAGTTTGGGTTTGGCCCAACATTTGTGCATGGATTAAATTACTGTATACTAACCCAGAAGCTTCAGTTTGCATCAATAACATTTGCTCAGACTACTTTAAACTAGAACGTGGCACAAGACAAGGATGCCCTTTGTCACCACTGCTGTTTGCAATTGCCATTGAACCACTGGCAATACATTGTCGAAATACTGATCAGATAAAGGGGATTAGCAGAGAAGGACTGGAACAGAAAATCTCATTATATGCAGATGACATGGTACTGTATATATCGGACCCAGAAAATTCTGTGCCTGCAGTCTTAGCAGCACTCACAGAATTTCAAAAGCTCTCTGGTCTCAGAATTAATCTGAATAAAAGTGTACTCTTTCCGTGAATTCGCAAGCATATAATATTAGATTAGACACCCTTCCTTTTATCATTGCAGAACAGTTTAAATACCTCGGGGTAAACATCACAAGTAAACATAAAGCTCTTTATCAACAAAATTTCGTGTCTGCATGGAAAAAATTAAACAAGACTTGCATAGATGGTCAACCCTTCATCTCACACTAGCTGGAAGAATTAACACTGTTAAGATGAATATTCTTCCTAAGCTCCTTTTTATTTCAAAACATACCAATATACATTAATAAATCGTTCTTTAAGCAATTAGATTCAACAATAACCTCATTTATTTGGAATTCTAAACATCCACGCATCAAAAGAGCGACCCTACAAAGACAAAAGGCAGAAGGTGGCATGGCTCTACCTAACTTCCAGTTTTATTACTGGGCGCAAATATACAGTCGATAAGAACCTGGACACAAATAGAAGAACATACACAGGCATGGACCGCAATAGAAGTAAAATCCTGCAGTACTTCTTTGTATTCCTTGCTTTGTGCTCCAATAAACACACGTTATCGGCAATACACTAATAACCCAATTGTGCTCCACTCACTTAGAATCTGGAACCAATGTAGAAAGCATTTTAAGACGGAGAAGCTTCTTTCTGTGGCACCCTGCAAAAGAACCACCTCTTTCAACCCTCACAAACATATGCAGTTTTAATATCTGGAAAAATTTGGAATTAACTTGCTTAGAGATCTTTATATAGACAACGTCTTTGCATCCTATGAACAATTACAGTCCAAATTTAACATTCCAGCTACAAATTTCTTTCACTATCTTCAAATCAGGAACTTTGTTAAACAGAACCTTCCAGATTTTCCTCATCTTGCACCCTCATCCACGCTGGAAAAATTATTGCTCAATTTCAAGGAGTTAGACTCCATCTCTACAATATATAAAATCCTTTTACAATCCCTTCCTTTCAAAGATCCAAGAGGACACTGGGAAAATGACCTCTCAATTAATATATCAGAAAAGGAGTGGAAAGTAGCAATGCAGAGAATTCACTCAAGCTCCATATGCAAAGCATACAATTATACAACTCAAAATTATATATCGAGCACATCTGTCTCGACTAAAACTCTCCAAAATGTTTCCAGGGCATGATCCAACCTGCGAACGTTGCAACCAAGCCCCAGCCTCACTAGGTCACATGTTCTGGGCCTGCACCAAATTAACATTATTCTGGACAAAAATTTTTAATTACCTCTCAGACAGTCTTGGACTCACAATCCCTCCTAACCCATTAACAGCTGTGTTTGGGGTTCTTCCAGAGGGTCTTAAGGTGGAGAAAGACAAACAAATTGTGATTGCATTCACTACACTGTTGGCACGCAGACTTATTCTGATAAACTGGAAGAACCCAAACTCTCCTCTTTTAAGTCAGTGGGAAACTGATGTGTTATATTATTTAAAATTGGAAAAAATCAAATACTCAGTTAGAGGATCTGTGCAGACTTTTTTCAAAACATGGCAGGATCTAATCAGTAATATTTTGAAATGAGTTTATAAAGCACAGAGAATTTGTTGATTTAGGTATTTTTTACAAGCCTTAAATTTTACACCATTTGGCTTGCTCTCTCTCTCAAGGGTGGGGATTGATCTGTGCTTAGCATAATTCTTTTTTTTTTTGTAAAAACTTGATTACTATGTATTGATTATAATAAAATTAATAAATAAAAAAAAAAACAACTTTAATTATAAAGATAAACTAACAATATACAATGCACAAGGCGTAACATACAGTGATAAAATGTCATAATGTTATGTTAAATATTATATTTCGACATTACATACATAAAAACAAAGTGCAAGGCAAAGGTTTTATAGGAAGTACTGCAAAGTCTCCATTAGCACCAGACAGCATGTGCCGAGGACTTTGAATTCCACTATTAAATTCTAAGAATTAGCAGAATTGCAAAGCATTGATTTATGTTAATTTTTACATAATGTAATATGTAAAATATGCAGAGACCTATACTCATCAAATTAAATTCAATAGAGTCAGTCAGTCATTGTCCAACCCACTATATCCCAACACAAGGTCATGGGGGTCTGCTGGAGCCAATCCCAGCCCACCGTAGGGCACACACATACACACACACACACCAAGCACACACTAGAGACAATTTAGGATTGCCAATGCACCTAACCTGCATGTCTTTGGATTGAGGCAGAAAACTGGACCACGCAGAGGAAACCACGCAGACACGGGGAGAACATGTAAACTCCACATAGGGAGGTCCTTGGAAGCGAAACCAGGTATCCTTACTTTGAGGCAGCAGCACTACCTCTGCGCCACCGTGCCACCTATCTATCTATCTATCTATCTATCTATCTATCTATCTATCTATCTATGATATAGTACCTTTCACATCTATCTATCTATCTATCTGTTATATAGTGCCTTTCTATATGTCTATTATACAATGCCTCATCTATCTATCTATCTATTATATAGTGCCTTTCTATCTATCTATTATACAATGCCTCTTCTATCTATCTATCTATCTATCTATCTATCTATTATACAGAGTATTGACTATATTATTTATACCAATTTACTAAATAATGAAACACTACTGTCTCAATGTGTGTGCACCTGGTCTCTGTGAGCAGTCTCATTGGTCAGTGTGGCTTCAATTCTGATTGGTCCATTTGGCTTTGTTTGCTCAGTAGTACGGATGAGTTCAAGATACTTCAGAGGTGCAAAGTTCAATTTTCGATTGTAACAATTTTTTTTTTTTTGAATATAGATGAAGTAAATTAGGTGGAGTTAAAACATAGCATTTTAATGATAGCAAAATGAATAACTGACAAAGTGACATTGGGTCACTAACTAATGAAATACAATGCAAGTCTCTTTCAAAGATGGCGAGTTTTCACAAGAATATGAATGGTGTTTTCATAGTAAGTAATGGGGGCCCATCTACAATTGGTGGTAGTCAAACAGAGGTCAGGAAGCGAACAACAACGACAACAACAACATTTATTTATATAGCACATTTTCATACAAACAGTAGCTCAAAGTGCTTTACATATTAAAGCCACCATAAAATGACAGTCTGAGAAGAAGGCTTTGTGAGAACATGATTGAAGGAGGAATTGCCATGGCAGAGAGGTCCAGACACATGAGGATAATGAGGAGAGTTGTAGGAGGAAAACTGAGGGAACACATACGGTACAATGCATTGAGACACACGAGGGATATGAAGGAGAGGTACACAAGGAATGCCATTTTTTAAATGTATTCTATTACCTATCTTTCGATACAGTTACAGGTACACATAGCTGGTAAATCAATAAAACAATGACACATATGATAAAGGGGTGTGAGACCACTATGTAGGAAATGCTCCAAAGATGTTGTGAGGGCATGTCCTGGTTATGGAGAGTATGGAAATAATCATACTTTAAATTAATATTTCTAAAGTGTCTCAAAATATAAAGTTGTGTATGTTGAATCAAAAAATGGACTTTTGGCCAAGGGATCAGTGGAGGGAGAGCAGGGTCTTAAAGTCAAACGTGTGATCCCTTGTACAAGGGTTCAAAGTTGTGGACTACTTTTGTTTTAACAAATGAATCAATTTAACAATAATTTAGCAAAAAAATGGGAGTTTCAAGCCATCTACTGGATGACTTTACAGTATGTGGATAATAAGACACGAGTAATGCAAGATTTTTTTCATGGATGTTTTGGTATTGTTTGTTGTTTCCAGCACTACCCACCATCCAATTCCATTGAAGCATAAGCTTTATTAGCTCCGTTTTCCATGAAAACATCACATTAAAAATTTGATCATCACTATACAGTAAAAATGGGGTAAGTAACAGATACAAAAAAAATATATTTTGGTGGAGAATTCCTTTAATGTCCTGGGGTGGCCAAGTCCAAGAGTCTAGATCTCAGTCAATTCAATTCAGAATTAGATAGATAGATAGATAGATATATAGATGTAGTACTAGGGTGATTAGATAGATAGATAGATAGATAGATAGATAGATAGATAGATAGATAGATAGGCACTATATAATAGATTTTTTTAATTTTTTAAAATGACCTTTATTTTGAACATTAACAATATATACAGTCATAAGACAAACAATCCCAATATTCAAGATAAAACAAAAAGTTATATATCAGACAACCACCACTACTTCCCCCTTTACACTCCTCCTACTCTGCACATAAATAATATAATCAAAAAGTTTAACAATTCATTATAATACAAAGCCCACCACCACTCCCCCTTTACACTCCTCCTACTCCGCACATTAAAACATATTGTTGATGCCTACCAATACTTTTCATTACCAGTTATTTTTTTTTACTCCTCCACTACTCCCCGGTCCCCACACATTAAGTTAAGTACACAAGTCTGTATTTAGTATTCAGTGCTCTGTCTAATCCTTCTAACGTTTAACATACCAATCACTCACCCGCTATTCTTCTTTGTTATTCCAAATTAATTTTTAGTTGCCCCTCCTCAATAGAGCACAGCACCCCCTTCACTCCCCACACTTTTTCAAATTCTTCAATATTACACATTGTTTTATAATAAGTAAATTCCAGCCTAATTCTTGAAATTACATAAAATTTGAAAATAAACAGTACATCATCTGGTAACAAACTACTCTGTTTATTATTACGGCTTTTTAAAATGGATAATTTTGCCTGCCCAAATAAATAATTTAAAAGTTGAAGTTTTGATTTTGATTTTTTGTTGTATTTCATGCCCCAAATAAATTTCTGATCATCAAAAGAAACATTAAATTTTTCACATATTTTTTGAAAGTACATAAACAGAGTTTGCAGTCTCGTACAATACAAGAATAAATGATATACAGTCTCTCTCTCCCCACAGAAGGCACATTTATCGCTCACATCACTTTGAATTTTACTTAAAAACACATTAGTAGCGATGACCCCGTGTACGATTCTCCATTGGAAATCGCCTGCTCTCTTATTATTAGGTGGTTTATAAAATTCTCTCCATGCTGGCCTGACCTCCGCCTTTACATTTAATTTTTCAGTCCAGGGCGTCATGATGGTGTTTTTTAGATTTGGAAAATGAAAAACTTTAATGCAGTACACATACATATCTTTTTTAGTTAAAGATCGAAAAAAACATTTTTTTTGTCTATCAAGCCTTAAAATCGAGTCCTCCCTCACACCATTCATGTCAATTTTGGTTCCACTTTCAAATCAGAAAAGCAGCCAACCTCCTCCTCTGTCTTTGGATGTACTGAAGTCGAGTTCCCCTGATTTTCTCTAAGCCTAATGAGGTCTTTTGCCATAAAGGACAGTAAATAATTGACCGTTCTTATTGATCGTATGCCCATCCTTGAAGCCAACACAGTTGAATCTTTAAAACTCTTGTTGTCTTCCTCCAATAATTGAGAACAAACCACGATTCCACTTTTAATCAAAGTCTTTACAAAACTAATTTTAAAAAGTAGTGGACATGTGAATAAAGAATTAAAAATGAGGGGTTCATTGAAAAGCGAAGGTGATTTGGATGACACTCTCTGAAGAAAGGAATTCCAAGTACGTAAAACTCCCTTATAATATTTGGGTAACGGAGTGAGATCAAACCTGCTCAAGTCCATTAGCAATAACTGCACATCAAAACTCAAATTTTCAATCTTATGGAAAAATGAAAGAGCCAGTTTTTTCCAAATTAAGGGTTCCAAAGAAAAAAACAGGCGTTGTAAGACCATCAACCTGAAACTAGCGGCCTTACAGCAGACATCAATCAGCCCTTGTCCTCCTTCCTCCACCGGTAAACTGATGAGCCCTTTCTTGAGCCAGTGCATGCCATTCCAAAAAAAGTCAACTAATAATTTTTGTATGGAATGTAAGAGGCCTGCTGGCGGGTCAACACTCCTCAGTCTGTGCCACAGCATGGAGGCCACGAGATTGTTAATAATGAGAACTCTTCCTCTAAAAGAGAGCTTAGGTGCAATCCACTGCCATTTTTTTAACCTCAAGTCAATCTGTTGTAAAAAGCCCTCCCAGTTGTCCTTTTCAGTGTCCTCACCACCCGTTTGAGCCACGTGAACTGTCTGTCAGCTGGAAAGTGAGAGCGCCACACATCGACCAAGTCATAGGTCTCGACGATTTCCTTGAGTTTCTTAACTGACCCCAAGTGCTCGGCCCCATTTCTATCCATAAACCAGTCCTCTGTACAATTAAAATCCCCCCCCCCAGCACGACGATCTCATTATTTGTAAATTCATCCAAAACCCCCCTTAATAATTAAAAAAAATCCACCCTGGCAGTGCCATTATTGGGGGCATAAACATTAATAAAAACCAACGAGTGGGGGCCCTCCTCTGCCTTCACAACTAAAAGTCTGCCAGCCATAACCTCAGTCACCTTTGTGATTTTTAACAAGGAGGTTTTACTAATCAGCACCGCCACCCCTGCGCTCACACTGGTGCCATGACTGAAAAAGCCTGTCCCTCCCCAGTCCTGCACCCAGGCAGCCTGACTCTGTGGGTCAGAGTGGGTCTCTTGTAGAAAACTCACATCTAAGTGCTTTTGTTTTAAAAAATCACAGACCAAGGTCCTCTTTAAATTATCACGACAGCCATTGACATTTAGGGTACCCACGTGTAACTCAGCCATAGGTACAACACAAAAGAAACACAAAACACACCAGAAAACCAAGAGATTCACTTTCATGACTGCAGTATCCATCAGGACTTATTTTGAAGGATCTTGCGCACTCTGCTCATTACATTTTTTAACCTGGTGGTCTCCTTTTGGTCCAACCCTAAATTAGCTGCATTGCTTTATATTTTTGCTGAGCTCAAAAAGAGTTCAAGGTCTGGAAAATAATCCTGCACTTGAACACCTCTTTCCCTCTAAATATTCCAAGAACTTTCTGATGCTCTTAGTGCTGTAACCCCCTTTAGGCTCCATTCCAAACACTGAGAAGGTGTTATCAGAAATGTCGGAGGTATTCTCTCCTTCACCCTCCACACCTTCACCACTATCTGCAATATCCTTCTTTTAACTGATACCATTTGTTTTTGGACCGATTGTCTGACATTAAAATCTTTTTTGCGCCCGTGGTGGACTCCACTGCTTCCTTTCTTTTCCGAGTGGTGATTTGTGAGGTCTCCTTACACTCACTCGACTCCACACTCACATCCATCTTGTCTGCCTCACTCACTGCTGCTCTCCTTACACCTTTGACTTCCCTCCTACTGCTGCTGCTGCTTGCATTTTGTTCAGTGCCCAGGTCCAACTCAAGATTGCCCTCAGTAGTAACTACATTAGGCATGACTACATTTGTCTCACTATTAGTGGGCAGTGTTGCACCACTTGGAGAAGGATCATCTCTTGCTGTATCATTACAGCCCCCTTCATCCTGAAGCAGGGTGACATTCTCATCACTGCAGACTTCTGCAGCCTGACCAGCGAGGGCCTCCTCAGTCTCAGCTGTGCGCCCTTCTATAAGGACGGAGGCTCCTTCACCTGGGACACTGGGCTCATCTACAGGTGTATCACCAGCCTCAGCCAGCACACCTTTGTTATTTTTGTCTTGCTCTTTTTTAGTGTCTATTGCAGCATCACCTTTGTCAGCAGGCTCCAGTTGCTCCTCAGTTTCCTTCTCATCTAATTCACTCACACTATCAGTCAGCTCACCTTCTTCAAACTCCTCCTCCTCTCTTCAGACTCTGGCTCACTCTCTCTACTTTCTTCATCACTTAAATAAACATTCTCTCTTTTGCAGTCAATCGCTTTATGGCCTGCTCTACCACAACTGAAACATTTCATTGATTCTGAACTCACAAACACCATGTAATCCACACCCTCCACTCGGAACTTTAAGGCCACGTTAAGTTCACCATTCGCGTTTTTTAAAATCATATAAAGCTGTCGCCGAAAAGACACGACATGCTTTAAATCAGGGGATCTGCAGCCCAGTGGAATCATAGTAATGGCAGACATCACTTCACCATATCTGCGCAGTTCAAGGCTGCAAGATTTCATTACTCAAGAAAGGAGGTACATTGGAAATGATAACCTTACGAGCGGGAGTCGACAGCGGCAACACGGAGATCAGCGCGCCATTAAGCACAACACCCTGCTCGACCAGTCGGGGCACCAGCGCTTCATCGTCCACAAAAATTACCACAGCTTTATTCATACGTGAGGCTGACCGCACATTCTTACACCCCACCACCCTACTGACCTCCATAACGCAGGCCTCCACCGAGACCGCCGGATCAACAAGCAACCTTACGGCGTGCCTTCTGGAAAGACCTGAAAAACTATCTGGAGATAAGCCATCTCGTACCACTTTAGACGCGTCCTCTTTAAAAACTGAAAAAGTATTCGTAAAACTAAAACAAACAAACAAAAGAGAAAGAGAGAGATACTCACGACACGCACCGCCGTCGACAACCGAAAACACAGACACGCCCACCCCAGACCACACCAATCAAGAGGCAAATGGACAGAGAGATAGATAGATAGATAGATAGATAGATAGATAGATAGATAGATAGATAGATAGATAGATAGATAGATAGATAGATAGATAGATAGATAGATAGATAGATAGATAGATAGATAGATAGATAGATAGATAGATAGATAGATAGATAGATAGATAGATAGATAGATAGAAAGACAGATATGATAGATAGATAGATATAGATAGATAGATAGATAGATAGATAGATAGATAGATAATTAATTTTAAAATGACCTTTATTATGAACATTAACAATATACACAGTCATAAGATAAACAGCCCCAATATTCAAGATAAACAAAAGTAAATATCAGACAACTACCACTACTCCCCCTTTACACTCCTCCTACTCCGCACATTAATAAGAAAATCAAAACAATTGACAGTTCATTATGATACAAAGACCACCACTGCCCCCCCTTTACACTCCTCCTACTCCGCACATAAATAATATAAAAATAAATTAACAATTCATTTTAATACAAAGACCACCACTGATCCCCCTTTACACTCCTCCTACTCACATATATAATATAATCAAAAATTAACAATTCATTATAATACAAAGACCACCACTAATCCTCCTTTACACTCCTCCTACTCCCACATTAATTAAAGCATATTGTTGAAGCCCACCAATGCTTTTCATTCCCAGTTGATCACCAGTTTGCCCCCCTCCACAGCACACAGTACCTGTCGTGTCCCCCACATGTCGCTGAACATTTCTAAATTGTTTGTTAGTTTATGGTACATGAATTCGAGTTTTAGTCGACTTTTAATTAAAACTTTGAACAGCAGCAGAGCGTCGGTCCCCATGAGGTTTTTCTCTTTATTCCTCCTTGTTTTTAGGATTGCCAACTTGGCCTGTCCTAAGAGGAAATTCCCAAGAACAGACTTATTCCTATTTTTTTGATTATAGTTAATACCAAAGATAAAGTTAATTTTTGAGAGACCAAAACCAAAACCACTAAGAATTAAATCCAAGAAAATAAACAAAGGCCTCAGCCGTTCACAGTGAATGAACATATGAAAGATGGTCTCCCTTGTGTCACAGAACGGGCACTGGTCAGTCTCTGAAGCGTTAATTATATTCAGAAATGAGTTTGTGGCCAAGGCCGAGTGCATTATCCTCCACTGCAGATCCCCAAGTCTTTTCTGTAACGGAGTTTATAAAAGCTCTCCATGAAGGTGTTATGTTCTCTGAGACCTGCAGTTCTTTCCTCCACAAAGTATCTGGCAACCCTTTCAGTTGGTTATAAAATGTCACTTTGACACACAGTTTATAAAGTTCTTTTTTGTTAAACAGTTCAAAGTCTTTCTCGACCAGAGTCCCAAATCTGAGAAGGTGTCCAGGTCTGTCAGTGTGGTCAGTGACGTGTGGTCTTACAATGATGGTGGGTGATGTCATCTCTGCTTCTGGTGTCCCTCACCTGTGAAGTACTCGTCACACAGTGAACTCGCTCCTGACCTCCGCAGTGCTGTTTGTACTTGACTAAGAAAAATGTCAACCAAGCGTACTGATCTGATCCCCAGGACTGTCGCTAGGTGGGCAGGGGTGTGCCAGCACCTCATATTTGTATTAAATAAATGTCTTATTTTTAAAATTCTTTTGTTTAAAAGAATTGATACGAATGAGTCAGAAAATAATAACGAACAATCTAAAAGAGGATTCCAGACTAAAGGTTCTTCCAAGAACCAAAAATACTTTCCAGATTTAGCCTGGTCCTTCTGAACTTTCTGTGCCAAACCTGAAGTGCAGATTTATAAAATTCGGCAGGTCAGACCCAACAACGTTGGCAGAATGTAATAAAAATAATGTTCAGCAAAATTTAAATTCCTTACCCCACGAAATAAGGTAAAGGCCAGCTGTCTCCATGGTAGGTGCTCAGGGCCGTATAAGAGCCGATGTAATGCCTGTAACCTAAAGGCCTCCATCTTGCTCACCAAGTCAATGAGTCCCTGACCGCCCTCTTCTACAGGCAGATACAGGACACTGCGCTTTACCCAATGCAGGCCATCCCAAAAGAAATCTAAAAGTATTGCCTGGATGTTCTTGATGACCGATATTGGAGGGTCTATACACTGTAACTTATGCCAGAACATGGAGGCTATTAAGTTATTAATAATGAGGACCCTGCCTCGACAGGAGATCTCCTTTTGAAGATACTTCCATTTCTTCAGTCTGGCTTGAACTTTTTCCCCAGTCTGCCCAGTTTTCTTCAGCTACTCCTCCTTGTCCTAAAAACACCCCCAGGTATCTGAAGACTCTTCTGTTCCACTTAAGGCCACCAGGTAGGCCCGGTGGGTCTCCATCCCTCCAGTTGCCAATTAAAAATGCGGTACTTTTGTCCCAGTTAATTTTTGCCGATGACAGTTTTTCAAATTCATCCAGGCAATGTTTCAGCTCCGTGATGTCTCCAGGATGACAGATGAACACGGTTAAATCATCAGCATACGCACCACCTTGAACTGTAAATTCGGGCACTGAGGGATGTTCAGACCTTGAAGGCGGATGCGAATTTGTTGTAGTAGCGGCTCGATGGAGAGCGAGAAGAGCATACCGGACAGAGAGCAACCCTGACGTATCCCTCTGGTGACCTTGAAGGGGGCGGTTAGTGTTCCATTGAGTTTCACGACACTAAAAACGTTGTGATATAAAAGTCCAATGTGTTTAATGAATGAAGGTCCAAAGCCAAAGGCCTTCAGCACTGCTAAAAGGTAATTGTGGTCCACCCTGTCAAACGCCTTCTCCTGATCCAGTGATAAAAGACCAGCATCAAACCCAAAGAGCCTGGCAGCATCAATCACATCCCGAACCAGGAAGATGTTGTCCAGAATACACCTGCTGGGGACACAGTATGTCTGCTCGGGTTCACGATACTCGCCATGACTCTTCCTAACCGGTTAGCCAGGGCCTTGGAGAAGATTTTGTAATCCGCACACAGCAGGCTTACTGGGCCAGTTCTTTAGCTCCGTGAGGTCTCCTTTCTTTGGGAGTAGTGTGATAACCGCCCTGCGACAGGAAAGGGGCAGTTCACCCACTCGCAGACTTTCACAGAAAACCTCTGCCAGATCAGCCAAGGTGACACCAAAAAGCTTTAAAAAACTCAACAGGCAAACCGTCAATTCCTGGGGACTTCCCAATGTTCAGCCCATTCAACGCTGTGGTCAACTCATCTAGAGAGATCGTAGTTTCCATGAAGTCTTTCTCTCCATCTAGAACCTGAGGTAAGTCCTGGAGAAAAACTGACGACTCTAAATGTACCTCTTCAATGTCTGCAGAAAACAGTCGCTGGTAAAATTGGTGTGCCCAGGATCGAAGGGCTTCAGGCTCCAGCAGGTTTGACCTTTGTCATTTTTAAACAGTTGATGGTCTTACTTTGGCCAATTGTTTTTCCAGTTTAAAAAATTGCGTAGGAGCGTCCATCTGGGTGAGCGACTGCATTCTCGGCGGACGAGTCGCCGTTGACTCTCTTGTCTATAAGGTCCATCAATAATTGTTTCTTAGTTTTGAGGGACTCAAAATGCTGCCGTCAAAGTTATTACATAAAACTGAATGAAGTTCCTCAATATCCTTCTCCAGTTCAGAAATGGCGCATTCACATCCCTGGTGGTGTGCTCGGTGTATTGTTGGCACAATACGCGTATCTCAGTTTTTGAGCAATCCCACCATTGCCTCAGTGAAGAGAAGGTCTTCTTTTTGTATCTCCATTGTGTCCAGAAGTATTTGAAACAGTTGATGAAGTGGGGGTCTTTCAGTAGATTATTATTAAAGTGCCAGTAGGATTTAACAGAAGGAGCAGAGAGAAAAGAGATTTGAAGGGAAACAAGACAGTGATCAGATAAACTAGTTGGAAGAATGGAGCAGTTAGCTATGAGGTTCCTGTGATTTTTCTGGATGTAAATTCTGTCAAGTCGAGCCATAGACAGCAGCCCAGCTGAGCTCTTCACCCACGTATACTGCCGGACCCCCGGATAAAAATCCCTCCAAATATCAAGGAGATTATTATTGGTGACCACAGACCTCAGTGATTGGACGGACCCGGTGCGATTCTAGCCCATTCCTGTCCAGCTGCGCATTTTCTGTGCAGTTAAAGTCGCCCCCAACAAACACCAGCTCATCATTGTCACATGTCCCCAGGACATCATTTAAAACTGAGAAGCAGTGAGTTCTCTCAATCCCTACATTTGGGGCGTACACGTTAATGAACACCCACTTCTTCTCTCCCAGCTGCGCTTCTACCTTCAGCAGCCTCCCCTGGATTAACTCAGTACAAACAACACTGTCAGGTACAAAACTCTTAGAAAATAAGATCGCGACTCCTGCACTGAGATTTGAGCCATGACTAAGATGTGCCAGCCCTGGCCACTCTCTGTGCCAGTCAGACTGATTAGCCTCGTCAGTATGGGTCTCTTGAAGGAAAACCACGTTAATTCTTTTTGCGCTAAGTGCTCAAATAGCGCCGTTCTTTTTACTAGATCTCTGCAGCCGTTTATATTGAAAGAGCACAGGGAATAGACAGGCATTTTAAAAGAAAATAAGGTGGCGGTCAACAACACTACATTAACCAAAGAAACGGGTAATCGCATTAAAACTGCCATCATGATTGTGCTTCTAGTGAACGTTTCACTTTGCTTATGATATTCTTTAATCGGACTCTCTCTTTGGAGGTCATACCTAATTCAGCAGCCCGCCGCACTTGCTTCGCCGAGCTCAGAAACTGATGGAGATCAGGAAAGTGTTCGACTATACTGACCCCCCGCTTCCCTTCTAAAACTCTAAAAGCGCAAAATGCTTTCTGTGCTGTAAGCTCGAGTGAGATGACAGATCAACTCTTATCGACGGGTCAGATTCATTGCCGTCCTCCCCTCCTTCCTCTCTCGCTTTGATTTCAGTGCCGTCTGTCTGCTGCTGATCACTAGCGGCGGCCTCTGCACTTTCAGTCTTAGTGCTCTTCTTGGCGCCCACCACTGGTTATTTGTTCTTTTCTTTTTCTGGTTACCGGCTTAACATAACCGTGTTCATCGTTACTGTCTTCAACGAGCATTTCTCCATCGGCCCCCGTCTCATGCGTTGTTTCTTCAGTCAATCCCTGCACAGCCAGCGCTCTTCTCCGCCCCTTGAGAAGGCGCATCTCTTGGGCACGTCTCTAGAGCGGCAATACTCTCGGTGGGTGTTTTTTGGAGAAGCGCTGCAGGGTCATCTTTATAATATTCGACCCTGGTATCACCTTAGCCACCATCTCCTCCTCTTCATGGCTGACTTCAGCCTTCTTGTTCCCATTACTTTTACTAATCTGCCCGGCATTAGCCGCTGCGGCGTGATCATTTCAGCCCTCAGGTTTTTTCCTAACGCAGGCTCTCCGCTGGACACTTCCAGCTCCCCTGCTTCATGTCCCGGGCCAGCTGTGATACTTTGAACTACAGTAATTTCACTCTGATCTTCAGCCGCTTCATCTGAATCGTAACTCAGATCCTCCATTTCCGAATCACTGATCACCGACTCATTCTCTTCGTTGTCCGAAGTTCTATCACGGGCTCTCTGTGCACACCAGACGGTCCCGGCATATCCGAGCTCTCCGTCATCTCACCCGCTTACACTGACTCGCTTTGTGCCCTGTCTGACCACACTTAAAGCATTTCATTTGTTCCGTAGTGATAAAAACTATATATTCGTAACCCTCTACTTTAAATTTCAAGGCCACATCAAGCTCCTCACGCGAGTTATTTAGTATCATGTACACCTGTCTCGGAAAGACACGACATGCTTTAAATCCGGTGAGCGGCAGCCAAGCGGTATCATAACCACATCAGATATGACTTCACCATATCTACGAAGTTCATTTAATAAAGCCTCATTTTTCAAAAATGGTGGAACATTTGAAATAATAACTCGTTTAGCAGGAGTCGATAAAGGCAGAACCGGGACTAGCGAGCCGTTTATCACCAGGCCTTCCTGCACTATAGTATGCACCATAGCTTCGTCGCTTAGAAAAACTACAATAGTTTTGTTCATTCGGGATGCTGACTTCACATTCTTACAGCCAACTCTTTTCGCTACCTCAATAACACACGCCTCAACAGAAACCATCGGGTCCACAACCACTTTAATTCCATTTTTCCTTGAAAGATTTTCAAAATTTCGGGTTAAGCCCTGGAGGCTTTGCTCGGGACGCGCCATGGCGCAGCCGCAGCGTCCGACTATTACAACAACCACTGACAATAAACTATATACTTTCAAATAAATGGCAAATCAGTAAAAAAATCTTTATACATAAAACTAATAGTAAAGAAAGTTAGAAAAGAAAACGAGAAATACTCACAGATACCCAAACGAACGGAGCGAACCTGCGACCAACAACCACGCCCACCCAGACCAGAGTAATCGACAGACAGAGATTCCACAGATAGATAGATAGATAGATAGATAGATAGATAGATAGATAGATAGGAAAGACACCATATGATAGATAGATAGATAGATAGATAGATAGATAGATAGATAGATAAGACATAGATAGATAGATAGATAGATAGATAGATAGATAGATAGAAAGGCACTATATAATAGATAGATAGATAGATAGATAGATAGATAGATAGGAAAGACACTATATAATAGATAGATAGATAGATAGATAGATAGATAGATAGATAGATAGATAGATAGATAGAAAGGCACATTATGATTACATAGATAGATAGATAGATAGATAGATAGATAGATAGATAGATAGATAGATAGATAGATAGGAAAGACACCATATGATAGATAGATAGATAGATAGATAGATAGATATAGATAGATAGATAGATAGATAGATAGATAGATAGATAGATAGATAGATAGATATTTTATTAATCCCAAGGGGAAATTCACATAATCCAGCACCAGTATACTGATACAAAAAAAAAAAAGGAATATTAAATTAAAGAGTAATAAAAATGCATGTAAAAGCAGATAATAACTTTGAGTAATTTTAGCATTTAAACTGTGTTAGCCATTATGAATGTAGTGAGTAGTCAAGCAAAACGACACCTTTTATTGGCTAACGAGAAAGCTTTAGTTAGCCAATAAAAGGTGTCATTTTGCATGACTTCTGGCTAGATCTGACAAATCACAATCAACATGTCAGTTGACAGAGTTTGACAAGTGTAGAATAGAAAAAGAAAAGGGAAAATGGCAGAGTCCAGACGTGCAATGGTGACAGAGACAGGGAGACACACAAGGCTATCATGGCTGCCAAATACTGACCTGAAGGGGGTAAATATTAAAATGAAAAATGATATGTGGAATAAGTCTCCACCACTTTGCAAAGATCTGTTCTCAGTTTGACATTAAAGGGTCTTTTTCTGTTGATCAGTGTGAAAAAAGGCACATTACAGTAAATCCACTGTGATTCGTTGTTGTGTAATAACAAAATATGAAAACTTCCAAGGGGGTGAATACATTTTATTACGGAATCCGAGACAGGACGTGCAATATCGTTATTGTTTTCTCGAGATAATGGACTCATTTTATCAAGATCTCGATACAACAAAAGATCTTGTTTTCTCTAAATTATGAAATAATTGTATTTAACATTTAATGGTTAGCTTATTGCAGCCACATCCTGTTTGAAATGGCAGAAGAGCAGAACGGTATTGATCAGCGCGTCACATTTTTGTTCAATCAAGGGCTGACACAGGCTGAAATATGTTTATGCCTTAGTTTAGAAAATAATAACGTTAGTATCCGTCATTTAAGAAGACGGTTAGCAAGGCTTCAGCTGTATAAGCATCGCAATCTAAGCGAGCCTGATGCCAGGAGCAAAGGTTAAGTTTTGTTTTCTTGAGATCGCTTTGAAATTATTCCGTTATGGCAAGAAAACAAATTTTCATTTTCTTAACATCTTGATAAAATGATTCCGTTATTGCGAGAAAACAGTTTGTTTTCTCGAGATCTCAATAAAATGAATCTGTTATCTTGAAGAGACAATTATAAAAAATAAGGATATTGCATGTCCTCTCTTGGCTTCTGTATTTTATAGACATTATACCAAACTATAACTACCCTACAAGTTTTTTTGGAGATTTTCTCTTGTCTTCTTGGAGGGGCATAGCTGGGGAGGGGCAAATCTGGGTTGTCTGTCAAAAAACAGGTCCTGTTCAAGCCCACTGAGACATTCCTTGTGTGATTTTGGGCTATACAAGAATGCATTGTTGTCATTGTTATGTTTGGTTCAAAGCTATGAGTTATGCATTACTGATAAGACGCAACAAGATGAAGAAGAGGTCACCATAGCCCATCCATATGGTAGTGTGTAAAAAATAAAGTGGACTTTTTTTCCTTCACCCATATTTTTTTGTCAGTGTGTTGATATTTGAAATCCACTTCTTTCAGCAACTTTGCATTTTAAACAGTAGCAACTTCTCTCCTCTAGAGACAGATAATTTATTCCCATTTGAGTGTGTATTTATACTAAGAAAAGACACAAGATTGCATAGTTATAAATAACAGCCAGCTAAGCTTAGACAATCCTAAAAGGCTTTAATATCAGTTTCCAAAGCTTCTATCTTCAAACTGTCTATCTTTGCGAGCAGAACAGATTTATTTAAACTATCAAATGAAAGAGGGATCACCTCCAATGTGTTGTGAGTGCTGTCTGTGCTCTGCTAAGCTGTATTTCTTACCTCATGGCCTTACAAAAGACATATTAGCAAAAGATGAACTCTCTCTCAGTTGTTTAATTTGGCATCCATTTCACTGTCAATTACTTATTTCTGCATGTTCAAATGAAACTGCTTTTGCCTTTATATATTTAATACTTTTATGGTAGCTGCCAGACCACCCTATAATTCTACAATTGAAAAAATTGGTTCAGTGAATGTAAGGACCCAGATAGAAACTGGCCAGTGTGTGCGCTGTAAATCTTTGGTTGTGAGACATGGACGCGATCTAGTGACCTGAGAGGAAGACTGGACTCCTTTGGTTCTGTGTCTAGTCAAATAAGCCTTGGGTACCGCTGGTTTGACTTTTGTGTCTAACAAGTCGCTACTCACAGAGTCCTGATTGAGGCACATTACCTGACTTGTGAGGGAGCGTCAGTTACAGCACCATGTGGTGTGATTCCCCGAGGGTGATCCAGCTACATTCTATCTACAGTGGTGTGAAAAACTATTTGCCCCCTTCCTGATTTCTTATTTTTTGCATGTTTGTCACACAAAATGTTTCTGATCATCAAACACATTTAATCTTTAGTCAAATATAACACAAGTAAACACAAAATGCAGTTTTTAAATGATGGTTTTATTATTTAGGAGAAAAAAATCCAAACCTACATGGCCCTGTGTGAAAAAGTAATTGCCCCCTGAACCTAATAACTGGTTGGGCCACCCTTAGCAGCAATAACTGCAATCAAGCGTTTGCGATAACTTGCAATGAGTCTTTTACAGCACTCTGGAGGAATTTTGGCCCACTCATCTTTGCAGAATTGTTGTATTTGAGCTTTATTTGAAGGTTTTCTAGCAAGAACCGCCTTTTTAAGATCATGCCATAGCATCTCAATTGGATTCAGTTCAGGACTTTGACTAGGCCACTCCAAAGTCTTCATTTTGTTTTTCTTCAGCCATTCAGAGGTGGATTTGCTGGTGTGTTTTGGGTCATTGTCCTGTTGCAGCACCCAAGATCGCTTCAGCTTGAGTTGACGAAAACATGGCCGGACATTCTCCTTCAGGATTTTTTGGTAGACAGTAAAATTCATGGTTTCATCTATCACAGCAAGCCTTCCAGGTCCTGAAGCAGCAAAACAACCCCAGACCATCACACTACCACCACCATATTTTACTGTTGGTATGATGTTCTTTTTTTGAACTGCTGTGTTCCTTTTACGCCAGATGTAACGGGACATTTGCCTTCCAAAATGTTCAACTTTTGTCTCATCAGTCCACAAGGTATTTTCCCAAAAGTCTTGGCAATCATTAAGATGTTTCTTAGCAAATTGAGACGAGCCCTAATGTTCTTTTTGCTTAACAGTGGTTTGCATCTTGGAAATCTGCCATGCAGGCCGTTTTTGCCCAGTCTCTTTCTTATGGTGGAGTCGTGAACACTGACCTTAATTGAGGCAAGTGAGGCCTGCAGTTCTTAGACGCTGTCCTGGGGTCTTTTGTGACCTCTCGGATGAGTCGCCTCTGCGCCTTGGGGTAATTTTGGTTGGCCGGCCACTCCTGGGAAGGTTCACCACTGTTCCATGTTTTTGCCATTTGTGGATAATGGCTCTCACTGTGGTTCGCTGGAGTCCCAAAGCTTTAGAAATGGCTTTATAACCTTTACCAGACTGATAGATCTCAATTACTTCTGTTCTCATTTGTTCCTGAGTTTCTATGGATCTTGGCATGATGTCTAGCTTTTGAGGTGCTTTTGGTCTACTTCTCTGTGTCAGGCAGCTCCTATTTAAGTGATTTCTTGATTGAAACAGGTGTGGCAGTAATCAGGCCTGGGGGGGGCTACGGAAATTGAACTCAGGTGTGATACACCACAGTTAGGTTATTTTTTAACAAGGGGCAATTACTTTTTCACACAGGGCCATGTAGGTTTGGATTTTTTTTTCTCCCTAAATAATAAAAACCATCATTTAAAAACTGCATTTTGTGTTTACTTGTGTTATATTTGACTAATGGTTAAATGTGTTTGATGATCAGAAACACGACAAACATGCAAAAGAATACGAAATCAGGAAGGGGGCAAATAGTTTTTCACACCACTGTATCTATCTATCTATCTATTATATAGCCTTTCATCTATCTATCTATCTATCTATCTATCTATCTATCTATCTATTATATAGTTCCTTTCATTTCTATCTATATATCTATCAATCTATCTATCTATTATATAGTTCCTTTCATTTCTATCTATCTATCTATCTATCTATTATATAGTGCCTTCATTTCTGCTGCTGCTGTGACGTGTGATCTGCACTTTGCACGCCTCGGTCGCTCCTCAGAAACCCCTCTTAAACGGTGATACAGTGGGAATCAAATAACAAAATAACAGTTGGTTTTCTTAGCATCTCTTTGCTCTTTGCTCCCATGCCACGTGATCTGCATTTCGTGCGGTGCTTCGAACATTTTAAAGTCCCTGCCTTGTCTCTCTTCTCCCGCAGACACCCTCAAACACTATTCAATCTCTTTTTGCGGTTCCGTTATTTCACCGAGTAATATTTTCTGTTTGTGAACTTTACTCTCTTTTTCTTTAGATTTTAGAATTTTCCTACTTCCTGCTCTGCATGTGTATCACAGGACTTGCTTGTAAAGGTTGTAAGTATGATGTGATTTGCCCGTCTCACGGGACGTGAAAGTGTCTGTCTCTCTTCAAAAGATCACGTCTCGTCCCGTTTTTTTATAATAGAGAGATATGGGGAATTCAGCACTGCCAGTTGCATTCTTTATGCAGCAGTTCTTCATTTATACCCCAGTATCCTTAAGCTGACTTGTTGAATTGGAGGCCGTCTCGTACTCTAAAGGCCGTGTGTCTCAAAATTGACAAACGGAAATCCTAAATATAAAGACGCCTCAATCCTAATCGATACCTTTGACATTTTCTCGTACATCTCAACAGCTATCGGTTCTTCCACTTCTGCCTGTCAGCAAAATGCCACAGGCTGCCAGGCCAAAGAGATGAAATGTTAGTATAACGGGCATTCAAGATGGGGGCCTCCATTACAGCTCTGTTATGACTTCACGGGTCGAGTTCATCTCGGAAAAGGAATCAAAATCTTCACCAGCCACTTCGTAATGTTGTTTTTAAAACAATTTTGAACTACCGACTGCAATACTCTGGCTTTGTTACATTTACCAACTCTGCCCTAATAGAGTTTGAAATATCTCCAATGAAGCAAAAGCCCATTTTAAGACATCACACAACTTATCTGAGATATGAAATCTAAAATTCATCCCAACATGAAGGTATTTGTAATTCATTTCAATAGTACTAAGGCGGGTGGTACGGTGGCACAGTGGGTAGTGCTGCTGCCTTGCAGTTAGGAGACCCAGGTTCACTTCCCAGGTCCTCCCTGTGTGGAGTTTGCATGTGCTCCCCGTATCTGCATGGGCTTACTCCGGGTGCTCTGGTTTTCTCCCACAGTCGAAAGACATGCAGGTTAGGTGCATTGGCAATCCTAAATTGTCCTTAGTGTGTGGGTGTCTGTGTGCGTGCCCTGCCCGGGGTTTGTTTCCTGCCTTGCACCCTGTGCAGGCTGGGATTGACACCAGCGGACCTCCGTGACCCTGTAGTTAGGATATAGTATAGTATTAAGGTGTGTTGTACCCTGTTAGCCATTATGAATGTAGTAAGAAGTCAAGTAAAATGACACCTTTTATTGGCTAACTAAAAAGATTACAATATGCAAGCTTTTGAAGAAACTCAGGCCCCTTCTTCAGCCAAGACTTGCTTTTGACATGTCCAGTTAATTGTGGACAAAGAAAAGACAAATGTTTAACTGAATGAAATATTTTGATATGTGATGCACTTTAAGTAATGTGCTCAACAAACAGTCCATTATCCTTTGCTGCTGGGATGAGATACGTTTCAGTGTTTCAACACAAGCTTTGTTTGGTTTTGCTAAGGAATAAATTCTGCTAAATAAACACTGGGCTTAATTAGATTTTCTTTGTATCACGTAATTAATCCCAATGCATTCATAAGGATGGTTTTTGTTTTTTTTTTGTCTTGCAAAGTTCATTTGTCAGAGAACACTGATTCACACATACTGTATAAATAGGTTTGTACTACTGAAAACATTTTTTAATGATCACATCATTGCATGGATTATGTTGAATAAGGTCAAAAAGTGATGAAAAATTAGAAATAATAAGTCAAGTGGGTAGAAACAGAAACACTGGCAAACAGAAATCTTCCAAAAGAGGAAGACCACATTCTCCTTCGCTGTATTTTATTAACTTGCTTTTAAGCATTGTAGAGAGGTGGACAGGGCTGTGCAGAACTTCAGCTAACAGCTGCGTACAACAGCAGTGAAGCTTACCAGAATATTCATCTATCTATTGTAACCACAAGGGAGCCACTGAGTCCAAAACACAGACACAGACACAATGTCACCCAGCACAAGTCCAGATTCAAATAAAGAATATGTATCTGTTATCAAAATGTTTCAAATAATCACGAGCCAAACTCAACACCAGAATATAACAAACAATCAATTTCTTCCCTCCTTCCTTACTCCAAGTGAGTGTCACCTGGGAATAATATACAGATGGCTGCCCCAAACCTTTCTGTGGCTTTCTTTCATTATTATAACACTAGCTATCTATTTATCTACACTCACCTAAAGGATTATTAGGACCACCACACTAATACGATGTTTGACCCCCTTTCGCCTTCAGAACTGCCTTAATTCTACGTGGCATTGATTCAACAAGGTGCTGAAAGCATTCTTTACAAATGTTGGCCCATATTGATAGGATAGCATCTTGCAGTTGATGAGGATTTGTGGGATGCACATCCACCACATGCCAAAGATGCTCTATTGGGTTGAGATCTGGTGACTGTGGGGGCCATTTTAGTACAGTGAACTCATTGTCATGTTCAAGAAACCAATTTGAAATGATTCGAGCTTTGTGACATGGTGCATTATCCTGCCGGAAGTAGCCATCAGAGGATGGGTACATGGTGGTCATGAAGGGATGGACATGGTCAGAAACAATGCTCAGGTAGCCCGTGGCATTTAAATGATGCCCAATTGGCACTAAGGGGCCTAAAGTGTGCCAAGAAAACATCCCCCACACCATTACACCACCACCACCAGCCTGCACAGTGGTAACAAGGCATGATGGATCCATGTTCTCATTCTGTTTATGCCAAATTCTGACTCTACCATTTGAATGTCTCAACAGAAATCGAGACTCATCAGACCAGGCAACATTTTTCCTGTCTTCAATTGTCCAATTTTGGTGAGCTCGTGCAAATTGTAGCCTCTTTTTCCTATTTGTAGTGGAGATGAGTGGTACCCGGTGGGGTCTTCTGCTGTTGTAGCCCATTCGCCTCAAGGTTGTGCGTGTTGTGGCTTCACAAATGCTTTGCTGCATACCTCGGTTGTAACGAGTGGTTATTTCAGTCAAAGTTGCTCTTCTATCAGCTTGAATCAGTCGGCCCATTCTCCTCTGACCTCTAGCATCAACAAGGCATTTTTGCCCACAGGACTGGCACATACTGGATATTTTTCCCTTTTCACACCATTCTTTGTAAACCCTAGAAATGGTTGTGCGTGAAAATCCCAGTAACTGAGCAGATTGTGAAATACTCAGACCGGCCCGTCTGGCACCAACAACCATGCAACGCTCAAAATTGCTTAAATCACCTTTCTTTCCCATTCTGACATTCAGTTTGGAGTTCAGGAGATTGTCTTGACCAGGACCACACCCCTAAATGCATTGAAGCAACTGCCATGTGATTGGTTGATTAGATAATTGCATTAATGAGAAATTGAACAGGTGTTCCTAATAATCCTTTAGGTGAGTGTACAGTATCTATTATACCTGTACTGCTTTCCCTATCTACTTACTTATCTATCTATTATATAGTGCCTTTTCTGTCAAACTATGTATCTGCTGTATAGTGCCTTTCATAGATCTATCTATCTCTCTGCAGTACCTACCTACCTATGTTTCAATGTGTCTGTTATATAGTGCCTTTCATACCTATCTAGCTATCTATTTATCTATTATATACTGCCTTCCCTATCTACTTACCTATGTATCTATTATATAGTGCCTTTTCTATCAACCTATGTGTCTATTATATAGTGCCTTTCATAGATCTATCAATCTATATGCAGTACCTATCTACTAACTGTATGTATCAATGTTTCTATTATAAGTGCCTTTCATACCTAGCTAAGTAAGTATACTGCCTTCTCTATCTAGTTACCTATGTATCTAATATGCCAGTGGTTCTCAAACTGTGGGGTGGGCCCCCCTAGGGGGGCACGAAGTAACAAAAAGAGTGGGCGCAAAGATGTGAAAAAAAGAAAACAACAATCAAAAATATGAAAAATACATCTATTGAAACCAAACCAAATTAACTTAAACTACATTCTGATACTAGAAAAATAAATATAGAGTTAGATAAATGTTAAGTAGGTATAATAAAATGTGCATCTATTATATATCATTAATTAAAAAAGAACAAATTGGTATTAGTGGGCTCCTTTCAAAAAAATGTTAGGGGGGCACGATTAAAACTTATGAAAACTCGGGTCGCAAATACTTAAAGGTTGAAAAACGCTGTAATATGCAGTGCCTTTCCTAACTATCTATTGAAGGAGGGGAATAGGCATCCTGGCTGGGAAGGGAGATGGTTTCAATAGGGGGCCAGAGTGGAACATCAGATAGATTGGCTAGCAGGATGGAAAAATAACTTTGTATCTAGCCGGTATAATATTGTGGATGGACCAGCAGAAGCCAAGAATTAGGAGCAGTTCCATCCCCCATACACCAGGCGGCAGTGGTCCTTGTATGAGAACTCAGTCGGGACACCCAAAGGGTGTCTGGGTTCCTGGGTGCTGAAAGAGGGCACTGTTGGGGGAGAAATATCCTACTTTCTTTATGGCCCACAAGTATTTCCAGGGAGAACCAGATGCATTCTGGTGTCCAGCTTAAAAAGAACCCTGTTGCCTTCAACATTCAATAGAAGACAGAAGGAGGAATAATTGTTTATTTTTCTGTATTGTGGATTGTCTTTGGAAAGGTGATTGAAAGGATAAATAAATATATGGTATTTTATCCTAAAAGTGTGTCAGCTATTACTGTGTTATGGGTTTGAGGCTCAGTGGTGCACCCTTACAGTTACACTATCTATTATTTAGTGTCTTTCCTATTCATCTATCTATTGATTATATAGGGCCTTTCCTATCTATCTATTATATAGTGACTTTCATATCTATATATCTATCTATTCTGCCGTAGCTTGTCACAGATAAAGTATTAGCAGCTAATGACTTAACTGAGTTATATCTGAAAAACAAAAATCAAGAAAAGCACAATTTCTGTGAAAATAAATTAACTGTTTTCTGAATCTGGGTTCTTGCTGTTTCACAGTGATAGGACAGCCAGGATATGATAAAGGCAAACCCATAATGAGATGGACCCATCCTGCCAGGTGTCACACATACTGTACAGGCTATTAGTGGCAGTGTGAAAGTGTGGAATATTCAGTGTCTACAGAAAGTATTCAGACCTCTTTATGTTTTACACATTTTGCTATTGTGCAGTGTTTTGCTAAAATCATTTCAGTTAATTTTCTCCACCTCAAATGACACTCAACAACCAGGAAAGACAAAGTGAAAACAGTGTTTTAGAAAATTTTGTACATTCATTAAAGATAAGAAACAGAAATATCACATTGACACAAGTACAGAATTTAGACCCTTTATATGACACTTGGAAGTCTTGCTCAGATACATCCCATTCTTCTGATCCAGAAGATCCATCACTACTTCAATTTTTATTATACAATCTATACTAATAAAAGGCAAAGCCCTCACTCACTCACTCACTGACTGACTCATCACTAATTCTCCAACTTCCCGTGTAGGTAGAAGGCTGAAATTTGGCAGGCTTATTCCTTACAGCTTACTTACAAAAGTTGGGCAGGTTTCATTTCGAAATTCTACGCATAAGGGTCATAACTGGAAGCTATTTTTTCCCATATAATGTAATGGAGTCTTGTGTTGGAGATGGCTGCGGGGGGCGGAGTTTCATGTGACATCATCACGCCTCCTACGTAAGTACGTAGAGAACAAGGAAGAACTCCAGCGATGAGCACAAAACGCCATTTCACAATTGAGAAGGCAGAAAAACATTATGAAGCAAATGATGCATACAAGCATATTCATAAGTACAGCTACTGCGGAAACAAAGCACGGCGTGAACCGTAAGTTTATATTAAATTAAGTTCATAGACAGGCTGCCACTAGCGTTTGTAATTTAGTGCCTGCCCATATAAGGCCGTCCATCAGCGGCAATCCAATACAAACACTGCCGGTAAATATTCACGTGTGAAGGACTGTGCTTATGCAGAGGAAGATGAGATGGTCAGGGTGGTGTTTGGCACAAACTCATTGAAACTGCGAGAGAAACTTTTAAGTGCCGGATCTTAGCTGACATTACACGAGATGGCACCAGTACAGCTGGGAACCTTCGATGCGAGAACACCAAGCGGCGCGTGAACTGATGCAGTGCACAGACAAAAGCAACAGTTCCAAAGAGTGCTGAACAAAAACCGAATTACACAATTGAGAAGGCAGCAAAAAAATATGAAGCGTCTGATACATACAATCATATTCAGAAGTGCAGCTACTGCTGAAACAAAGCACACGGTGGAAAAAGTGAATGTCCTGCTAAAGGAAGACAGTGTAAAAAAAACCCGTGCATGCAGTTTGTCACATCACAGATAAAAAGGAAGACGAGCTGTTTATTGATGCAGTAAGGAACTAATCGATGAATGAAACCTCTTATCTTTACAACGATTGACAAACACGGAATGTAACTTGAACACATCCTACAAATACGAGCCTGATTGAAAGAAATAATGATAATCAAATCCTTGATGACAGCAACATTCAATAACACTCACAAAACAATTACTGTATATTGACAATCATGTTATGTTATTTTTAAAATGTTCCCTTTTCTTTTTCATAACTTCTACTTCTCCACTGGTACACGGGTATATATATAAATGTATATATATACACCCCGATCTACAATACATACTTTAGCATAGACAAGCCACACGCTGTGGCGCAATTGTAGAGTCTTCCCCTCTGATGCCGACATTCGAGGTTCGATTCCCGAGAGGGGATGTACTGACTATGTACGTGCGCTACCCGATTCATTTTACCTTCGCATCTCCTTGGTTTGGGACGTATGAAAAATATTAGGTTAACGCAGAATCATGTTACGTTATTTTTAAAATTTTCCCTTTCTTAGCACAAGCACAGTTGAGAAGCTTCGATGCATGTACTCCATAACGCGTTAAAAAATAACGCATTTAATCACACTTTCAATTCCAAGCAAACGGGAACTTTTGTCAATGCATGATTTCCTGGTACATCCATTACACTGATGCACACATCACAGCTACAAAAATGTTAGAGTCGGAATAAAGCGCGTTCCTACGACTGATCATTTCGACTACCTGAGCGAAGCCTTGATAAAAGCATGGTTTTGTGCACACTGAAAAGCAAGCAAAATTAGATGCATTACAGAAAGCGGACTTTGTGGCTCTTACTGGGGATCATTGGACTTCCGTGACCGTTAGTAATTCTAAATACATCTAATTACAAAATGTTCAATGATCACACTGTTTTAGCCTAATGTACAAAATAATTTTGGCTAATGTTACTCAGAGTTTAAAGAGTAAGCTGGTCAAATTACCTTTTATGTTTCTGACTTATTTTTTTAAGAAGAAAACTGCACTTTATGGTGAAATTTTGGTTATTATTATTTAAAGACAATACTATTCTGAAAAGTACTTAAAATACCACTTTATTTTTAAGTCTGCCCAATTTTAACCAGGGATGATATTTTTGTTTCTGTTTTGAATTCAAATGCAGTTTAAAAGCTTTTTTTCAGAAATTAAAACAGCTTCAGTTTACAATATTCATGTCCATGTCTATTATTTGATTCTGTAAGCCCACTAAAACCGTTTTAAATAAAAAAAAAAAAACATTTGCGATTTGGGGCAAATTTACGTGTGCGATTACATACGATTAATCAAGATTAATTCTTACACAGCCTCTAATTAATTGGATTAATTTTTTTAATCGAGTCCCACCCCTAATATATATATATGTAGATATATATGTAGATTTGTATATATATGTGTATATACATATATAACTGTATATATATATATGTGTATAGATGTGTATGTATATATATATATATATATTTATATATATATATATATATATATATATATATATATATGCCAGCAACACTCATGACAATTACAAAACAATTACATTGTCAATCATGTTACGTTATTATTAAAATGTTTCCTTTTCTTTTTACTTCTCCGCTGCCAATCGCAGGTATTTTGCTATATATATATATATATATATATATAAATAGATAGATATGACAACAACACTCATATCAATGACAAAACTATTACATTAACAATCATCTTACGTTATTTTTAAAATGTTTGCTTTTCTTTTTCATAACTTCTTTAACACACTACTTCTCCGCTGCGAAGCGCGGGTATTCTGCTAGTTGTATAATAAATCTCTATATATATAAAATCCAACATCTGTCTGTCTGCATGTCTGTCAGTTTTTCACGAGAGAACTACGTAACGGATTTAGATCGGGTTGTTTTCTATAATTTGCTTGAAAATTCCGGCTGATTTTGCGAACTAGAGCTCGGTTGCGGCACTGAATTATTCGCGCGAATACCAGAGAGAGGCTGCAGGCAGAAGGGAGAGGGAGGCGGGACCTCAGGAGTGGGGAGGCAGGCCTCCTCATTCACACACCAGCCTCTGTACCTCACTCGACGTGTTGGAGCGCACCTTTCCTCTGCTTAGCTAGCGATACCTGTTTGTTCAACAGATATTACCATCTACAGATTGGTAAGGAGTAACGTTTGATGTTTCTGAGAGAGAGATCAGATCTACATGTGTTTTAGAGGACAGCTGCTGATTTCCAGAGTTATCACAGCCACGTGCTGTTCTCCCCACGCGAGGAACGCTGTCCCGTCAGAGCTGAACACGATCAGATACAATGGCAACATTTAAACTTTAAACAAACTTTACCAACTTTTTACATTTTTGGCAAAGAGATCACAGCTACATTCTCACCCCTCATAGCAAAACCAGAAACATTGTAGGTCCTCGGAAACAAAAACTATCAATATAAATTCTTCTAATACAAATTATTAAATTTTTTTTTAATTGATTTTTAAAGTTTGTCCTGTTTCACTGCTACACGGGGCATAGCTAGTAAGCACATGCTATTTATTTTTCTCTTCACAACACAAACAGTGCACAAACCCCAATAAACTCAGCTCAGTCCTTTTACTTCTCTGTCTTTTCTTCTGCAGCCTCCACTCCTCTCTCACAAGCTCCGTCCTCTGCCTCCCAACTCCGGCTCCATGTCTGGAGTGAGGCGACACCTTTTATGATGCACCCGGATGTGCCCCAGGTACTCCGTGATTACCTTCCTGGAGTGGCAGAAGTGCTGCATGAGCACCCGGAAGGACCCCGGGTGTACCTGCTTCTTGCTCTGGCAGTACTTCCTGTTGTGGTGGAAGTGTTGCAGTCCAAGTCCCTTGGACTACACAGACGCCCTCTGGTGGTGGCCACGCGCCCCAACTGGGTTGAGCTTGTACTCTCCGATTCCGTGGCCCCCATGCAAACCAGGGTGGCTGCCCTCTCGTGTCCTGGGGGTTAGTGGATATTGTCCCTCTACCGGTCCTTCCAACTTCCAGATGTCCCGGCTGCACAAGCTCCCCAGCCGTCCACCACAGAATATTAACAAATGAAATGAAGCTGAAATATTTTGGGTTCATACTACAATGAAATAAAAGTCAAAGTAAATTTAACTGCCGTTTGTTCTTTTATTTGCATTTTCCATACCATTCCGACTTTTTCTGTCTGATTTGAGGGTTGTATTTTTTTTTTTTTTTAACTGAGCCAAAGTATGAAACTGATTTGGTTGAAGATGTTAGTCAGTTTTTTTATTCTTTACAAGCTCTTTGGTACGTGCCAGTGATTCATCCTCCCTCATTGAAAAGTAGAACAAAAGGTATTCAAAATACCCACTATTTAATTTTTCTGCCAATTCAGGCAGATGTATTATATAGCTTAATGAAAATCATTGCCATGCATTTGTTCTGGCAATTCTACTGTATGTATTTTTGTTGAAAAATTCTTTTTTTTCTTAAAAAAATCCATAAATCTGTATTTTTTTTTCTCAAACTTTGGCATGCAGAATGCATTTTATTATACAATTGAATACAACGTATCTCATAAATGGATTGCCTTTGCAGCAAAAAACTCTGCATAATCAATTCTTTACTTCAATGACTTATTGCTGCACGGCTGCAAGTCTCCCGCTCCTCATAACTGCAGAAGGGATGCAGTCTGGAAAGCCTTGTATGCAAATGACAGAACTAATATATATATATATATATAAGGTGGTCCAGATCTAATTATGCAATTTTTATTACGCTATAATGTATTAAGCTTATTACATAGAAAATCACACAAAAATCCCGGACCATTGAGAAGTGTGCAAACTGACGAAATGAAGAATCGTCTTTGCGCCAAACTGGAATCGTCCCCATATAAATCAAAGCCATCCAGACGATCTGGATCTGCATAATTAGATCTGGACCACCCTGTACTACCCTACACAATAGAGCTATATCATTTAATTTTTCGTGTACATTATGCTGTTTCATATTTTTGTCCGCTATTAAATGACTTGTGATGATGCTTGCTGTGATTGATATTCTATAAAAGGGAGGTCCTACCATCTCACTGTGGGAACCTAAAAAGACAGGAAAACGTCACACTGTCTGTACTTTCACATTTGTTTTTGCTTCTTATCACAAGTGCCACCGAATTATTGTCAGGATTTGTCCACCAATTGAAAAGCAAAAGGGATTTTGTATTGACGTTTAAAGGTGCACTTACATTACTTTATAATTTCATTGACTAATTAGTTACTGTAATGCTGTTGGAAAAGTGTGTTTTTGCAGTACGACTTGTAATATTTCATTTGTGTGTTTTCAATTTGGAATTATTTAGATAGTAGCTCTTAAACTTTGTGACCAAGTTTATAATTACACTGCACAAAAAATGAAGGGAAAGCTAAATCGTCCCAGTCTAACACTCCTACTGCTTTGTTAACTTGTGGGGTACCTCAGGGGTCTGTTTTACGTCCAGTCCTCTTCTCTTTATATATATATATATATATATATATATATATATATATATATTACCGTTCTGCTTTATACTAAACAAGTATAACGTCCGGTATCATTGCTATGCTGATGATATTAAAATGTACTTCTCATTGCAATCGGTGCAAAAGTTTTTTAACTGCTTACATGATATAAAACACTGGATGGCACTTAACGTCCTGCAGTTAAATGAGTCAAAAACAGAAATGTCATTCTATTTGGTTTACACAAAATATTGTTAGCACATTGGGACCACTTGCCCGGGACTTAAAACCATGTGATAAAAATCTTGGGGTGATCTTGGATTCAAATTTGAAGTTCGACAAACAGATAAATGCTGTGGTAAAGAGGATTTTTTTCTTCCTCAGGGTGACCAATAAATCTAAGCCGTCTTTGTCATTCAATGACCTACAGAAGCTCATTCATGCGTTTGTAACGTCTCGTTTGAATTATTGTAATGCTCTCTATGTTGGGGTATCTCATACGATGCTGTCTCGCCTGTAAATGGTGCAGAATGCAGCTGCTAGAGTTTTGACCTGCAGCAAAAAAATGGATCACATCACAGAGGTGTTGGCTTCTCTTCATTGGCTCTCTGTTAGTTACAGTGTGAATTTTAAGATTTCAGTGTTTAGAACATTAGAACAATCTAGACAAGAACACGCCATTCGGCCCAACAAAGCTTGCCAGTCCTATCCACTTATTTCTTCTAAAATAACATCAAGTCAAGTTATGAAAGTCCCTAAAGTCTTAATGTCTACAATACTATTCGTTCACTTATTCCAAGTGTCTATCGTTCTTGGTATGAAGAAAAACTTCCTAATGTTTGGAGTGAAATTTACCCTTCACAAGTTTCCAACTGTGTCCCCGTGTCCTTGATGAACTCATTTTAAAGTCACTGTCTCGATCCACTGGACTAATTCCCTTCATAATTTTAAACACTTCTGTCAGGTCACCTCTTAATCGTCTTTTGCTTAAACTGTAAAGGCTCAGTTCTTTGAATCTTTCCTCATAATTCAACTCCTGAAGCCCTGAAATCAGCCTAGTCGCTCTTCTCTGGATGTTTTCCACTGCTGCTCTGTCCTTTTTGTAGCCTGGAGACCAAAACACAGCACTCAAGATGAGGCCTCACCAGTGTGTTATACAGGCTGAGCAGAACCTCCTTGAACTTGTACTCCACACATCAAGGCACTGTATACAGTCTCTTGATATTCTGTGAGCCTTCTTAATGTCTTCTGAACACCGTCTAGAAGTCAATAGCTCAAATAGGTCCCCCTCCCATTATCACCCTCTGCCATTGTGCATTCAGACCTTACATTTTTACTTTCTATGTGTAATACTTTACATTTAATGACATTAAATTTCATCTGCCCAAACCTGTATGCTATCCAAGTCCTTCTGTAATGATATAACGGATTCCAAATTATCTGCTAATCCACCTATCTTGGTATCATCTGCAAACTTAACCAGCTTATTACTTATATTCCTATCTAAATCATTTACAAGTATATATATTCAAAATAGTCCTGTGGTGGATTGGCACCCTGCCCAGGATTGGTTCCTGCCTTGTGCCCTGTGTTGGCTGGGATTGGCTCCAGCAGACCCCCGTGACCCTGTATTCGGATTCAGCGGGTTAGCAAATGGATGGATGGATATATTAAAAATAGCAGCGGCCCTAGCACTGACCCCTGCTGGTCACCACTCTTAACATCACCCAATTCTGCTTCCTGTGTCTGAGCCAATTCTGCACCCATCTAAAAACATCACCCTGAACTCCCACTGCTTTTAATTTGATACCCACCCTCTCTTGTGGCACCTTTTCAAATGCTTTCTGAAAGTCAAGATAAATAATATCATCTGCTCCACTCTGCTCATATCCTTTTGTAGCCTCCTCATAGAATTCCTTGAAACTTTGATACATGCTTTTATAACATCTCGTCTAGATTACTGCAATGCGCGTCTTTTTGGAATTAGCCAGGCCTCCATTGCTTGCCTACAGCTGCTGCTCGATTTTTAACTGGCACAAGAAAGCATGAGCACGTTACCCCGATTTTGGCTTCCCTTCACTGGCTTCCAATTCGGTTTCGAATTAATTTTAAAATCCTTGTATTTGTTTTTAAATCCTTTAATGGTTGTGCCCCTCTTTATTTGTCGGAACTTTCTGCACCTTTATGTACCATCTCGCTCTCTCAGGTCAGCAGACCAGATGCTTTTATGTGTTCCCAAGGCACGACGCAAACTCTGAGGTGATCGAACTTTTTCATTTGCGGCCCCAAAACTCTGGAATGATTTGCCATTGCACGTTAGGCAGGCTCCTTCGCTAGCTCCCTTTAAATCCTATTTATTTTATTTTTTTATTTATTTATTAATTTTATTACAATCAATACATAGCAATCAAGTTTTTACAAAAAAAAAGAATTATGCTAAGAACAGATCGATCCCAACCCTTGAGAGAGAGAGCAAGCCAAACGTGTAAAATTTAAGGCTTTTAAAAATACCTAAATCAACAAATTCTATGTGCTTTATGAAATCATTTCAAAATATTACTGATTAGATCCTGCCATGTTTTGAAAAGTCTGCACAGATCCTCTAACTGAGTATTTGATTTTTCCAATTTTAAATAATATAACACATCAGTTTCCCACTGACTTAAAGAGGAGAGTTTGGGTTCTTCCAGTTTATCAGAATAAGTCTGCGTGCCAACAGTGTAGTGAATGCAATCACAGTTTGTTTGTCTTTCTCCACTTTAAGACCCTCTGGAAGAACCCCAAACACAGCTGTTAATGGGTTAGGAGGGATTGTGAGTCCAAGACTGTCTGAGAGGTAAAAATTTTGTCCAGAATAATGTTAATTTGGAGCAGGCCCAGAACATGTGACCTAGTGAGGCTGGGGCTTGGTTGCAACGTTCGCAGGTTGGATCATGTCCTGGAAACATTTTGAGAGTTTTAGTCGAGACAGATGTGCTCGATATATAATTTTGAGTTGTATAATTGTATGCTTTGCATATGGAGCTTGAGTGAATTCTCTGCATTGCTACTTTCCACTCCTTTTCTGATATATTAATTGAGAGATCTTTTCCCAGTGTCCTCTTGGATCTTTGAAAGGAAGGGATTGTAAAAGGATTTTATATATTGTAGAGATGGAGTCTAACTCCTTGAAATTGAGCAATAATTTTTCCAGCGTGGATGAGGGTGCAAGATGAGGAAAATCTGGAAGGTTCTGTTTAACAAAGTTCCTGATTTGAAGATAGTGAAAGAAATTTGTAGCTGGAATGTTAAATTTGGAACGTAATTGTTCATAGGATGCAAAGACGTTGTCTATATAAAGGTCTCTAAGCAAGTTAATTCCAAATTTTTCCAGATATTAAAACTGCATATGTTTGTGAGGGTTGAAAGAGGTGGTTCTTTTGCAGGGGTGCCACAGAAAGAAGCTTCTCCGTCTTAAAATGCTTTCTACATTGGTTCCAGATTCTAAGTGAGTGGAGCACAATTGAGTTATTAGTGTATTGCCGATAACGTGTGTTTATTGGAGCACAAAGCAAGGAATACAAAGAAGTACTGCAGGATTTTACTTCTATTGCGTCCATGCCTGTGTATGTTCTTCTATTTGTGTCCAGGTTCTCATCGACTGTATATTTGCCCCAGTAATAAAACTGGAAGTTAGGTAGAGCCATGCCGCCTTCTGCCTTTTGTCTTTGTAGGGTCGCTCTTTTGATGCGTGGATGTTTAGAATTCCAAATAAATGAGGTTATTGTTGAATCTAATTGCTTAAAGAACGATTTATTAATGTATATTGGTATGTTTTGAAATAAAAAGGAGCTTAGGAAGAATATTCATCTTAACAGTGTTAATTCTTCCAGCTAGTGTGAGATGAAGGGTTGACCATCTATGCAAGTCTTGTTTAATTTTTTCCATACAGACGACAAATTTTTTGATAAAGAGCTTTATGTTTACTTGTGATGTTTACCCCGAGGTATTTAAACTGTTCTGCAATGATAAAAGGAAGGGTGTCTAATCTAATATTATATGCTTGCGAATTCACCGAAAAGAGTACACTTTTATTCAGATTAATTCTGAGACCAGAGAGCTTTTGAAATTCTGTGAGTGCTGCTAAGACTGCAGGCACAGAATTTTCTGGGTCCGATATATACAGTACCATGTCATCTGCATATAATGAGATTTTCTGTTCCAGTCCTTCTCTGCTAATCCCCTTTATCTGATCAGTATTTCGACAATGTATTGCCAGTGGTTCAATGGCTACTACTTTCTTCGCTTCGGATTTATTTCTGTGGGAAAGATATGAGATAATCTGTCCTCTTAAGAAGGCCTTAAGAGTTTCCCAGAGTATTCCTGCAGAGATCTCAGGGGATGTATTTGTCTCTAGAAAGAATTCAATTTGTTTGGATATAAATTCAGTACAATTCTCGTCAGCTAATAGAAGCGGATTGAGACGCCATCTGCGGGTGAGTGTATGGGGCTTAGTAATTTCAGCTCCAAGATCATCGGAGCATGGTCTGAAATAACAATAGCATCGTATTTACAAGATTTAATCTTAGGCAAGAAGTTATTATCTATAAAGAAGTAATCAATCCTTGAGTAGCAATGATGTACTGGTGAGTAGAAAGAATATGTTCTTGAATTTGGGTTTAAAACCTCCAGGGATCTGATAAGTTGTGATCAGTTATAAACTTTGTAATTATCTTTGCGTGTTAGTTGCGTTCCCCTGTGGAGGAAGTCTTATCTAAAAGTGGATTTAGAACACAATTAAAGTCCCCAGCCATTATAAGTTTATGAGTGTTCAGATTGGGAATGGATGCAAATAAATTTTGTATAAATTCCTTATCATCAACATTAGGTGCATAAACATTTATCAAAATCATTTTACAGTTAGATAAGTCTCCCATGACCATCACATATCTCCCTTCAGGATCCAATACTACATCTGATGCTACAAATGGTACTGTTCTATGTATGAGAATTCCCACCCCTCTAGTTTTCTTTGTAAAACTAGAATGGAACATTTGGCCAGTCCAGTCTTTTGCAGCCGGAACTGATCCTTACTTAGTAAGTGGGTTTCCTGTAAAAATACTATTTTAGCATTTAGACCTGTTAGGTGAGAAAGTACTTTCTTTCTCTTTAATTCGTGATTCAGGCCTTTAACATTCCAGCTTACGAAGTTAACTGTCCCATCATGGAGACACTGATTCTGAGTTTTGGTGTCATATTATAGTCTTAACTGGAAGTGAAATAGTTTAGGTCTTAATTTCCTATTCCCCCAAGAGCTGTTGCCATGCAGCTTATTATTACGTTGATAGTTATAATTATAAAGATTGAGATGATAGATTAGATATAGATCAAGCCTGCTCTCTTTCTCTTCCCCCCTTAACCCACCACCCTCCCTTTTTGCCTCCCCAGGTGAGGCTAAAACCCACTTCATGCAGTCCCAGTCCTCTGACATACCCAGAGACAGAGCACGTCCAAAGCACATCAAGCCCCCATGCAGTGGCGCTTTAAGGTTAAAAGATAGAGATATCTGTTACCAATATAGTCTTTAAAAGAGGAAAAAAAAAAAAAGAAAAGAATTTTGCACTTAATATATATACATATATATATACACATACACATATACATATATATATATATATATATACATACATACATACATACATATAATCTTCATCAATTTTAGTGCATTAAGATGATATCCCCAGATAATAAACCCAGGTGATGGTGTTAAAGATGTGTCCAAAACAAGCATAACAAGTCTTAATGCAGTAATAGCAATAACAGCAAACCAAGGGTATGATATTGAACAGTCTCATTTAGGGTACACATGAAATAATTAGAAAAGAAAAAAAAAAAAGGAGGAAAACGTAATTAAGCACAATAAAACACAAACATTTAGCCCTAGTAATACTAAGTAATGATAAGTAATAAGTAAGTAATAATAATATAAGAATATGAGAATATATGCTGATAAAAACCCGTATTTTAAAACAAATAGATCAGACAGTAGATTATTAATCCTAGCTTTATCATTTACCGCCATGACTCACAATTATGTATCAGAATAGTCGGGATCAGCTTTCTTAACTCATTTTCTGCCTCCTCCTTGCTAGCGAAAACATAGAAATGCCCCTGCCATTCCACTTTCAGTTTTGCCGGATACAGGAGGCCGTATTTGACATTGGCTTGCCGTAGCAGCTGTTTAATATTATAGAAGGGGCGCTTGATAGCTGTTGCTGGAGAGAAGTCAGGGAAGACGCGAATTTGGCAATCTTCATATATAATATCTTCCTTTTTTTTCCTGAGGAGTTCCATCACCTCTAACTTAAATGATAATCGTTCAAAACGGACTATAAAAGATCTTGGTCGGGTCTGACGGTGTTTGATCCGCGACGCGTAAGCCGCTGCTATCTCAGATTCTGCTTTAAAGTCGCCCCCGATTATTTTAGAAAAAAGTTCAGTTGCGAATTTCACCGGGTTTAAACTTTCTCGATTCTCCGGCAAGCCTTCAATTCTGACATTATACCTTCTATTCCCATCTTCTAAAGCAGCCAGTCTGTCTCCAAGTTTTTCTCCGAGTTTTTACATTCAACTGACATTTACTGCTCTTTCCTCGGCACTGGCAGCTAGATGTTCGGCTATTTCGATCCGATTCGTGAATGTCTCACTAAGATGCTCCAATCGATCAGCAAGCGTGCTCAGTTTAGCGAGTTTTTCTCAATGCGCTCTTCAATTTTACCCAGCACCTGTAGAATGTTCAGCTGTACCTCTTGACGAAGCCTTTCATTTGCCTGTTGGATTTCCTGTCGCAGACATTCATTGGCCTGTTTCATCTCCTGTTTCAGTCTCTCATGTGCCTTTGCCGTTGCTTTCTCATTAGCCTTCTCGCTTTTCTTTATATCTTGCCTGAGGTCAGCGAGCAACACTTTCAGTTCAGATAGCTCAAATGTGCCTTCTTGTACCGTAGATGAAGCAGCAGACTCTGCTGAAGCCGGTGTCCCGCTGCTCCAGTCCCGCGTGATTGCGTAACTGAAGCCGCGGACCTCCCGCCTTTTCCAGTTTCAGGTAATCCTCTCCAATCGGCGAGCTATCCACATCTGCACTCACGATCGCACCTTCGCTCCCTTTTCGCTCTCAGCAGGCGACGATGTAGCGGACCGTGGTCCCGAGGAGTCTGTACTTTCGCCCATCTGATCCAGGTCTGTCTCTGAGAGGCCGTATTCGAACTAGGGCTTGCTGATCGCAGCTTGGATGTAGCTTTAGTCTTCGATTCTTTCGGACCCCCCTTCTTGTTGGCCATGTTTATATGTGTTTACATATACTGTAGCGGTCCCTCTCGGGTTGAATAAATACAGGATATCTCAGAATAATAAGCAAATAATATGAAAAATAGCACCACTGCTAGCGGAGCTCCACTTCAGACGCCCATCTCTGATCGGACGAGACCAAAACAAATCCTATTTAAAACACACTTTTACTCTTTGGCTTTTAACCTTGTATGATATGTTGGCTATCTGTATAGTTTTTATTAAGAATCTCTGCAGTTCTTATGTGTTTATGTGTTTCTGTTTCATTTACCCTTTGGTTTTGTGTGTCTGATAATGTTTGGTCTTTATTGTACAGCACTTTGGTCAGCCTTGATGTTGTTTTTAAAGTGCTTAATAAATAAATAAATAAATAAATAAATAAATAAAAATGTTAATAAAACACGACCTCCCTCTTCTGAACCCATGCTGACTGTTCCTAATAACTCCTGTCCTTGCCTGTGACCTGACATTTGCGCGCCGACAAAATAGCGCCGATTAAAACGTGCCGTCAAAATCGTGCCGACAAAATCGTCCCGACAAAATCGAGAAAGTTTCATTAAATATGAATTACTAGTTTAAAGCATATATAATAATGTTTATTTTAGAAGTCAATATTATGAGATGTAGCATGCCATCAGCACGGCACGCAGATAGTACTTAAGATCACGCCCTGCATATGTAGGAAGAATTGCAGCAAGGGCGTCCCAATTTCTTGGCCTCTCTCGCGATTTTGTCGGCGCACATTTGGTGGAAACCAGTTAGCGGGTTTGTCGGCGCTCATTTGTCCGTCGCGGTTTTGTTGGGGCGCATATGTCTATCACACTTTTGTCGTTGAACCGTCCTTGCCATGTGTTGCTCAACCTTATCCTTAATAATTCCTTCCATTAATTTTCCTGTGATGCATGTTAAGCTTACTGGACTATAGTTGCTTGGATCTGCCCTGTCACCCTTTTTATATAACGGGATGGGTTTGTTTTTAAATCCCTACATGGGTCAGCTCCACCATACTTAGCTCATCTTATTGTTCCATATTCATCAGCCCGGCAGCTGAGATCTTCAGATCAGTTATTGCTCACTGTCCCCTGCACATGGTTGAAGCTGAGTGGCGATCGCACTTTTGAGGTGGCTGGTCCTAAATTGTGGAACAGTCTGCCCCTCGTAATAAGGTCGGCTCCCACACGTCACAGTTTTATGTTTATGCTAAAAAAGCACTTTAATTCACTTGCTTTTAGCTTGTGAGTTTGAGTGGTTAAATCTTTCTATTTATATTTTTTACATGGTGTTCATCTTATGTACGTATTTTTATTTTGTATAATTTTATATAAGTTTGTGTGTTGGAATATGTGTGTTCATGTATGTATAATGTTTCCTTTTTATTTTTCTTTTTAACCCTTAAACCGCCGGAACCTGCTATAGTCAGTTCCCAAAACAATTTGCCAGCACTACGGAACCGAGTATATTCGGCAACGTGCATTCGTTGAATGCCGCAACCAGCTATTGTCAGTTCCCAGTGCAATTTGCCAGCACGCTGGAGCAGATCAGTCCATGCAATACATTCATTGAGCAGCCAGCTCATGACCACTGCCGCTCCCTAGTGAATCAGCATCACTGTCCCTTGGATTCAGCCGCTGCACTAGACAAGCCTACAAGCATCAGTGGTGACCTCTGTGTACCTACATGCAGCCAGTTCAAGCGCAGTTGGCTTGATGATTTTCTGAATTTCATCAATGGAGTCACTTGCATCTTGTACATATAATATCTGACTGTTGCAGAAGTTTTTTAATAGATTTTTACAGTTCATTGGCAGTGTGTAAAATGATCAGTGTTGCAGTAATTGTGATGCTCCTTGCATGTGTTCCATTTAAGTTTTACATCTTCTTGGTGAATTGTGACGTTTCCTTAAAAAGTGCAGCAAAAAAGTATTTGGCGTCCGGGGGTGCATTAACCCCCCAAGTAGGTGGCAGTTTAAGGGTTAATAATTCCTTATCTGGCTTTTTTTTCATACTGTTACCTTTTTCTATGTAAAGCATTTTGGTGAACTTCTAGTTGTTTTAATGTGCTATATAAATAAATAAAAACTAAACCAGTCTAGCACCAAGTCAGTTAAGCTTCAGGGATATCAATCTGTCCAGTTAGGAAGCCAAAGTGATTGAGAATCAACTTCAGCTCCTTTGATGCAAATCAAAGTGGCAACTGGTGCACTGGAGAGGCAGCAGCAAGACACTTTCCTTAAAAGGGAATAGCCGTGCGGGCGGTGGGCACAGATAATTGCTCTGTCCTTATCCTTCCTGACTAATTCTTCTCTAGTTTAGCATTTTGATAGAGTCCTTGTCACTACTGACAGCGTGAGGTTGGGCCTGCAGCTGATGCACAGGTAGTCCAAGCTCTCCAGGATGGCACATCCATATGTGCCATTGTAAGGAGGTTTGCCATGTCTCCCAGCACAGTCTATACCAGGAGACAGGCTATTATACGAGGAGAGCTGAACAGGGTCACAGAAGGGCATCAAACCAAAAGCAGAACTGATATCTGCGCCTTTGTGTGAGGAGGAACAGGAGGAGCAGTGCCAGAGCCCTACAAAATGACCTCCAGCTAGCTACTGGTGTTCATGTTTTTTGATCAAAGTGGAAGAAAAAGACTCCACAAGGGTGGTATGAGGGCCTGATGTTCTCTAGTGGGACCTGTGCTCACAGTCCATCACCGTGCAGCTTGATTTGTATTCACCAGAGAATACCACAATTGTCAACTCTGCTGTCTGCACACCGTTCTCTTCACAGATGAGAGCACAATGTACAATGAAAGAGTCTAGAAACACCATGGTGAATGTTATTCAGCCTTTAAAATCATCCAGAATAGCCAGTTTGACAGTGGGTCAGTGAAGATCTGGAGAGGCATATCCTTGGAGAGTTGCACAGACCTCCACATGCTAGGCAATGGTACCCTGACTGCTGTTAGGTACTGGGATGAAATCCTCAGAGACACTGGCAGACCTTACGCTTTTGCAGTGGGCCCTGAGATCCTCCTGATGCAGGATAATGCCCAAAACCCATGTGGTCAGTGTGTGTAGGCAGTTCCTGGATGATGAAGACATTGATGCCATTGATTTCCCTTCACGTCCTCCAGATCTGAATCCAATTGAGGACCTCTGGGACATTATGTATGGGTACATCTGCAAGTAGCACCATAGACTGTCCAGGTGTTCACTGATGCCCTGATCCATGTCTGTGAGGAGATCCCTCAGGACAAGATCTCATCAATAGCATGCCCAGATGTTGTCGGGAGAACATACAGGCATGTGGGGGCCATACACACTACTGAGTCACATTACAAGTTGCCGTGATGAAATTCACACAAGTTGGATCAGCCTGTGATTTAATTTTCTACGTTGATGTTCGGTGCGATGTTGAATCCAGTCCTCAATGGATTGTTACATCATTTTGCACTCAATGAATTACATAGTATTACTCAGTAAAGTTTTTCCACTGGAATATTTTGTTCATCGAGATCCAATGTGTGATTTAATTGTTCCCGAAATGTATTTTGAACAGTATATGTCTTAGAGCTCGTAAACTGACAATTCTGTAATCAAAACGTTCTTTAACTGAAATAGCAAGCAGGTATAATTGACTTTGTTAGATTATTAATATTAACTAGCAAAATACCCACGCTTCGCAGCGGCGAAGTACTGCCTTAAAATTTTTATTAAGAAGAAAGGTAAACCTTTTTAAACTGAGGGAAAATATGCCAATAATTATTTGTTAAGGATCTCTTTGTATACCACATTGTCAGTTCGGCCCTCCGGTTGTAATCTGACCAAGCTGTGCGCTGAGCTTACTCTTGAGCATGCAACGTACAGTTGGCCATGTGAACAGTAATCTTGTCTCAAATCTCACAGCTTGGATTGCTGCTGTCATAATCGGTTTGAGTTTCATGGTTTGTTTCAATTACGACAGTATTTGCAGGACTTGTGTTGAAGAGACATTCGGCATCTGTCAAGCGTTGTAAGCATACAACCGGTTTCATCGATAACTTCACATCCAGCTTTTGAGAGTTTAAACATTCATAAACATCAAAGTATCCACTACTGAAATCGTCACCTGTGAATCTAAGATGTTTAAGAGGCATTGGCGGTTGTTTAAAGGTGTAAAATATTTGGCCATTTCGTACACTTGAAAGCGACAACCGAACAATTCAGCGGCAGCCATCAACTCACATGCAGAACCATAGGTGAAGGACTTAAGCATTTCACTCTTCTAGTGCTCCTGTGTAATATAATTATCTCCTGTACCGTCATCAGTCCACACCTTGAACCTGTCCCAGTCATTCAATACATAAGACACAATGTTCCTCCGGATATCAAGAATGAGTCTGATATGGCCGTGCAATATGTAACACAGAGAATGGAAAAGGCAGGTGCCATCTCCGGGCATGGAAACCACTCAGTAAGTGACAGTTCTTTGATCGATGGTGATCACCTCGATAGACATGTTAATGGGGGTACGGTTGGAATGATAAAGGAAATGGGTACCTGAACAATGTAAAGTAAGTCTAAAATACCTACACAATAACAATAATCGTAATAAACGAACAATAAAACAGCGGAGAAGCCATGGATTAAATAAAAAGGCTGCAGTTATCAGCAGGGAGACGTGAATCCCATGGCAAAGTAAGGAAGGGAATGTAGAGACCGGAGCGACGGACGGCCTTATATAGGCAGGCAGCCAACAACATGGGAGACGTAGGCATGGGGGACCCAACGCCACCTCACACGGCGAAAGAGATGCAGGCCATGGACGTATTTATGTACGTAAGTAGGATTCAGCTAGCGTTGGAAACCCGTGTAGCAAATTTCTTGAGGATGGGCCCAAAAGTAACAACGGCCATTGGAAAGTTCAATGTGGTGGCCGACATTGGCGTCATACCACCAAAATAAGTTTGTACATCGGTTTCGGTTAGCGCAGGGAAGCTGCTTACCAAATTTCGTGAAGATGGGGCCATAAATAAGAAAGTTCAACATGGCGGACGTTGTCAACCGTTACGCATAGAATTTCAAAATGAAGGATGTTTAACTTTTGTAAGTAAGCTGTAAGGAATGAGCCTGCCAAATTTCAGCCTTCTACCTACCTGGAAGTTGGAGAATTAGTGATCAGTGAGTCAGTCAGTGAGGGCTTTGCATTTTATTAGTGTATATGTTTTGACTGGCATCCCTGCTGGAGTTGTATTGGTATCCTTACCCAGCCAGGGCACCTATGATGTGGAAGGACAAGGGAAAGCAAATTTTTCCAGGCACTGGCTTCCCCAACACACTAGATGGTATCTCTTCTGCATTATGGCATCCCTATGGATTCCCACAGGACACATGGGGAACTGTAGTTCTTTGGCACATTCCTGTTGGATTCTGTGGGCGAGTCCTACTTTGTTAAATGCTCCCGGATCTTGCATAAAAGTAGCCGCCTGCCTCAACACAGTGAGCTAGAGTTGGAAGGAGGAAGAGAATCCTTGCTGGATTAGCGAAGGAGAGGCAACATTGCTGAGAGTAAGAATTATAGTTGTGGTGTGGGAAAATGTTTCCTTGTAAGAGTTTCACATAATAAAATCTTTTGTGTTCATAGTGAACTTGTGTTCAAGCCTTTGTGTCAGGGGTTTGGGGGGCTGCAGCACCCCCTGGTGACCATAATATATATATAAATATATATATATATATATATACTAGCCATCCCCTGCGCCTCCACTCACATAATAGTGAAAGAGGGCAGTGAGGAGGGCTCTGCTCGGCTCCCCACTCCCGACATCATACATCCCCTTCCCTTCGGCTCACAGCCTCTGTCTCGGATTAGAGTTAAAATATCGTTCAGGCAAGCGATCTATGATTCTTAGAGTGATGAGAGAAGTCGCTAAATCAACTGGAATGTTCAAACAAATTATAGAAAAAAAAAACAGATCTAAATCTGTTAAGTAGTTATCTCGCTAGCTAAGTGGAGGTAAAGAACAACCCGAGGTTGGAGCATGAGTGAGAAGGGTCCTTCCCACCTCCCCTCGGTTCGCTGCATGTTTCTCGGATTCGCACAAATACATTGGTACCGCAAACAAACTAAGATGCATAGCGCGATGAAAGAAGTTACAAAATCAACTGGAATGTTCAAGAAAATGATAGAAAAAAAAAATGGTCTAAATCCGTTAAGCAGTTCTTTCGTGAAAAGCAGACAGACATACAGACAGACGATGGTATTTTATATATATATATATAGTGGACTTGAACCCGGACACAGACAGACGGACATCTTAATTTCACCACACACTGTTGATTTACACTAATATTTACAGGTTAGTCACGTGCACTCCCCAGTGCCTCTTGCACCGTTTCCCCAAACGTCCAGGCCACACAGTCACAATGCCTCTCCTGGCCGCCTCCAGTCCTCTCTCCAGCTCCGTCTCTCTTCCACCCGACTTCCGCTATCGACTGAAGGGAGGCGGCCCCTTAAATAGGAACCCGGATGGGCTCCAGCTGCTTCCCGGCACTCCTCCGCAGACACGCCTCAGTGTGGCGGAAGTGCCGGCTGCGCACCCGGAAGCCGTCCGGGTGTCCCCAGTCGTCTTCCCCCCAGCAATTCCTGGTGTGGCAGAAGTGCTGGGCTCCAGGGATATTCAGGCACCGGTGGCCACGGGTACCTACAGGGCTGGGCTTCCAAGGCCTTTACCCGAGGATCCCAACATAACTAGGGCGGACGCCCTCTCGCGGTCTGGAGGAGGCACAAGGTCTGGAGGAGGCACAAGCCACAATATATATATATATCATAGCTACTGAGCTGGGTTAAACAGAACAGAGAATATAATGGTTAGGTTATATTATTATATTAATTATTATATATATATTATTATTATTATTATATTAATATATTAATGGTAGGTTATATTATATTATCTTTAGTACATTTCAAGTGCTATCTTGTACTTTTTTCACTTCAGGAAGATAAAAATACAAATTTGAATCTGTTTTTCCTAATCACGTTTACAGTAACAGCATTGCGAGCTAGAAGGACCTGATCACCATATTTTTACCAAGTTTCTCCAGCCCCATCAGGGAGAACTGCCCAATGTCCCCAGGCCATTTGAGAGATGCAGTCACTCCAGTGGGTCCTGGGCCTGCCTCTGGGTCTTACTCCAGTGAGCCATGTCTGATACACTTGGCGCGAGACAACTAATGGGCCACACGTCCATGTCCAGAATATTCAGATGCATGTGGATCTTTTATTGAGTATTCAATGAGATGGTTTAGCTATCAGCTAAACAAATAAGCTTGATGGACTGTATGTTCCATCACCTCATTTGCCAAATTTCTTATGTTATTTCTTCTGAAAGATTTTGCAAGATTTTTTATAAGCTGTGGTATTGTTCCTATATGTGTTTCAAATGAATAATTAATTTTTTTTCTGGTTTCCATTAAAAAAAGACACACGTATAACATTGCAGAATACTTCTAATACAGTCAGGCTAATTTTGTCTGTTTGGTATGGGTAATTTCTGGACCCCATTTTCTGATTTCTGACTGTGTTTACCAAGAGTGCTGTGTATCACTTCAGTCTGTTTATAGGCATAACACCGAGACGCACACAGAGGTAACATAGCCATCCATCAAGCCTCCCTCGTGCTGCATATGCAAACTTGCATTGGAGTCATACATCAAGTCAAATGGGTTTTTTGGGCACATGAAAAGCACTTTCAATGATGCATGACAGATGGGAAATTCCAGCATTAAAAATAAATTTGTGTGCTATGGTCATATGTACCATGAGGAGCAACACAGAGCCTTGATCAAAACAAAGAGAATGCCTGTTATAAATAATAGAAATACCACCATTTCTGTTTATTGCGGACAATTAACAAAACTCTGGATTTGTAAGCAGGTGTTTTAACCAGTTTTTATGATGAAGTCTGAGGAAAATCATAAAATGCAAAATTGTTGAAGGTTGCCACAGTTTGTCTGTGTTGTTTTTGAAAGCAGAAAAGGTTTTGATCACAAAACAAACTGTATTTTAAATTAGAGACGGTGGTGTTAAAAGATATAAAAACCCCAAGTTTCTATACAGACTCAGCCTTAATACGTGTAAATCTCTTTGTCATTTAAGGACTTCATTTATTTTATCAGCATGATTCATGAAAATATGCCTGGGTTTGCATTTTAAATTCTAATTATGATTTTTTTTTACTTAATATTTCTATAGTAGTAGCGTGTTGTACCATGTTAGTCATTATGGATGTAGTGAGAAGTCAAGCAAAATGGCACCTTTAATTATCTAACTAGAAGGATTACAGTATACAAGCTATCGACTCAGGCCCCGTCTTCAGGAAATATTTCTATAAAGGGAATTACAAAATCACGTAAATTAGAAACTTTGGATATTGTTCCTTATTAGATGGAACGCTGACATAGCAGTTAGCACTGCTGCGTCACAGGGAGCAGGACGTTCTCTTCATACTCCAGCATTCATTCCCATATCCTAAAAGAATATTCACCCCCTTGGAATTTTTAACATTTTATTGTTATACAACATTGAATCAAAGCGTATGTTGAATGTAAATTGTTTAATGTTGTAGTAAAAACAGGTATCTGTAAAAAGGTCTAAATTAATTGCAAATATAAAATGCATAATTGATTGCATATGTATTCACCCCTTCAAGTCGGTATGTAGTCGATGCACCTCTGGCAGCCATGACTAGCCTGACTGTCTATTACTGTTTCTATTAGTTTTAAACATCTACACTCCTCCATTTATCAAACCCTTCCCCTTGTCTTCTTTCAGGTATCGTGGGGATTGTGAGCCTTTTTAAAACTCACCAATAAATTCTTAACTGGACTGAGATCTGGGGCTTCACGCATAATGTTGTGCGTAGAATTTGCACTAAAACATGGTGTACGGACAAAAGTGGAAATGTGCGTACGCACAAAAAAAATCCAGATGCATAAATCTGTGCGTACGCCAACTTCCATGTTCTTCCGCTACATAAATCCCAGTCAGTGTGCAAAGTAATGCACGTGCATGTGCCTGCCGCCACTCCCCAGACTCCTCCCAGAATTACGCCTCTTTGAATATGCAGATCAATATAAATAGCCCTTAACTTCAGCATTCTGCAAAATGACAAAGACAAAAGCACAGGGGAATATAGAAGAATTTCCATGTAGAGGCAAAGAAAAACTTACTATTTGTTGGTTTAAGTAGTGGTATAAACAACAAAAGGAAGTTGATCACACAGTTGTTCACAAAGTCACAAAGTGCCCGAAATTAAAAAAGAAGTTGTCAGATATCAAAGTCGCTGTGAAAAGATGAGTTGTAGCCCACCGTCTGAGAGTCATATGGAAGCGTATTAGGGTACAGAGAAAAGAAAAAAATAGGCACACAGTGGGAAAAAAAACACGGTACTTTAATCTTGAAACTTCATCTTAAAATCTTTTCCCAAGGTACAAGTTTCTTGCAGACTGCATTAGGTTTTTCCTCCAGGATTTTCCCATATTTTGCATTCATCTTCTTCTCCACCATTACCAGCCTTCCAAGATTTGCTGTAGAGAAGCATCCCCACATCGTGATGCTGTCACCACCATACTTCACAATGAGGATGGTGCGTTGATGACAAGGGGGTTTAATTTGATGGCAAAAAAGCTCAGTTTTGCTCTGATTAAGCCATCACACCAGCCCTCTTGCAAACTCCAACTGAGAAGTTCTGTCTCTTTTTTCTCTTTAACCACTCCTACAAAAAGCTGCATCTGCTGAAGTAACTGGGCAACAACTGTACTCTGCACAGTCTCTCCAATCTCAGCCACTCAGTTTCAGTCTTAGTTTTTTTTGTGGTTGGTCTGCTCTGGTCAGATTTACAGCCATGCCATACTCTCCGTTTCTTAATGACTGATTTAACTAGAGATTCTGTGACTTGGCTAAATTTCTTATCTCCATCCTCTGACGTGTGCTTTTCATGGAGTTTCTTGGAATGTTCTTTTGGCTTCGTTGTCTAGGTTAGGACACAATACCAGACGTTCAACAATGCAAGGAGACTTTTTAGTGCCACTTCTATATACAGGGGCATTAAGACTACAATTGAAACCCCAGATAGGTGACCACTATTGAACTCATTTTGTGATTTCTAAAACAAACTGGCTGTACCAGTGAGGATTTAAGGGTAATTACTCAAACAATGAAGCATTCTGTGCTTAATTTAGACTTTGCATAGATCTGTTTTCATTTTTTCTGTTGATCCATGTCATTAAAGCCAAATCAAATTATATCTATTTAGATTCAATGTTGTATAACAATACAATGTAAAAAAAAAATAAAGAGAGTGAATACTTTTTTAGATACTGTGTTCTCCCCTAACTTATTCCAAGTATAACATTCATCTTTAAATTGGATCTGCAAGCTTAGATGCAGAATACTGTGCCCGCTTGTATGTAGACTACTGTGCTTTCATGGATGTAGAATACTGTGCCTTCTTGGATACAGAATACTGTGCCCGCTTGTGTGCAGAAAGCTGTGCCCGCTTGTATGTAGACTGCTGTGCCATCTTGGATGTAGGAATACTGTTCCCGCTTTTATATAAAATACTGTGCCCACTTGTATATAGAATACTGTGCCTACTTCGATACAGAATACTGTGCCTGCTTGTGTACAGAAAACTGTCCGTACTTGTATGTAGACTACAGTGCCTTCTTGGATGTAGAATATTGTGCCCGCTTGTATGCAGAAAACTGTGCCCGCTTGTATGTAGAATACTATGCCTTCTTGGATGTAGGAATACTGTTCCCGCTTTTATATAAAATACTGTGCTCACTTGTATATAGAATACTGTGCCTACTTCGATACAGAATACTGTGCCTGCTTGTGTACAGAAAACTGTCCGTACTTATATGTAGACTACAGTGCCTTCTTGGATGTAGAATATTGTGCCTTCTTGGATACAGAATATTGTGCCCGCTTGTATGCAGAAAGCTGTGCCCACTTGTATGTAGACTGCTGTGCCTTCTTGGATGTAGAAATAATGTACCCGCTTGTGTGCAGAAAACTGTGCCCGCTTGTATGTAGAATACTATGCCTTCTTGGATGTAGAATACTGTGCCTTCTTGGATATAGAATACTGTGCCCACTTGTGTGCAGAAAGCTGTGCCCGCTTGTATGTAGACTGCTGTGCCTTCTTGTATATAGAATACTGTGTTCGTTTGTATATAGAATACTGTGCCTTCTTGGATGTACTGTGTTCGTTTGTATGTAGACTACTTGGATGTAGAAATACTGTGCCCACTTGGATGTCGAATACTGTGCCCTGCCAACTTATAAAGCTGGGATGTGCAGACACAATACATTACAATCAGCAAAGACCATTGCAACCATAACAACAAGACTGTGGCTGTGCACAAATTGTTTCAAAATCCCAGTGACCATACAAAAAACAAAGCATAAAACGGCACTGCTAGAACAATAATAAAAATAATTAACCAAAATAATAATAATAAAAAAAAGGTCAAATATGAAACAGTCTAAATAAAATGGCACAGCCACCAAGCACATAGGTTTGAGTCTTGGTTGACAACAGTCTCTGGAGTTTTTTTTGCAGGTTTGGTGTCCTCTTATATCTCAAAGACTAATTATAGTTTTTAAATTAGTGAGTGAATGTATTCGTAAACGTGATGGACTGACATGTTGGGTTGGTTCTTAGTGTGCCCCAGAGTTGCCAAGATGGTCTCCTTTATAGTGATTCGGAAAATGGATTGATGGACAAGAATTACAAAAGAAACAGATACTTGCATTCCTACTCTTCCATTGAATAATTATTATTTACATTTTTAATTACGTTAAATCAGAAGTTCCAACATTTACTTTATGTATTATTAATGTGACACTAAAGAAAATTAAACTAATACATATCATCATGCTGTGGCAGTACTACTGAAAGTCACTATATAAACTGTCAGGCTGTATATGTACTGTACTATAGGATTAAATAGATTCGGTGTTATTGAGAGCGCTGTTTGCTACAAGATGATTTCTGCATGTCTGAAGAGATGGCAAAGGGGGCCTTCTGTCTCTGAAATTATTAGTTCTGAAGCCTGCTGGTGCTGAGGACACATAAATCAGTGTGACGCAAGGCACAAAGTAATAATGCTGTTCTGTTTCATGTCTGCAGACCAGGAGAAGTAAGATAAGTCGGTCAATGTCATCTTCAAGCCCGGAATTAGAGACGTTCTATCACCTGGGACTCCGATTTGTGTTCTATTCTAGAGGTAAGTAATGTAGCGTAACCAAACTTTGTTTAACTGGACTAAATCTGCTGACCATTAACCTGATAGCCAAACAGGATAGCATCTGATGGGTCTTTATTCTGGTTTCTAATGGTAAATCCTTCTTCTTGCTCACTAATTGCATCAAGGGTTCTGAAGTACACCAGTAGCAGGTGCAGTAAGTGAGATGCCGAGAGTAGTTCCACATTCTCATGTTAGGTAAAGGAGTGTTTAGAATACCGAGAAGAAGAAGAACCCTAAAGTCCTAAAGCACCCCAAAAGTGGCAAAGAGGATATTTAAGAGGTCTCAGAATGCCGTATGTGGTTAAGGAGGTGCTTATTGCTTATCACAGCACCCCATTAGTTGCTGAACCCCTGCTGAAAAACAAATGATGTTCAACTCATGTATTGAATACAATGTACTTTTCAACACAACGCTGGACTTTTTGGTGAATCTACTGGATTTTTGCCTGCTGATCAAAAAAGTCACCTCTGATCTATCATGCACCATTTTATTGCAACCACTTATTTTTGTGATGATTTCCTCTTAGAATACATTGTCACACATGTGCACATAAGAGACAGTTTAAGGGCTCTTGCGATTGTAATTTCCATGGGTTGACGCTGTGTTCTAATGCCTTTTCCCTTCCTTCCTCTGCAGACCAGATGATTGACAGCTGTAACATCTCTTACGTCACTTACAGAGTCTGTCCACCATGACCCACCTATTCCTGCTAGAAAGACTTAAGACTGGAAGATCCACCATCTTGAAACAAATTCACTTTGTAACTTGTGCCTGTAAAGCAATTTGCGCAGTTATAGCTTGTTTTCTTTGGCATTGTTGCCTTCCAGTTATATGGGGTCACCAGGGTGGTTCCCCAACTCTTTATCATGGTCCTTCTTTTCTTTTACAGCCTACACAACAGGAACATGTTTGGTGATCTGAAAGTAGTGGGACCACAACTGGAAATGTGGCTTGGATATCCCACAAAGGTGACAGCTGCGCTAAAGAGTCTCATTAAATTGAAAACAACTGGCCACTCCGGGGCAGAAAAGTGCAGCAAATAAACTAATTGTTGACCTGGTGAAAAAATGTATGAAAGTGAGAAACCAGGACGGTTCGGGATTTCATTATTTGAGTTATTTCGAAGATTAACGGACGCTAAGGTTAACCCTTTACTCAGCCCCATATTTTGGACCCTGCATGATTTCCTGGCTTTGGATTTTATTGGTTTGGGATTTTATTCTATGACATTTGCAGCTTAAATGCTTGCCCACTACAATACACTACCTTCTTTTCTTGACCATTGCAGATGAACAAACACTGGACAAAGCAGGTGGTACTGCTGAAACTGATAGGGACACGGACCTATGAGAAAGCTAGCTTTGGCCAGGGAAGCTCATTCCAGGAGGTGGGAGGTCGGAGGTCTTATAATTGTGAGGAATGATTGGAAGTACCTCCAAGTCTGGTTTTTATGTATTTATTTATTTACTTGATGTATGGCGCAATGTCTTTTCACATAACTGTTGGGGGTCAAATCACGTGGTCAGCTATTGTACAATTTTCAAGTTAAGGGTCTTGCTCAATATGAATAGGTCCTTTGCTTATTTTTGTGTATTTTTCTTCATCTTTGAGTACTTGCTACTGAATCTGACATTTTTTCCATTAGAGTTTTTCACTTTTGCTAATTTATTTAGATGTGTTCTCAGAGGTCATAACCTTTGGTTAACTACACAATGTGTTTAAAAAGCTATCAGTGGAAGATCTTCCTATCCACGTCTGCAGATTCAAAACTCTTTTTTGTTGATTGTTCTCTTTGCTCCTTAAAACTTATTTTCAATAAACGTTTCCTGGTTCCTGACTTTTTCTTGAATTTGTAAACTTGGTTTTCAACCTTTGATTCGACTTTGGTTACAACATGGAAAATTTTTTTTGATTTTCACAATGTCTTGTCTCCTGATTAGTATTAGAAAAAAAAATATATATATATATATATATATATATATATATATTTATTAAACTATTTTTCCTAGTCTTACTAATAGAAAAAAGGCAGACAGAGAGAAAGTGTGTGTGAGAGAGAGAGATGATCTTAGTGGACATTCATTTAACTGAAAGGACATCCCTAGTCTGACAGATGGTAATATGGAGGCCTGGCCCAGGATTCCTGGCCTCGTTCTATGCTTTATCATGGCCAAGCTATTTGGCGATTGCCTATCCCCTTGGAAAATACGCTAAAAAAATGGCACTAGTATGGGAAATTCCAGGAAGGTAGCCCTAGTAATTCCTCAAAGTAAACCGACCTTCTGAGTGAGAGGAACGGTATTGGGGTTGGTACTGTTTATCTGATTTTTATTCATATTAAAAGATGTGTTTTGTTCTTTCTTTCTTTCTCTTTTTCATGCTAAGTCAAGTGTTAACAGCATTTTTTTGGAAAACAGTTACGCCACAGAACTGGTTATCTTCATGTGTGCACATGTACTGATATGGTCTGTCAAAGTGACATTGGACAGAGGGGGCTAGCGATGTTCACCTTGGCCCTGACAAGCTTTAAAAAGTGAATCAGCATAAAGTAAAAGAATTATTAAACAGAAGAACCAGGAAGAAAGAGAAGAAGGGGGGACACAGCCACCAAGAAGACACAATATTACATTAAAGAGAATCAAAGCCTCAGACTTGTTGTGGGCGCTGGTCAGCATCATTTATGACAACTCAGAAAAACATTCCAGATTGTATTAGTTGATTTGCCACACCCTTTTACTTTGATTCGTTTTTGCTTTTTGGTAGATTCAGAATATTTAAGAATGTTAAAATCTATAATGACTAAATAAAAGTGTATTGCCTTCTCCCCTTTCTTGCCCTGTTGCTCTATCTCACCATCTGGGTTAGAGAGAAAAGAGGAGACATCTTCTAATAGGTGAAGTGTAGCACAGTAGCAGTCAGCCCAGGGAGTGAGTGCATTGTGTCTTCCTCCAGGCCAGGCGAGTGCAATTATAACAGAATAAGAGTCAACTGCAGGACATATGTGTAAGGTCTACATAACAGAATCTGGGCAATGTATCATTAACAGGCTGGTTAAGTTTACAGCTGATGTCAAGCTAGGTGGATTGGCAGAGAATCCATTATGGATTCTCTGCAATGGAATCTGCTGAGTAATTACAGAGGGGCAACATACAAAATTGGGCAGATTTGCGGCAGATCAAATTTAATGTCAGTAAATGTAAAGAATTACACATAGGAAGTGAAATTGTTAGGTTTGAATACATAATGGAAGATCTTAAAATATACTCAGCAAAAAAAGAAACGTCCCTTTTTCAGGACTGTGTATTTCAACGATAATGTTTTAAAATTCCAAATAACTTTACAGATCTTCATTGTAAAGGGTTTAAACAATGTTTTCCATGCATGTTCAATTAACCCTAATCAATTAATTAACATGCACCTGTGGAATGGTCGTTAAGACCTTAACAGCTTACAGAAAGTAGGCATTTAAGGTCACAGTTCTAAAAACGCAGGACACTAAAGAGACTTGTCTACCGACTGTGAAAAACACCCAAAGAAAGATGCCCAGGGTCCCTGCTCATCTGCGTGAACGTGCATTAGGCATGCTGCAGGGAGGCATGAGGACTGCTGATGTGGCTAGGGCAATAAATTGCCATGTCCGCACTGTGAGACGGCTAAGACAGCGCTACAGGGAGACAGGAAGGACAGCTGATCATCCTCGCAGTGGAAGACCACGTGTAACAACACCTGCACAGGATCGGTACATCCGAATATCACACCTGCGTGACAGGTACAGGATGGCCACAACAACTGCCCGAGTCACACCAGGAACACACAATCCCTCCATCAGTGCTCAGACTGTCCGCAATAGGCTGAGAGAGGCTGGACTGAGGGCTTGTAGGCCTGTTGTAAGGCAGGTCCTTACCAGACATCACCAGCAACAACGCCGCCTATGGGCACAAACCCACCTTCACTGGACCAGACAGGAGTGGCAAAAAGTGCTCTTCACTGATGAGTCATGGTTTTGTCTCACCAGGGGTGATGGACGGATTCGTGTTTATCGTCGAAGGAATTGAGCACGTCTGGGACCTGTTGGATCGCAGGGTGAGGGCTAGAGCCATTCCCCCCAGAAATGTCCAGGAACTTGCAGGTGCCTTGGTGGAAGAGTGGGGTAACATCTCACAGCAAGAACTGACAAATCTGGTCCAGTCCATGAGGAGGAGATGCACTGCAGTACTTCAAGCAGCTGGTGGCCACACCACATACTGACTGGTACTTTTGATTTTGAGCCTCCCTTCATTCAGGGACACATTGTGAAACATTTTTAGTTTATGTCTTATGGTGTTGACTCTTTTAGTGTTCATACAAATATTTACACATTAAGTTTACTGAAAGTAAAAACAGTTGAAAGTCAGAGGACATTTATTTTTTTGCTGAGTATAGAAAGTACTCTTTATGAGAAGGATTTAGGAGTCATAGTGGACTCAACACTATGAACTGCCAGGCATTGTTTAGAAGCCATTAAAAAGGCTAACAAAATGTTAAGTTATATAGTGCCTTGATGTGTATAGTACAAGTCCAAAGAGGTTACGCTCAAGCTTTATAACATACTGGCGAGGTCTCCTCTGGAATCCTGTGTGCAGTTTTGGTCTCCAGTCTACAAAAAGGACCTAATAGAACTAGAAAAAGTCCAAAATAGAGCAACTAGGCTGATACCAGGGCTACAGGGGATGAGTTATGAGGAAAGATTGAAAGAGCTGAGCCTTTACAGTTTAAGCAAATGACTAATAAGAGGAGACCTGACTGAAGTGTTTAAAACTATGAAGGAAATTAGTCCATTGGATCGAGACTATGACTTTAAAATTAGTCAGCACCAAAAAAAAAACACCTGGTTAGGACACTTAGCCCAAACCCCTTCCAGTTTGTGAATAATAAGAAGCCCGGCTGCTTGGAAGGAGATGTCATTTCCACTAAGTGAGACCCGCCAGATGGATGGAGCTCCAGTGAATGAGCGTTATTTCGATGGCCAAGAGCCTGTTAATTTAAAGTTGTACCCGAGAGGCAATTTCCTTTATTACCTTAAGGCATTTGTTTTGTACTGTGGTATTAAATGGGGATGACCCAGGTAGTGTCCCAACTTTTTCTTTTTTGCTACGACTTGTCAATTCCTGCACTTGGGTACACTGTACACATGAGCAAGTACTCTCACCCAGTACATAGTGAAGGGCACAAACACTAAAATAAATTGTACTATAGTTTAGTATGAAGTCATACTTGAATTAAAAGGGCTGCACGGGGGCGCAGTGGTAGCACTGCTGCCTCGCAGTAAGGAGGAGCCGGGTTCGCTTCCCGGGTCCTCCCTGCGTGGAATCTGCATGTTCTCCCCGTGTCTGCATTGGTTTCCTCCCGGTCCAACGACATGCAGGTTAGGTGCGTTGGCGATCTTAAATTGTCCCTAGTGTGTGCCCTGTAGTGGGTTGGCACCCTGCCCAGGATTTGTTCCTGCCTTGCACCCTGTGCTGGCTGGGAATGGCTCCAGCAGACCCCTGTGTTAGGATATAGTGGGCTGGAAAATGACTGACTGGCTGGCTGACTTGAATTAAATATTACTATAGCTTGCTTAGTAATTTTAAAGGACACCACAAATATAAGTTAAGCACCATTTTGGAATTATGATTAATTAATACAGTACTAAATGAGAAGACATACATGTCACTATGCAGGTTTTTTCATAGCTTTAGCAAAATTTTATAGCTTTATTTATGCCATATTTTATTTTCTTTGACTAAATTATACACTCCACAATAAAAGCTGCCTGTTTTTTTTATTATTTAATATCAGTATTTTCTCATGCCTTATTCATAGACAGGACCTTAATATCAAAAACGCTGTGGGATCCATTAAATAGATCATTTTTGACTGGACCTTATAAAAAAAAAAAAGCACACTATTCAGCCCTAGCATTTAAATACAATTGTTATTTGGTCATTTTCCTGCCGTGATTTTTACAATCCTTTGTCAGGTTAGATTTTCAACAGCCACACGCGTAGATGCATTTCCACCACATCTCCTCCTATTCTGTTAATGAGGGGTGTTTAGGGAATTTGGTGACCTCTTGCTGTGTTGTGTGTGATCTTCCAAGAAGGAGCATCTTACTCCCAGCTTGCTTCACGACTGCTTGTCGAGTGTTTATGAGGATAGCCATCAGCTCCGGTTTAAAGCTGTGTCAGTTAAAAGATGGGTGAATGTTCTGAAGTGTCAATGCGTGATAACGATTTTTCTCCTTTATCATTCTGAGCCAAATTATATGTTACACAGTATGATATCAAAGTACCAGAAGGTTTCTCCACAGCACTGATGTGTAAGTGTGCATTAATGTGAATGTGACACAAGGGGATCGCTCAGGCGGCTCCTGTGATTCTCTTGGCTTTTTATTAAACAGGACTGTAAAGGAAAGAGTGGCGTGAAAGCGTAACGCAATGAGCAGAAGGTTAGTCACTTGGCCCAAAGGCCCAAAGGTCAAGCAAAAACTGGGAAAGAGCTTGTTCTGTTTAAACTGAATTGAATATAAAAATGGGAGGAAAAAGTAATGAGACCGCCCCAAATACTCAAAATCACCCTTACGTGCACTGTAGTAGTGGGGTGTTGTATTGTCTTAGACATTATGAATACAATGAGAAGTCTAGCAAAATGACACCTTTTATTGGCTAACTAAAAAAATTACAATATGCAAGCATTTGAGGCAACTCGGGCCTCTTCTTCATGCAAGATGATTGCATTATTGTTATTCGGAATAAGCCCCCTGGCTAGGACGCAGTTGCATTATATGCTGTCTATCCTTCATTTTTGAGAAACAACCTTTGAATGTTTTGTACACTTTTAGACGGTCTTTGTCTTCACTACATTATGGACTTATGTCTCTGTGTTCAAATTTTGCACATAATTCTTGGTTTCTATAATTATTCCCTATTTACAGTATTGTTATAATTGCAATTTAAATTACAGAGGAACAGAGCAAGTTTTTCTGTTTTGCCTCAGGGTGGAGGTTGATCTTGATTTATTCATTTTTTTTAAATGCTTATAAATAGTATTCACCCCCTTGGAGATTTTCACATGTTACGGTTTGTGATAAAAACACAGACCAGATATCATAAAAAGGTTTGGGGTAGCCACCCGTATAATATCCCTGGTTGCAAAAGGTTTTGAGATTAACAGAGATGTTCACAATACTGACAATGGATAAAGCAAACCTTTTACAGTTGCTACCTAGAAGGAAAAGTGATGGAGTAGAAGACTGTAAGTCAAATGTTCATGCTGGTTTTTTTTTTTTTTTTTTGGAAAAATACCACCTAGTGTAAGAAACAGTGCAGCATAAATATACACTTTTTATGTTGCTATTTAATTAGCATGATATATGCCAAAGTATTGGCTTTAAGACGAGCAGTTTGGTTTTATGCCAGTCTTTGCCTTGAGGCAGCAGATAAAGAAGCATTAAGAAAAACAAGGTTTTCATATGGTGTTCATTGATTTGGAGAAAGCTTATGATAAAGACGCCATGTCAAGAGGCCTAGAGGTGCTTGAGAGGGAAAGGAGTATTAAGAAGAATGTGAGGACTGTCCAGGAAGTTTATGAGGGAGTGAGGACTCAGGTTAGAAGCAGTGTTGGGGTAACAGTTAAGACCCCAGTTAGAGTAGGTCTGCACCAGGAGTCCAAAACAGAACTGATTCCTTGGTGGTAAGATGGCGGCTTTAAAGGCCCATATAGGAAGTGACGTCATTGAAGGGGGCAGGACCCGGAAGTGACGTTTCTCGGGAAAGGTCTGCAGGGAACTGAGAAAGACAGTTAGTGCACCCCACCGCCCCCTGGTCGGATGTGGTATTACCATTACTTAAACCCTTCAGCTGCCTCCTACTCGCACGTGTGTGACGGATTACACAATAATAGCCGTCCCTTGCGACTCTGCCCACGTAGTAGTGAAACAGGACATTGAGGAGGGCTCCCTACTCCTGACGTCACGCTTATATCATAAAAAGGTTTGGGGCAGCCACCCGTATAATATCCCTGGTTGCAAAAGGTTTTGAGATTAACAGAGATGTTCACAATACTGACAATGGATAAAGCAAACCTGGTACAGTTGCTACCTAGAAGGAAAAGTGATGGAGTAGAAGACTGTAAGTCAAATGTTCATGCTTGGTTTTTTTTTTTTTTGGAAATATACCACCTAGTGTAAGAAACAGTGCAGCATAAATATACACTTTTTATGTTGCTATTTAATTAGCATGATATATGCCAAAGTATTGGCTTTAAGACGAGCAGTTTGGTTTTATGCCAGTCTTTGCCTTGAGGCAGCAGATAAAGAAGCATTGAGAAAAACAAGGTTTTCATATGGTGTTCATTGATTTGGAGAAAGCTTACGATAAAGACGCCATGTCAAGAGGCCTAGAGGTGCTTGAGAGGGAAAGGAGTATTAAGAAGAATGTGAGGACTGTCCAGGATGTTTATGAGGGAGTGAGCAGTGTTGGGGTAACAGTTAAGACCCCAATTAGAGTAGGTCTGCACCAGGAGTCCAAAACAGAACTGATTCCTTGGTGGTAAGATGGCGGCTTTAAAGGCCCATATAGGAAGTGACGTCATCGAAGGGGGCAGGACCCGGAAGTGACGTTTCTCGGGAAAGGTCTGCAGGGAACTGAGAAAGACAGTTAGTGCACCCCACCGCCCCCTGGTCGGATGTGGTATTACCATTACTTAAGCCCTTCAGCTGCCTCCTACTCGCACGTGTGTGACGGATTACACAATAATAGCCGTCCCTTGCGACTCTGCCCACGTAGTAGTGAAACAGGACATTGAGGAGGGCTCCCTACTCCTGACGTCACGCTTCCCCTTCCCCTCAGCCTGCAGCCTCTATCTCTGATTAGCGCAAATATTTTGGATTGTTTTTTTATTATTTTTTTATTTGCTTGAACATTCCGGTTGACTCCTCTCATCACGCTAAGAATCATAGTTCACTTGCAGAAGTGATATATTTGCACTAATCTGAGACAGTGGCTGTGGGCTGAGGGTAGGGAGAAGTGTGACATCAGGAGTGGGGAGCCGGGCGGGGCCCTCCTCACACTCCTGTTTCACTATTATGCAGGCGGAGCGGCTAGTATTATATAAATTATATAAAAATATTATAAAAAATTTGGGGAAATACAAAAAAAAAACAAACCCCAACATACAAATATAACATGGAAAAGCAAAGCAAATTAACCTTGCTACACTTCTCATCGGCAGGGACATGGAGATTGGTTGGAATTGAGGTAATGATAAATGCGGCCAAATGTGGAAAGGTCCCTGCTCCAACGTGGATGCAACCACAGACTTTGGTGATGGTTCGTCTTTCAGCATGACAGTGATCTGAAGAATACAGCCAAGACAATGCCGGAGTGCCATCTGTACAAGTCTCTGACTCTTCTTGAGTGGCCCAGCCAAAGCCCAGACTAGAACACCTATCAAGATTCCTGACGATGGAGGATTACAGACACTTCCCATCCAGTCTAACGGAGCTTGAGAGGATCTGCCAGGAAAAAGGAGATCACCTTCCCAAATCCAGCTTGTAAAGACTTTCCTAAGAATTGCTGCCAAAGGAGCTTTTTCAAAGTACCGAATTAAGGGTCTGAATACTTATATGAATGAGAGATTTCAGTTTTTGACTTTTAAGAAATTTCAAACCATTTCAAAATAATATTTCACTTTTTCATTAGGGGTTGTTGAGTGAACACAGATGAATAAAGATAGCAAATGTATCCATTTATAAAGACGTCAACAACACATTCGAGTGTGCAGAAAGTGAGGGGATCGAAACTGTTTTTGAATTCACTGTGGACGTGAGATGTTGTCCGTGTAACTTGTGCACAATAAACAGATTCTAAATTATTAGTTCTTCTCATATCAACCCTACCTTTTGTATTTCCTTTCAAAGTCACTCAAATGTGAAAATCTCAACGATTCTCCATGCAAAAGTAGTTTTCCTGAGTGATAATACCAGTCTGAAAGATGGCACAAGTGACTTCAGTAGAATTACTCCTTTATTACCTTGGAATTTGTTTCTTAAAGGCCTGCATAGATGTACCGATATACTTAGTATTTATTTCTAATCAAAGGCATAAAGCACCAGTGCACTTGAGAAAAGCCGTTATCAGCAAGCACAGAGCCTTCTCTAATTAACAGACAGCTTTCCTTTGATATGCTGCCAAAAAAACTAATAACTTTGTTACTGCAAAATGTTAATCTATTGAAAAAAAAAAAAAAGGAAAGTCGACCGTCTATTTCTCAGACCCGTTGTTGATTAGTTTGGGCTAATTAACAGTGACTTTTTAAAAGTGAGTGATAATTGCTGACATACATAATGTAGGAAGTTCAATAGCTAAAGTGTGTAATTATAAATATTCACTTTGAAACTGGTCGGCAAGAGTGTTTAGGCAGTTATTAAGTGGAGAATGGTCCAGTGATATGGATGATGAGTGGGATTTCCTCACTGACCCCTCTTTCAATCAATTTTAAGTGCTATCACTTTATAACCAGATTTTTGGATCCCGGCCTCTTAAAGTCGGTGATTTATAGAGAGTGAAAAATGTCCGCATTAAAAAGGTGGAGGAGATTACATCCATTTTGGCCATTATAATTAATAGCTGGATCTTCAACAGTAACTAATTGAATGGAGGGCAGTATGTTGCCATAGTAATGTCCTTTCCAAGCAATTTTGCCCATTTTCCAGTCTGCTGCCCCTTTGCTTAACTGCAAGTTATAAAAGGCTTTAAAAGCAAGAACTGCAACTGATGCAACATCTGGGTTTTGCATTTACATATAAAGGAATAAGATTAATAGGGTCATTAGCATATTTATGTGAACTTCTTAAATTGCCCATTTTAATTAGTTAAACCCTATACTTTGAGTATTCCTATTTTGTCATGTGTTCCAGAGGACAATGGATAAAGCAAAGCTGGTACAGTTGCTACCTAGAAGGAAAAGTGATGGGGCAGAAGACTGTAAGTCAAATGTTCATGCTTGTTTTTTTTTTGTTTTTTTTTGGAAAAATACCACCTAGTGTAAAAAATAGTGCAGCACAAATATACACTTTTTATGTTGCTATTTAATTAGCATGATATATGCCAAAGTATTGGCTTTAAGACGAGCAGTTTTGTTTTATGCCAGTCTTTGCCTTGAGGCAGCAGATAAAGAAGCTTTGAGAAAAACAAGGTTTTCATATGGTGTTCATTGATTTGGAGAAAGCTTATGATAGAGACGCCATGTCAAGAAGCCTAGAGGTGCTTGAGAGGGAAAGGAGTATTAAGAAGAATGTGAGGACTGTCCAGGATGTTTATGAGGGAGTGAGGACTCAGGTTAGAAGCAGTGTTGGGGTAATAGTTAAGACCCCAGTTAGAGTAGGTCTGCACCAGGGGTCTTCCAAACTCTTTGTTCTGGTTATGGATATGTTGATTTGTGGGATAAAAGACCAATCCATAGTAAGAGTAGGTCTGCACCAGAATTATTCTTACAGTCCTTGTCTCATTGATCTGGTTATGGATATGTTGAGTTGTGGGATAAAAGACCAATCCCCAGTTATAGTGGGTCTGCTATGGAAAAGATAGAGGACTGAAGATAAATAGGAAGAACAGAGAATATTTGAGATTCAATGATGATCAGAATTCAGAAGTTAGCATAAAGGTTGAGATGGAGAAGTTTTAATGTCTACCAGATGGAGAATTGGATACAGAGGTAGCCTCCAGAGTGCAGTGTGAGTGGAGCAGTTGGAAGAAGGTATCAGAAGTATTGTGTGTTGCTGAAGAATTAGGGTTAGGTCAGGTTTTTAAGACAGCGGTAAGACCAGCAATGATGTATGCAGTAAAGGAGAAGACATTAGATGTGAAAAGAATGAGAATGTTGAGATGGATGTGTTACAAAAAATGGACAGAATAAGAAATGAGCAAATCAGAGGTACAACAAAAGTGGGAGAGATATCTAAGAAAGTACAGGAAGGTAGGTTGAAGTGCATTGGACATGTGATGAGGAGAATGAATATGTGGGCAAAAGAGAGGATGAGAAAATGAGGGCTTGAAAGGCGAGGAGGGGCAGTGCTTGGGTTGTATGGAAAAGGTTGATTGGGCACATCGACTCCACATAGAAGTGGGAAATGATAAAGGAGAGGAGGAGCAAGAAGAAGAGGACTGACGTTAAGAAGGCAAAAAGCAAAAGAGACCCGTACGTTTCTGCTTCAGTAGCACTTTCATTCCAATGCGTCTGTCCACTGCAAATTCATTGCACTCTCCAGTTGCTTTCAGTACCTGATTCACCCCTCATAGATCTTGGAGGATCTTTCAGGTTTTCGTAGACAGTCAAGGCCATCTGTCAAACAAACGGCCTGTTAATGAGGCACTCCTTGTGTGAATGTGAGCTAGACAAGAAAATAATTGTTGTTGTTGTAAGGGGCATCCAAACTACATGACAAATCCAACTAAAATAGCTCCTCTCTTTCCAGGAAAATAGAGGTTCTCCTCCTGTTCTCTGAATAGGTTCTTCATGCTATCATGGACAGCTTGTTGCAGTGGCTTGTGCTTGCCATTATTATTTTTTATGGTTATTACCCACAACTCACAAAACCACAGGTGAGGTTATCCAACCATTTGTTTTCTGAACTTGCCTATTTCAGGGTTGTGAGGAGTCCATCCTGTTAAATTTGCCAAAATTAAGGTTTTAAAACTTACATTAAAAGTTGTGGCATCCCCAGCCGGGATGCCTGAAAGGACTGGAAGAGGGACCATACCTTCCCTGGGCCACGAGAGGGCAGCCACCCTGGTCTGTGTGGGGGTCATGGGACTAGAGCATAGAAGCTCAACCCTGTTGGGGTCCGTGGCCACCGCCAGGGGGCGCCCAGAAGATCAGGGAGCGTTGGAATGCAGCACTTCCACCACAACCGGAAGTGTTGCCAGAGGAGGTTCTAGATACTGTATACCCAGAGTGCTTCTGTGTGGTCATGCGGCACTTCTGCCACACCAGGAAGTGCCGCTGGAAGATCGTCACGGAGCACCTGGAGCACATCCGGGGCATGATAAAAGGGGCCACCTCACTCCATTGGACGAGCCAGAGTCGGGAGGCGGAGGACGGAACTTACGACAGGAGGAGTGGAGGTGGCAGAAGAAAAGGAAAAGAGTGGAAAAGGACTGTGAGCATTGTGAGTGGTTAAGGCACCGTGTGTATTGTACTGAGGAACTGTGAATAAAAGGGTGTCTTTGTGGACATCTGGTGTCGTGTCTGTTCGTGTCGAGGCTGATCTTTCCACCAAGTAAATACAGGGATATTCAAAATGAAAGAGCAGATTTCAAAAATGTATTTCAAACAAATTGTATAAAACAGAAACACATTCCGCCCATCATCTGATAGAGGAAAGTTCAAAGTTTAAAAGCTCGCCTTAAAGTATCAGTGAATGCCGCCAAGCGCTGTTTCTTGTTTATAGTAAATAATAATAATAATAATAATACATTTTATTTATTTGTAGGCCTTTCTAAACATTCAAGGACACCGAACAATAGATAAAACTAAAATACAAAAATTAAAATCACACAGGGCAATTGTAATCAAAGAGAAAAAGCAGTCTTAAACAAATGAGTTTTAAGTTTAGATTTGAAAAGTGAGAATGATTTAATATTTCTAAGCTCAGATGGTAGTGAGTTCCAGAGCTGGGGAGCAGACTGACTGACTGCTGTGCTCCCCATAGTGGTAAGACGGACGAAGGGGACAGTCAAGTGGATGGAGGAAGAGGATCTGAGGGTGCGGGAGGGAATGGCAACATGGAGGAGGTCAGAGAGATATGGAGGGGCGAGGTGGTGGAGAGCCTTAATAATTAACAGAAGAATTTTGAATTGAATACGGAAATTAGCTGGCAGCCAGTGAAGCTGCTGCAAGACGAGAATGGTATGGTGAGTAGAGGGGGTCTAGTAATGATGCGGGCAGTTGAATTCTGGACCAACTGAAGCTTATAAAGAGATTTGCAAGAAAGACCAAAGAAAAGGGAATTACAATAATCCGGATGAGAAGTGACAAGGCTGTGAACAAGGATAGCAGTGGTGGTGGAAGTGAGGGAGTGGAGGGCGAATACGATTCATGTTACGCAAGTGGAAATATGCAGACCGGGAGATGTTATTGATGTGGGACTGAAAAGGTAAAGTACTGTCAAGGATGACACCCAGACTCTTAACCTGTGGGGAAGGGGAGACAGAGGAATTATCAATAACAAATGAAAAATGATCAGTATTGGATGATGTTGATTTTGACAACACCGAAAGAGAAATCATTTTGTGTGGAGGTTCTGGCATTACTTGAACGACACCATTCCAGGACGATGGATTGGAAGAGGTGGACAACAAGACCTTGCTCATCATCTATGGCCTCCTAAGTCTCCAGACCTTACGTCCTGTGATTTTTACTTATGGGGGTACATTAAAGAAAGATTTGCAATATCGAATTGAGGAAGCTGTGAATTTAGTAACTAGGGACCAATTGACTCGTGTGTGGCAAGAAATGGTCTACCGTTTTGATGTGCATGCAACCTCAAGAACCACAGGACCAAACTTTGAACTTTCCTCTATTCAGTGATGTGAAGAATGTGTTTCTGTCTTATACAGTTTGTTTAAAATACATTTTTGAAATCTGCTCTTTCATTTTGAATAGCCCTATACATATTCAGTTATGGTTAAACATAGTTTGGGTGCTACATATACATAACTGTGTTAATTTCCTTAGACAATGGGCTTTCGTTTTATTGGCAACAGATAATCGGGTGGTCTATCAAAAGCACTACGTAACTACTTTTCTATATATATTTGTTATTATTATTTTCGCCATAGGCTAACATTATTCATTCACCGGAGTCCCTTACTCTTGAATGTGCTACATACAACTGCCCCTGAGTACAAAATTCATGCCATTGATCAATTCTTGCATTTCCTAGTGACCGAGCTTGGCTTCTATTGATGGTCATTGGAAAACACAATTCTATAGCAAACTGTATTCTTTTGAATTCAAACAGGTAATTAGTAGAAATAATGGGAATTTACAATATAAATATAATTTCTCCCTTTATTTATAATCTTGAACGGTTACAAAGTCTTGGAGGGTTTAGATCAAAAGCGATATAAACTGGATTGTGGTTTACTTTAACTCATTACATACAACATTGACAATTACAAGCTGCACATTTACATGTCTCACGTAATGAACTGAACGTCTTAAGTACTGTACAGAAAAGAACAGCTGAAAAGAAATAATATGGTGAACTAGGAATAACGGCAACCACTTTTATGTTCTGTGGAAGAAATTTATGGGCCGCCGCCCTCCACTGAGTGTCCCGTATAGACAATAAACACAGGCAGGAGAAAAGTATCAGTCATTCGTCTTTATTATCTTAGTCTTGCAACACCTACAGCACAAGCAACTTATTAGCAAATGTTACAAAGGAGGGGAGCTTGTCAAGCTCTATTTATACACTTCATTGATTAGGCTACAATTCCCAGGAATTTGTTACATAATCTGAAAACTTCTAACATGATTGGTTACACCCAGTTGCTAACGGGACATGACAAAATGTTGATACTTTAAATAACTGCAATAAATCCGATCTACTAGGTTGATTGACAGTCCTGATAGCTTAGAAGCACTTGACTTTTAGATGGTAACAGTAAATGGGCCCCTGTATGTCCATTTCGTTCTGAACCGTATGTTTCCTTCTTGGTACATCAACAAGAAACTTAGCCTGAGCATAACAATACAAAAATGATTATGCCTTAAATATGACCTCTTCTCTTAAACTTTACATATTTTTGCATTAATATAACTAAAATTGCCTTTATCATAGTGAATATTAAAATAACACCTTTGGTCTTTCAGCATAAGCTCAGAAGATAAAAATATGTAACTGAAGCACAAACTCGCCAGGTAATAAAGTTGGGCTGCGTCACAAACTAAGTGCAATTGAAGCAGGGTCCAAATTCAACTGCTACAGTTCTGTCCATAGGGGACCCCTTTACTGAGCTGGATAAATGTTCCCATTTACCGTGGCTTGTGAATTACCCAGGGTTTCAAGTGGGCCGAGTATGTTGATGTTTCTGCTTTGCGAACCGGAGAGCAGCAGAACATTGCGGTCTGACCTGTAAGTGGACTCCCCAATTCTCTGCAATATTGCAAGTGTAACCGGGGGAGATTTTAAGCGATAGAAGAAAAAAAAACAAACAGAATGTATTTTGTTAATAAAGTTAATCCCATAACTAAAAAAATCAAGATGGTTGCGAGTAGTAACCCTAAACACAACAGGGGCATAAAGCCTAGCCCAGGGGTGGGCAATGTCGGTCCTGAAGAGCCGCAGTGGCTACAGGTTTTCATTTCAACCCAATTGCTTAATTAGAAACTAATCCTTGTCAATCTCAGACCTTATTTGACTTTATGGCTTGTAGCTCCACCATGTAAGGTCTTACAGTGCATCCGGAAAGTATTCACAGCGCATCACTTTTTCCACGTTTTATTATGTTACAGCCTTATTCCAAAATGGATTCAATTCATTTTTTTCCTCAGAATTCTACGCACAACACCCCATAATGACAACATGAAAAAATTTTATTTGAGATTTTTGCAAATGTATTAAAAATAAAAAAAAAACCTGAGAAAGCACATGTACATAAGTATTCACAGCCTTGGCCATGAAGCTCAAAATTGAGCTCAGGTGCATCCTGTTTCCCCTGATCATCCTTGAGATGTTTCTGCAGCTTCATTGGAGTCCACCTGTGGTAAACTCAGTTGATTGGACCTGATTTGGAAAGGCACACACCTGTCTATATAAGGTCCCACAGTTGACAGTTCATGTCAGAGCACAAACCAAGCATGAAGTCAAAGGAATTGTCTGTAGACCACCGAGACAGGATTGTCTCAAGGCACAAATCTGGGGAAGGTTACAGAAAAATTTCTGCTGCTCTGAAGGTCCCAATGAGCACAGTGGCCTTCATCATCCGTAAGTGGAAGAAGTTCAAAACCACCAGGACTCGTCCTAGAGCTGGCTGGCCATCTAAACTGACCGATCGGGGGAGAACAAAGAACCCGATGTTCACTCTGTCATAGTTCCAGAGGTCCTCTGTTGAGAGAGGAGAACCTTCCTGAAGGACAACCATCTCTGCAGCAATCCACCAATCAGGCCTGTATGGTAGAGTGGCCAGACGGAATACACTCCTTAGTAAAAGGCACATGGCAGCCCACCTGGAGTCTGCCAAAAGGCACCTGAAGGACTTTCAGAGAATGAGAAACAAAATTCTCTGGTTTGATGAGACAAAGGCTGAACTCTTTGGTGTGAATGCCAGGCGTCACGTTTGGAGGAAACCAGACACCGCTCATCACCAGGCCAATACCATCCCTACAGTGAAGCATGGTGGTGGCAGCATCATGCTGTTTGGATGTTTTTCAGCGGCAGGGACTGGGAGACTAGTCTGGATAAAGGGAAAGATGACTGCAGCAATGTACAGAGGCATCCTGGATGAAAACCTGCTCCAGAGCGCTCTTGACCTCAGACTGGGGCGATGGTTCATCTTTCAGCAGGACAACGACCCTAAGCACACAGCCAAGATATCAAAGGAGTGGCTTCTGGACAACTCTGTGAATGTCCTTGAGTGGCCCAGCCAGAGCCCAGACTTGAATCCGATTGAACATCTCTGGAGAGATCTTAAAATGGCTGTGCACCGACGCTTCCCATCCAACCTGATGGAGAGGTACTGCAAAGAAGAATGGGCGAAACTGGCCAAGGATAGGTGTGCCAAGCTTGTGGCATCATATTCAAAAAGACTTGAGGCTGGAATTGCTGCCAAAGGTGCATCGACAAAGTATTGAGCAAAGGCTGTGAATACTTATGTACATGGGATTTCTCAGTTTTTTTATTTTTAATAAATTTGCAAAAACCTCAACTAAACTTTTTTCATGTTGTCATCATGGGGTGTTGTGTGTAGAATTCTGAGGAACAAAATGAATTTAATCCATTTTGGAATAAGGCTGTAACATAACAAAATGTGAATACTTTCCAGATGCACTGTATATCATAGGATATCATCCAAATGGTTTGAACACATTTTCTATTACGTGTTTTATTAAATCAAACATTGCACGATGAACACACACAGATATAAATGGAAACAAGCTTGACGGAGAATTATTGGCCGCTTTGTCATTTACATCTTATTGTTAATAAGGAGCCATTAAAAAAGTGAATGCAGCTGTTTAAGATTGAAATAAGCAATTAAGGCTGGGGAACCTTAACAAGTGAGACAACTAAAATGAAGCATCAAAATGTTACTTGAGCAATAAGTGCTTCATCAGCAATAACTGACTTCTCATTAAGAAACTGGGTTGGAACAAAAATGTGCATACGGCATTCTGTATCGGTTTTTCTTGGTGTTTGTTAAACGTGTTCTTCACTTTTTGTGATGGGAGAGAGTGGTGATCAGTTTCTGGACAACGCCAATGCCTCTAGTCCATACCACCCTCAGTGTCGAACAGTTTTTTTCGAACAACAAGATGACTGTTGTCCCTTATCTTCCCTACTCGCTTCATCTTTGCTCTGTGCGACTTTTTCTTGTTCCTGCATAAGAAAGAAGCACTCAAAGGGAAGTGTTTTTGTACCGTGGAGGAAATCAAAGTAATATCGCTGCAGTCACTGGACAACAATCCTCTTCATCAATTCCAAAAATGTTTCCACCAGTAGGAAAACCGTTGGGACAAGTGCATTCATTCACATGGAGAGTACTTTGAAGGAGACTGATGTTTCAGTTAGTAAAAATGATTAAAACAATTTTTTTTCTTGAATTCAAGTTAGTTTTGGGTACACCCTGGTATATTAAAAATAGCAGCGGCCCTAGTACTGACCCTTATTGGGCACCAGTCTGAATGTCATCCGATTCTGATGAGGTTCCTCACGCCATCACCCTCTGCTTCCTGTGTTCCCATTGTCACAAGAAATTGACCATAAAGTCATAAAAAGGTTTGGGGCAGCCACCCATATAGATAGATAGATAGATAGATAGATAGATAGATAGATAGATAGATAGATAGATACTTTAGATAGATTAATCTTTATTAAAGGGGAAATTCACATAATCCAGCAGCAGTATATATTCTCCCTGGCTGCAAATGTGTTATGTTAAATTTGCACTGGTGTACACAAGTCAGAGTCCAACACAGAACTGATATACAGTTGGTAAGACAGTGGGTTTTAAAGACAAAATACAGGATATGATGTCATCAAAAGGGGCCAGAACCAGGAGGTGCTTCCTCCATAGGCTCAGACCTGGATGTGACATCATCAAAAGGGCCGGAACTGTAAGGATTCTGCTTCATGGATTCGGGTACCGGAAATGACGCCATCAAACGGGCCGGTACTGGAAGTGATGAACTCAAAAGGGCCAGAACCAGAAATTACGTCATCGGGGCCAGGCAGAATTTTCCGTAAACGGTCTGCAGGAAAGTAAAAAAAATGAGTAGGTGCACTCTGCCACCTCCCTGGTCTGGCATGGGATTACTCTCTTTCAGGCCTTTTAGCTGCCTCCCATGCACACGTGTGTGACACCATCTACACACAACACTCTGAACTCCCACTTCTTTTAGTTGGATGCCCAACCTCTGAAGCGACACCTTATCAAATGCTTTCAAGATAAATAACATAAAATGCATCACTGTGGTTGTATCCTTTTGTTGCTTCCTGATAGAATTCCAGCATGTCGATAAAACATGACCTCCCTCGATTGAACCCATGCTGACTCTTCAGTAAAACTCGTCATGTGTTGCTCAATCTTTTCCTTAACTCTTTTAGGGCTAATTATTTTTTCTTCCTTTTGTCCCAGGGCTGAATATTTTTCTTAAAAGCACACAAGGCAATGGTTTCACTCATAAATCAACACAAAATACTTATTTATGACAAATGTCACTTTGTTTTATGTTCTAGGAGCCCCTACACTATGCATATTCACATATGTTAAATGGTGCGACTCAAACCACCTACACCTGAACAGCAGCAAAACCACAGAGCTGGTGGTGGATTTTAGGAGGCCCAGGCCCTTCATGGATCATCAGAGGTGACTGTGCAGAGGGTACAGACGTATAAATACCTGGCAGTGCAGCTGGATGATGAATTGGACTGGACTGCCAACACTGATGCTCTGTGCAAGAGAGGATAGAGCCGACTATACTTCCTTAGAAGGCTGGCGTCCTTCAACATCTGCAGTAAGATGCTGCAGATGTTCTACCAGACGGTTGTGGCGAGCGCCCTCTTCTACGCGATGGTGTGCTGGGGAGGCAGCATAAAGAAGAGGGACGCCTCACGGCTGGACAAACTGGTGAGGAAGGCAGGCTCTATTGTAGGCACGGAGCTGGACAGTTTGACATCTGTGGCAGAGCGACAGGCACTGAGCAGACTGCTGTCAATCATGGAGAATCCACTGCATCCACTGAAGAGGATCATCTCCAGACAGAGGAGCAGCTTCAGCGACAGACTGCTGTCACCGTCCTGCTCCACTGGCAGACTGAGGAGACCCCACACACTCTTCAATTTCACCCCGGTGGGGTGGGGGTGGGTAAATGTTAACATTATACAAAGTTATTGTCTGTTATACCTGCATTTTTATCACTCTTTAATTTAATATTGTTTATTATCAGTATGCTGCTGCTGGAGTATGTTAATCCATCTATCTATCTATCTATCTATCTATCTATCTATCTATCTATCTATCTATCTATCTATCTATCTATCTATCTATCTACTTATTACATAAATGTTTGTGCTAATCCCTCATAAGCTGAAAGGCACTTTCTGATAAAAAAACGGCTTAAAGTAGTTGAGTGGTTGCTAATGCACAGTGTCCACCAGCATGCCGCATCGTTTGGTGAAGTCCAGTTGCCAGCTGCCTCCTAGAGCAAATGTTTTAGTTGTCGCGTCAGCTGCACAAGCGTATCCAGCACTATGATTAATCCGTTTTGATCTCCTGCTGACTTTTATCAAAATTGGAGTTTGATAAGTCAGAGTCTGATTCAGCAATAATACGCACAGAATAAATAAATAATGTGCAGAGCATTTCGCTTTGTTGTTTCACTCTCTCGTCCAATGTCGATGCCATTCTAGAAGTTGCTCACTCTATGCTACTCACGCGCACGCCGGGTTTCAATGTCAAGTCAACGAGTCTAACAGTCCTTCGAGCAAAGAGGGTCTACCTATAAAGTGTGCTAGACAGCCGGCAGCTCAGCCCAGCCGGTAAATCCAAAGAATGGACGGATGGGGGAACGCAGCTACTTTGGAACACTGCCTCCACCAGGACGCTGCATGGCGTTTTCCCTGCAGCATAGCGGTGCCCCGGATTCCTGCAGGGAACCATGAGATATGGAGTTCGGTTTCACAGCCCCGCTGGGTACCGTGGGTGCTGCCAGGACACGCTGCAGGGAAACATGAGGATTGCTGCTTCTCACATAGCCTGGAAGTACTCCCAAGTCACGAGGACGGAAGCCCCGAAGTACTTCCGGGCTGAAGAAAAAGACAATTCACCATCGGGTCAAAGACTATATAAAGAACTGGTGGAGACCCAGCAAGCGAGCCGGAGTTGGAAGGTGGTTTGGCAGAGCTTGCTGGGAGGAGAGGAGGAGAGTATTGTGTTTATTTGTAGTATTATGATTACCTTTGTATGGTGGCGGAAGTGTTTCAAGGCACCACTATTGAAAGAGAAAGAATAAAATATCCCATTGGTGCTTTTACCTGGTGTCTAGGACGTTTGTCTATTGGGTTTGAGGAGTGGCAGCACCCTCCAGTGTCACAAATGTAACGGTGAGTTTTATCAACATTTACAGCTTTCTTTCATCCTCTGCCCCTGATATCCATCCTCAAACCCTTGTGGCGACATCCACCATAAAAGAGTTAATAATTCCTTCCATTAATATACCTGTAATGTATTCACTTAAAAGAAAGAGTAGAATGAGACAAAACACTCAAGGTGTGAATTTGCAGTGCACAGCCCACTGTAACACCAAGCACAAGTACCTACGGTCTTTAGCCCACCCAAACGAAGACACATGATAAATCGTAGAATTATGGGCCTGTTATCAGTCAGTGCCGTTTTCCACCTGGCAGACTTGAGGTACTTCTGCCAAAGCAGGAGTGGCGAGTGTAAAGCAGCAGACGGAGCTCTTCGGCTTGGTGAGCGGCGTAATGTTCGCTAGCTTACACATCCCTCCCGTGGGCTGCTCTGAAAGTAATTTGCCAGGTCCACTAACAGAATGCTCCAGACTTAAGTTGGAGGAAATAAAAAAGGTCCTCAGTGTATTTTTCAAACACACCATTGTCTGTAAAGCATTTCATTTCCTGAAGCTTTCCTGAAGGAAACTGATAAAAATAAAAAAGAAAGCACAATATAAAAACGGGGGTGTAGACTCGACAGTGAAACGAAATATCCTCTAAAACACATCTCTAGACATTAAACTCAAGCAATCTTTTAAAAAATAGTCCTAATAAAGCAGAGGCCTGGGTTCAAATCCTGGCTTTTACATTACTTTTGTATCGATTTGCTCAGCAGACGCTTTAATGCAAAGTGACTTACAAAGTGGTGGAATTACTTACTGGCATTGGCACTATGCCTGCACAGGCATGTTATTAAAAAGGTTCTTAAGCAGGAAGATTAAAAATTAATAACACCTTCTAAATAAAATAGAATTTAATTCCAGGAATGCAACACTCAAATAAGCAGAAACAGTAACTGAATTTTATATTTTTTTTTCATTTCGGAGAAACAAAGAACGTTTCACTCTCTCGGTAATTCGACAAATGGGCATATTTCACATTCTCTCAAGGGTACAGTCAGATGGATTATGATGGTTAAAGACAAGATCATCACACAATCATTTTTATTATTTTTGTTCCATCTCATTAGAGTGGTTCAGGGTATTGAATGAGAAAAGAAAAAGACATTGGTAACATAAAGAGCAGATGAAGCTCACTATTAGTGTAAATTGCTCGAGTGTAAAGTCAATCGTCAGCTGCTTAGCTGGATTGCTTTCGTTCTGGTAAATGGTGGTCAAGATCATTCCCTTAGTGAGAATACGAAATGCCCACTGCACATCACGCAATGAATTGTTTATAGCAGGAGCCAGAAATGAGACCATTAAAGTGAATATACAGAAGGGGACTGGGCTTGTTTTTAAGCCAATGCCTGAAGATATTAAAATTTAAATGAAGGGCTACTTCTCCATACCTTATTTTAATTTCAGTGCCTCCTCATTACTGGGTTGGGGGAGCTGACGCCTACCCCAGCTGCTTTGGGTACGAAGTAGTGTGCTCGGGGTGTCTGTCCATCAAAGGGTGCAATCACACTTCTGTGTACAGAGTAGGGCCCTATGATTTCCACGATCCGGAAAACACGGACAGAATCACGGAAGTAACGCCTAAAAATAGATTTTAGCTTTAAAAATGGAATAATCTGTAGTTCTATCATTCACATGCTATTTTCTAGTTTGTTGTTTTTCAAGCAAACGCAATTCTTGTAGAAATCCAGTCTTGCCTCTAGTCCAGGGGTCTCCAACCTTTTATCCCATGAGAGCTACTTTTACAAAATGAAAATGGTCGAGAGCTACTCGTGTTTTCTAACGTTTCTTCTCATAGCTTATTTCAACCCAAACAAACTGAATAGGCTTGTTTCACCTGAACATTTACAAAATGTTGATGTCCACAACTCACATTTTACATTAATACATCGGAAAAAATATTTAGTTCACCTGCAAGTGTATTTTGTGTGTCTATATGCATTTTCTAGTGTATCTCACACTATTGAATTAAAACATGAATGCGGTCAAAACAAAACAATGCAATTCCAAATCCACAGATGTGACTTCTTCATTTGTCATTTTGTTCCATGTCACTGTGTCACTTTATTCACGGGTCCAGTTGCAAGTGTGATGTGTTTGATTAGTTCGTCAGATGACTGCCACTGCATGGAGTCAACAAGAGAGGCAGGTGTATGGTGGAGCGGAGCCACTGAGGTTCACTCTGATGAAGTCACTTCAATGTTTTTCTGTCAGTCTTGTTCTTAACTTTGATTTCATGACATTCATTTCAGACTCACAGAGGTATTGAAACCCAAACAAAGCAGACATTTTCAGAGCTGCTTGGTGAAGATTCTTCTAGTTATCTTGCTCTACTAAGCTCCAGAAATGCTGAGAATACTGTTGAGACTTTAACTGCACATTATTTTGAAGGTTTACTAATATAAAATATATAAAATCCAATGTCTGTCTGTCTGTATGTCTGTCTGCTTTTCATGAGAGAACTACTTAACAGATTTAGATTGGGTTTTTTTCTAAAATTTGCTTGATCATTCCGATTGATTTTTCGACTTCTCTCATTTCACTATGTATGATAGTTCACTTGCGGTTTCGATTTATTTGCGCAAATCTGAGATCCACGCAACGGGCCGGGGCCTTCCTCACTCACTTGCCAGATTCAGGGGTGTCCCTTAACTCCGCTTAGCTAGCGAACAAGAGAACAATTGAATTCAACTTTGTTTGATATTTAAAATAAAGTGTTACTTAGGGGGCGGCAGGGGTGGCGCTGCTGCCTTGCAGTTAGGTGGCCCAGGTTCACTTCCCGGGTCCTCCCTGCGTGGAGTTTGCATGTTCCCCCCGTGTCTGCGTGGGTTTCCTCCAGATGCTCCAGTTTCCTCCCACAGTCCAAAGACATGCAGGTTAGGTGCATTGGTGATTCTAAATTGTGCTTGGTGTGTGTGTGTGTGTGTACACCCTGCCCAGGGTTTGTTTCCTGCCTTGCACCCTGTGTTGGCTGGGATTGGCTCCAGCAGACCCCCCATGACCCTGTAGTTGGGATATAGCAGGTTGGATAATGGATTAACGGAGGGTGCTACTTAGGTCTTGATGAGTTTATAGTCCATTGTAGATATTCTCTTAAGTGTATGCCACATTGAAAAGACAGATTGCAATTCATATTGTAGATCGTGATTTTATGTTAAAAGGATCGTAATATGATTTTTTGGAAAGATCGCCCACCCCTAATTTGACTAATCAAGTTTTCAAATTTATGTAGGATTCATTAACCCGTTGGCGAGCTACTTGGAAAGGGGTTGTAAGCTACCGGCAGCTCACGAGCGACGTGTTGGAGACCCCTGCTCTAGTCTATCTGTTTTGTGCGTGTGTTTCCTGCATGTTTTCTCGCTAAAGGCACGTGCATTAGCCAGCTACACGAGGCAGACATGATCAAACACCCTCACTACGTCGAAAGGCATAAGAAACACGAGCTAAACTGCAAAATTGAGGGCACAACAATATCTCGACCACTTTCACGAATCTGGATAAAACTTTTCTGCAAGTTTTGCCAGCATGCCATAGTACCCTTTTAAATATTAACAACAATGATTCTGGATTCAATAAATGTTTTCCTCACTGTGACGAGGCACGCAAGGTCCACATTTGAGTCTTCCGTTATAAACTCGGCCCCTACAGACCGGGCAGAAGAGCAGGCTTCTCCTCAGATGCCACGAGCCTTTGGAAACACCAGATGGAATAACTGGATCAAATCAGTTGGGTACTTCGCTCAACATATTCACCTTTACAAAAAGTTCTTTCTGGCCGAGGACACATCAGCTCAGGCTGTAACAAATATCCTAGATCCGAAAGTGAAGTTAACCTTCATCTCAGAATGATGCATCAAACTAGTAACAGCTCTTACAATTCTGGAGGGCACTCACTGTCCTACTGCTGTCTCAGCATACAGAATCATGGAGGATCTGGGCTCCTACCTGATAAATGAAACTGCAAAATAAGGTTCAGTTGTGCTAATGTGTTGCTTCATTAAAAGGAATGTAAAGTGCCATCTTATTATTGTTTGTTCTGTTGTAGCTGTTGCAAGTGAAGTCTTGTCAAGCTGGGGAGCATGCACTGGTACAGTGCGTTGCTGCACCCACTACATGATGAAACAACTCGGGATCTGGGTTGGCAACCCCCCAGGCAGAAACACAGTTCAGTCCCACCCTCTCGAAATGACCCTCTATCTGCCACAGCCAGCTGTTATGCGGGCGACCCCCTTGGCCTGGTCCAGCCACTTGGGTCCCCAACAATGAGGATCTTACGAGCTGGATCGCCCTCGGGGAAATGCGCTACAAGTGCCGTAGTGCTGTAATTGATGCTCCCTCACAATACAGGTAATGTGCCTCATTTGGGACTCCATGAGCAACCGCTCATTGGACATAAAGTCAAACCAACGGTACCCAAGGATTTTCCTGAGAGACACATTACCAAAGGAGTCCAGTCTTTGTCTCAGGTCACTGGTAGCATCCATGTCTTGCAACCATATAGCAAGACAGGAAGCACCAGGACTCTAAAGACTTGGACCTTCGTCCTTTTGTATAGATATCGGGAGCGCCACACACCCCTTTCCAGCGACCTCATGAATGCTCCCCCAATTGGTCTACTGACTTCATAGGAAGATTCACCAGAGACATGAATGTCACTGCCGAGGTAAGTAAACTTCTCGACGAGGTCAACACTCTCTCCACAAACAGACACACTGCTGTGCCTATGAGGTCATTAAAGACCTTATGTTGGTTTTTTATCAGGGCACTCACAAGCCCAGACACTCAGACTCCTCACTCAGTCTCTTGAGTGCCCCGATCAGAGCCTTCATTGACTCCATGAAGATCACAGCTTCGTTCTTTCTTCACCAACAGATGCCCCACAGCCGCTAGACCCCACGACCTTGCCCAACACCCAGTCCATAAAAGCATTGAACAGAGTAGGAGCAGAACAGACCCCTGACAAACTCCAGAATCAACTGGAAAAAACACAGAGGTCCTACCTCAACTCTGCACAGCACTCACAGTACCAGTGTACAGGTCGGCCATGATATCCAGCAACCTCGAGGGGATCCCGCGAACCCTCAGGATATCCCACAGGGCAGCTCGGTCAACTGAGTCGAATGGTTTACAAAAATCGACAAAAGCTACAAAGAAACTCTGATGATATTCGAGCTTGCACTCCATGAGAACCCTCAGTGCCAGGATGCGGTCAATGGTAGACTTCTTAGGCATAAAAAAAAAACATAAAAATCCAAAAATCCAAATCAAGGAAAAATACAACAGTGAAAACCGAAAATCCCCCCAAAAAACGGAATTTGTGAAAAAATAAAACAGATTCCACAGGGCCCTAAGAGAGGCAATTCGGTGGCATCAAATAACCAAAAATGTGGGATGAAATCAGGCCAGTAAGCCTAATGGAAGTAGTTATTAAGGAAAAGACTGAGTGGCAATCAGAATTTTGTGAACAATTAGCACACAATTTCGACGAGGTTTAGATGAGGGAGGTCATATTTCGCTAATATGGTATGAATGCTACAAGGAGGTGTGATGGTCCGTGTCAGCTCCACAATCCCTGGTTGCTTCTGGTAGCCATTTGAACCCAGATAGTCGTAAATCAAGATGAGCCAGGTAAATGAGAACACACACATAGTCAGCAAGGGGTTAGTGTACATGTGCAAAGTGCTTTTATTACAAAGCAGACAAAACTGGTCAAAAATGCAGGGCAAGTTCTTCCAATAATCCATCAATAAATAAATAATCCGGAAAACCCAAAGGTGCCAAGTGGAGGTTTAAAAACAACCAATAATTTAATTAAAATGAGGTTAAAGTCAAGTACAAACATCCTGTTTTAAAAATTAAGATGCCACAATAGAGGTTGGGCATCAAACTTAAAGAAGTGGGAGTTCAGGGTGTTGTGTGAAGATGGGTTGGTTAACGCACAGGAATCAAAAAGTGATGGTGCAAGGATCCTTATCAGAATTTGGTAATTTTAAAGAGTGGTGTCACTCAGCAAGGGCTGCTGCTATTTTTAATATACATGGTGATTCAAAAAGATTAATCCGATGTCAAAATGATTTATTTCACATGTAAATCATTACAGAACAATGTAGCAAATTGTAAATGGTTTAGGTGAGCATAAAGTTTATTATGTAATTTTATAAATGCTCAATAGGACCTCCTCCAGCTGTACGGACAACGTCAATGTGATAGTCAAATTCATCCCACACTCAATTGAGCGTGTCGGGTGTCACTGTACTCACGGCTCTTTCAATGCAATTTTGGAGATTATCCAGTGTTGTTAGGAGTGGTGGCACATAAATAGAATCTTTAACGTACCCACACCAAAAAAAAAAGTCTTACGGAGTGAGATCTGGTGATCTTGGAGGCCAGAAGTGGAGTGCCAAAATAATGGGCTTGTGGTACAGTTATGACAGATTCACTCATATCGAATTGGAAATCTCAAAATGTTTCCTGCTCAGGGGTCACCATCTCCTTGCAGACTGAAGGGAGCCGGTGACAGTCCAAAACTCTATGACCCTCCTCTTTCAATTAGTATGTGATTGGTTCTTAGGTGCCTCACAGTTGTAAAAATGAAATCAGATGAATCTTTTTGAATCACCCTGAATATTAGTAACAAGCTGTTGTGACATGTTGGGGGCATCATCCCTAAACCCCAAACATGACCAAAACACACACATAGGTTCAAGAAAATAATTTTTCATTAAATGAAAAAAGGGTAAATCAGTCACAATTGTTTTTCCTTCCTTTTACACCTCCATTCTCCTCCAAGCAAACCCGGTTCACCTCCTTCCGACTCTGACTGCCTTCAATCCTCCCACCCATCTCCAGATGAGGCACACCGGCTGCTTTTCAATTAGGCCCTGTGATGGTGTGGGCTGACTTCAACGTTACCGGTTCTTTCTGGGACACACTTAAACCTGCCACTGTCAATAACGTTAAGGAGATGAGCCAGGCAAATGAGGACCCATGCAGTTAGCAAGGGGTAGGTATAACAGTTCTCTGTGCTTTTATTAAAACCATCAAAAATCAATCCAAACAGAATTTAAATAAATAGTGCAGTATATAAATAAATAATCCATAAAAGCAAGTGATGGCGGAGAATTAAACAAGTCTAATAAATAATTCTTTGAAAGCAAGGTTAAAATCGTTCAAGCAGAAAAAACATTCTTTTAAAAATCCCACCACATCCCTTTATCCTGGTGTTGCCTCCCCTTATCCCAAGCGGCCCTTGCAGGAGAAGAAGACACCCAACCGACAGTCACAGCCATCCTTCATTTCCAGATTTGGGTCCCTACTGGTTCATAGCTCCAAGTAGGATGGACCATCCAAACTTCCTCTACCAAGATTCAGATCCCTGTGGCCATCCATGGCCCGACAGGGATTCTCATCTGAGCCTCCCCAACTCCCGTTGTCTTCCCAGACTTATGCAGGAGGGACATCTGGGTTACTCCAGGTCCCTGATCACTCAGCTGGAGTAGCCATCTTCAGCCCCCTGAGCGTTGGCCGCACACTCCACTAGGGAATTCCTCCCGGCTGCCAGCCTTCTCTTTTTCACAAAGGTTTTCTCCCCATGTCCTGACTTTGTCACCCCTTTCTTTAACCTCTGTTTACGTTCGGTCTCTTTTCTGTTCTTTCAATCTCATTTTGTCCAGTTCCCCCTTGCCCTGCACAGTGGGCACAATGCCTCAATCGCGAACTGCGGAAAGCCAATCGAGCAATCAAGACAAACCATATCCTAACGTGGAGCTGTGCTCTGTGTCAACTACCCCACCAACCTCCCGCAGTTGTGCGAGCACACACACCCATGGAGATCGAGCCAGCTATTTAAGTATTTATTTATTTAAAAATGGATCCCTTGCTGCTTATCTGTGGATGCTCCATACAACCAATCCCTGGAGTACTTCAAGTGCAAAGGATTGCCATTTTCGAGTCTGGTGGAACCTCTCCATAACAGGGGAGCCTGTTCTCATCAGCTCCCCCTAGCGGCACCCAACAACCACAACAGTGCTACCGAGCAAAACCACAACTCCAGTGTAGGGGGAGGGATACCGCCGCTCAGTATACTGGGGGAAAACATAGCCCCAAGAAGCAGTCTCCTTCCTTTCAAAATGGCCTCCTGACCTCAAAAGGTACCATTAACCAATCCAGATGGTATTTCAGTCCATCCATACTTTTCCTTTATTAGGGCTCCCTGGTCAGAAAAGGAACCAGCCAGCCACCCTGCGTCTTCTATGACCTTGGTTAAGTCTGCAGATGGTACCAAGCTAGGTGAAAGGATAAATAATTTGGAATCTGTTTAAATCATTACAGTGGCACTTGGAGAGCATACAGATTTGGGAAAGATTTATGACAGATAAAATGTAATGTAAGTTGTCGTGGATGGCAGGGGCCATTTTCCAGCTGGGACACAATTATTGTGGAAGGACCAGGAGAGAGAGCGGACTCAGGACATTACCTCCCCCGGGATGCTAGGTGGCAGTCCCCCTTGGTTGCTGCCATGCCATGGAATCCCGAAAGGCTCTATAGGAGTTGGAGTTTGTAGCAGCCCTGTTGAGTTCCATGGGCACGGCCAGGGGGTGTTGCAGCACTTCCACCAAACCCAAACTTACTGCCAGAAGAAGATCACCCTGCGATAAACTGGAACTCTGTCCAGTGCCTGGTGCCTTGTGCCCTATGCTAGGTGTGATAAGCTACACTTTCCCATGACCCTGATCTGGATTAAACGGGTTAGAAAATGACATGACCATTCCACATTTAATTGTATATCACACGACATGCACCTTTTGCTCTCAGCTAGTGATAACCCAGAAGGAATAAAAAAAGAACTCTCTCATGGACTATACGTGTTTCTGCATGTTGTGTGTGTTAATGTGCATTACTGCAGATCACTTGCAAAATTACTCATTATCAATTAAAAAGCAGCATTTACAAGCAGAATGGCGCCTTTTATACATCCTTATATACTTATGTGCTCATTAACTGCTGATAATAAACCTACTGAATCTATTAGTAGGCTCAGTACGTATGCATGGGACCAATAAAAATGCATAATATCTATCGTATCACTATGAACAAACACTTAGAACAAGCAGCTTAGGCCCGAACACAGCATGCAACTTCAATCTTTTTGTGCATTTTATGCATTACTTTGTTCAAAAAACACAGCTTATAGGCTCCCATGAGACTGGTGTAATTGCAATATGATGATAATATATTTTTACAAAACAGTTCTGGTGCTTACAACAACAGGTCAGAACTTGAATAGATAACATTTTAGGAAAGACCTGTTAAAAAACAAATTTATCCTAGCCAGGGGCAAAGTGAAAGCTGAGTCAATGGTAAACACACTACGACCGTCATTGGTCTAAAAGGTGTGTCAAGGATGCACAATGCCAACATAAATTCAGGCTAAAACAGAAGCCCAGAGTCCAGGATTTCCATTACAGCACACCACATTGACAGCTAAAATGGCACTTTTATTGTGTGGATTAAAGTAATTACATACTCTGAACTGGTTTGCTACAGCTCTAGATAGCTAAGAGCATGGAAGGTAAAAGCATGGCCTTTCAAAGGTAAAGCAGGGTAAAATAAAAGTTGATACCCTAGCAACGATCTTCTTCTGAATTAGTTATGTGGCCACCTCAGGGAATAACAGCACGAAGGATAATATAAATGTTGGAGCACCAACCCGGCTCTACTCGCTTACTTGCAAAATTAAAAAATAAACAGCTCTCGATGGTGCGAGTACAAGCAGAAATATCGCCCCCTCAAATAAACAAGGTCCGTGCTCCGCTCTCCAGTCAATAAGTGACGCCTCCTTCTGTGTGGCTGGTCTATTTAAGGTCCTAGGACTTGAAGGGGTGGAGTCAATTGCCCTCACTGGGTGATTACTTGGTACTGAGGAGGCAAGGGAAGACAATACAGTTAGCGGCAGCACCCCCTCTCAGCCCACCGTGGTATTACGTACCTAGGGGAATCCAGAGGGTGACCATCTGACGCACATGTGTGACCGTTGTCAGAGCATATTATCTAACAAACTAAGTAATGGGAAGTAAGTGATTAAAACATCAAGACAGGCTATTAGGGATGTTTGCCTATAATGCACAAAGCACCTATTGTGGTAGCCACTCTCTGTTCATCCATTTGTCTGCATGAAACAACTTGGCTCCCCGTTGACCAATTTTGTTGAAATTTGACACCCTTGCTTCACAAGGAAATTTGTAGAGATAATCCAGTTTTCTTTGGGATATCTTGAACTGATCATGCTGCAGACAGTTTTAAAATTTCCAAATCTCCCACTGAAAAGCACTGGCAAATTTGTGTTCTGGTCTATCTTACAACAAAGAAACATTCCTTGAGAACTCATCTACAGATTACTTTATTGTTTCAATTTTAAATTGATAGCAGTTATACCAACTGGTTTTCTGTTATAACTTGTTCATTTTATTAAGATTTGCAGTTTACCACCATCTTGTGGGTACAGCTGGTATTTTCCCTCCCTTCCCTTGCTTCCTGTCATGTGAGGTAATCAGGAAGTTAGTTTGAGAATCAGGAAGGCTGCTGCCATGTGCAGTTACAGTCCAATGATGTACATTCCATCCTTGTGATAGCATCGAAAGTATGTATTTTTTTATTTTAACGTTATCTTTCCTTTCTTTATATGTTTGCAAATGGAAGTAACTGCTTTAGTAGTTTATTGATCATTTATATAAACCGCTTAAAAAAAATTAAAGGAACACTTTGAAAACACATCAGATCTCAATGGGAAAAAAATCCTGCTGGTTATCTATACTGATATGGACTGATATGGTAATGTGTTAGGAATGAAACGATACCCCATTGTTTGATGGAAATGAAAATGATCAACCTACAGAGGGCTGAATTCAATGCCACCCTGAAAATCAAAGGGAAAAAATGATGCGGCAGGCAGGCTAGTCCATTTTGCCAAAATTTCATTGCAGCAACTCCAAATCGTCCTCAGTAGTTTGTATGGCCCCCACCTGACAACGTCCTAATGAGATGACAGAAATGTCCTGGGGAATCTCCTCCAAGATCTGGATCAGGTCATCACTGAGCTCCTGGACAGTCTGAGGTGGAACCTGGCAGCGTCGGATGGATCAAAACATAATGTCACACCTAGAGGTGTTGTATTGGATTTAGGTCCGACTAGTGAGCGTGGGGGCCAGTCAATGGTATCAATTCCACATGAGGCCAGGCATTGCTGTGCACCAGGAGGAACCCAGGAGCCACTGCACCAGCATAGGGTCTGACAATGGGTCCAATGATTTCAACCCAATATCTAATGGCAGTCAAGGTCCATTGTCTAGCCTGTAGAGGTCTGTGTGTCCCTCCATGGATATGCCTCCCCAGACCATCACTGACCCACCACCAAATCCATCATTCTGAACGATGTTACAATAGGCATAACGTTCTCCATGACTTCTCCAGACTCTTTCACATCTATCATATAGGCTCAGGGTGAACCTGCTCTCATGTGTGAAAAAAAGGGCGCCAGTGGTGGAGCTGCCATTACTGGTATTCTATGGCAAATGCCAATCGAGCTCCACGGTCCCGTGTGGGCCATGAGTACAGGGCCCACCAGAGAACATTGGGCCCTCAGGCCACCCTCACAACGTCTGTTTCTGATTGTTTGGTCAGAGACACTCACACCAGTGGCCTGCCTGCTGAATGTCATTTTGTAGGGCTCTGGCAGTGCTCATCCTGTTCCACCTTGCCCAAATGAGCAGATACCGGTCCTGCTGATGGGTTAAGGACCTTCTACGAGGGGCCCTGTCCACTCTCCTAGAGTAACTGCCTGTCTCCTGGAATCTCCTCCATGCCCTTGAGACTGTGCTAAGAGACACAGCAAACCTTCTGACAGTGGCAGGTATTGATGTGCCCTCCTAGAGAAGTTGGACTACCTAAGCCAGCTCTGTAGGGTCCAGGTATCGCCTCATGCTACCAGTAGTGACACTGACCAGAGCCAAATGCAAAATGAGTGACAAAACAGTCAGAAAAGATGAAGAGGGAAAAATGTCAGTGTCCTCCACCTGTTAAAGCATTCCTGTTTTGGGGGTTGTCTCATTGTTGCCCCTCTAGTGCACCACCTGTTGTTCATTTCATTAACACAAAAGCAGCTGAAACTGATTAACGACCCCCTCTGCTACTTAACTGACCAGATCAATAGCCCAGACGTTTCATTGACTTGATGCTATTATACTCGGATTAAAAAGTGTTCCTTTAATTTTTTTAAGCGGTATATAATGACACAGTAATACACATTTGAAGGAGATGTTTGTTGTTAATATAAAGCCACTTTGCGCTTTGTATCTTTTTTCTCTGTTTTAGTTTCACCCTTTTAATTCCAATAAAACTGTGGACAAAGAAACAACAGTCTATAGAGTTTTGGATAAGGAAAGGTGTTTATCTGCCTGTCAAAGCATGTAGTCTTTGTGGAGGCCAGGACAACTGGTATATTTTGCATATTTTCCTGTTTATTTAACACCAATAGCTGCTACTGATGGCAAACAGATCCCCAGTACAACTTATTGAAACACTGACAGACAGCGTATGCAGGTACAAAATTGCTCTCACTGGCTGCTTGCATCGCATTGGCAAGTCAAGATGGACATGTGTTGGTAAATCTGCACATCAGCGTGATATTTCTACTTTGTGAAGTCTTCCCAGCAGCTTGAGTACAAATAGAACAAAAGCAGTGCATCAGCACCTCAGTGCTCTGGATGATTTAAGTGATAACAGGAATGTTAACTGATCTCTCTAACTGTAAAAGCCTAAAATTCAAACACAGAAAACAAAAGGTTATTTAGATATGAATGAAGTATCCTGTGGCATGTAAGCTGCTGTGCGCAGAGCAAATGAGCATTTACTTACTATTTACCTGGCACTAAACCATCCTCACACCTCCATTATCTGCAGTTAATAATGACTCACTGTTTTACTGACACTATAATTTACTAGGGTGACCAGATATCCCGGTCAGAGCATCAGGCCCGATTTCAGGCTATGCGTCTCAATAAATAACTGAAGAATATTAAAATGTCCCATCTTTAATAAGCTGCCCATATTATAAAACACCACCCCACCAACACAAACATCCTCACAATATATTTAGAACAGTGCATATAAAACGCCAAGAGGCACAAAACCCCATAACCCCCAACCCAATGTAATAGACAAATAATAACGCAGTCAAAATTCAGATGGGGGAGGCGTCATTAAGAACTTGTGTTGAATTTGAACAGCATCGTGAGGTCAACAAGAAGCAGACATAAATAGACATTACTGACATTTATTTGTTTCCACTTCAAGCACTGTGTGTAATCCTGCGTGTTCATGTGTGAAAGTGCGTATTTTTATGTGTCCTGATCCCTCTCAGATGGTAATGAGATAAAGCAGGTATTAAACAAATGAGGAAAGGCTTTCCGTGTGGGCATATATTGCTATACAAATGTCCTGAGTTGGGACTTTGAAAATCTGGTCACCTTATAATTTATTATCAGAGTGTCACATTCGCCTGATATCCATAATAAAGTTTGCCTTTCATGTCTGCTATTCCCTAACATTTGTCATAAACAAATAGCTTTGTAAGTCACATTTTATGAAAATTAAAATGGCCAGCCATGCTTAAGGAATTTATTTCAAAAGATATTTTTTTTAGCAATGTTAATTGACAATTTCAAATTGTCACTCTGTGTGAATGTGAGGTCTGGCTGTGTGTTTGTATCTGAGAAAGGAGGTCTTATTATGGACTACCAGTCTATTGAGAGCTACTGTGCCTGCACTGCCATCCAACACAGCTGAATGTTACACTATCTGTACATTTTCTAACTTGATTAAATTTAAAGTGCGTTTAAAAAGCATTCACTCCCTTGGAAGTGTTAACACATTATTATTAATCAACATTGAATCACACTGTTGTTAATTAGGCTTCTTTGACATTGATCAACAGAGGAATACTCTTTAATGTCAAAGTGAAAAGAGATCTCTGCATAGTGAATACAAATATAAAATGCAATATTACTGATTGCATACAGTAAGTATAATATGTCATGTCATTTTCTAACCTGCTTAATCTGGACCAGGGTCACATGGCTTGAGCCTATCCCAGCTAGCATAGGGTGCAAGACAGGACAAAACACCCTGGACAGGGTGAAATTACAGACACACACACACACAAACGTAATGTCATCAATTCATCTAATATGCACATTTTTCGAAAGTAGGAGAAAACTGGAGCACCTGGAGGACACTCAAGCCAACACGGAAAATATGTAAACTACATGGAGGGACACAAAACCCTTGTGTCCTTACTTCAAGGCAGCAGTGCCACTACTGAGCCACCGTGCAACTCTAAGTGGAATATGACACACCTGCATCATCGGTGGCACAGCAAAATAGTGTTTTAAGTGACGCCATCAGTTCAATGGAGGTCACCTCTTATATGTCAGCAGACTATGAGCTGTGCGTTCAGCAATGTGTAGCCTGACATCACAGAGGTTCCTAGAGGTGAGTATCATGTGGTGTACATGTTAAGGCACTATATGATAGATAGATAGATAGATAGATAGATAGATAGATAGATAGATAGATAGATAGATAGATAGATAGATAGATAGATAGATAGATAGATGTGAAACGCACTATATGATTGATAGATAGATAGATAGATAGATAGATAGATAGATAGATAGATAGATAGATAGATAGATAGATGTGAAAGGCACTATATGATAGATAGATAGATAGATAGATAGATAGATAGATAGATAGATAGATAGATAGATAGATAGATAGATAGATAGATAGATGTATTTGTCCCCAGGCAGAAATTTGGCTTTTTGCAGAAGCTCTTTAATAAGATAGATAAATAACTAAATATATATACACCGACACTATTTGCCAGTCCCAGTTTCACTCAGGCACTATGCAGACAAACTGCTATTGTTATCAAGGAGCTCCCCCCCACCATAGTGTTTCTTGACACTCTTCTACTGTATAATTCACTGGCTGAGAGTCCTCAGTATTGGTGTGTCACAAAGAGGATGTGCAGCATTGTTCATAATGGCACTCAGTTTTCTCTTCATTCTCTTCCTCACCCTTACCCTCAGTAGGTTGAGAGAGTTCTCCATAAGTGATCCTGCGTTTATTTATCAGTTTTTTTATTTGGTGGGCTTCTCTTGAATTGATGTTACCTATTTGGTCTCTTAACTTTTCAAGTGTGACTAAATGGGTGACTGTTTTTATTTAATTCTCTCATTTGCTTCAACCTCCATGGGTCCAGAGTGTCTCCTATAACTAAGCCAGCACTTCTAATTAGCTTATTGAGTCGGTGGGCCTCTCTTGTAGTGAGTGATGTTACCAGCCCCAACACAGCACACTGTAGAAAATCACACTGGCTATCACAGAGTTATAGAAGATTTGAAGGATGTCACTTCCCACATTAATGGAACACAGTCTCCTAAAGAAGAAGAGCCTGCTCTGCCATTTCTTGTATGGTTCCTTTGTGTTCTGCCAGCAGACCAACGTGTTATTGATGTGGACCCCCAAGTACTTGCAGGAGTGGATTACCTCTACATCCACACTCTGTCTTTTTGCACCAACACAGTTCTCCACCGACTACTTTTCTTTTTCTCACCCCCTTATCAAAACACTCCAATAAGTGCAGAATCATCTGAGATACATGTATTGGGGCATTTCTTCTCCTTCAATAATATAAAGAACCTAGGAGGCTAGTATACTACCTTTTGTGGACAGTTTTCACACTAAAGCATTAGGCACAGAATAAATATATATATATATATATATATATATATATATATATATATATATATATAACATATTTTCATTTACAAGCAACTGTAGTAAAGAAAAGGCCATCCTTAAAAAAAAATTTTAAAATGTTTAGATTCAATTTATTTATTACACGGCTACCCATTCCATGTTTGCTGCACACCTAGAGTGAAAGGAGGCATGTCTTTATTAAACCCAGGCTTAAAAGACATTAGTGATTAAAATATATATAATAGACGTGTCTTGCTTCGAAAGGTAAAAATGACAAAAAATCCTGCAATCAGTGTTTGACACCACCATCTAAGCAGCCATGAGATTAACCACATGACCTCCATCTCATACAGTAGGCCAGTGGGGATTTCAGATACGCTGGCTGTATGAAAAAGCGCAAAGGTGTAGGAATTTTTCTTCTTTAAAAAAAAGAAGCTATAAAAATCTTTCTTTTACGGCACAAATTCAGTTTTTGTTCATACCAATTTCCTATTTACAGTTGACCACCATAATATCTGGGAAAACACAAAATGGGGGGGACCGTGTAAAAAAAGTGTTACCATTTCTACATGCTGTGACTGAAATGTATGCAAATCCCCTTAAATGAAAGTCTGCAATGTGAACATTAAACACGTCTGAATTGTTTGATTTGTAAGTTTAAACTCTGGAGCAGAGGGTGGTGGAATCAAGGAAAAATGTGTCTGTCCCAAACATCATGGATTACGCTGTAGGAAAAAGGGCGGAACGATGGCACAGTGGGTAGTGCTACTGCCTCATAGTTAGGAGGCCCGGGTTCGCTTCCTGGGTCCTCCCTGTGTGGAGTTGGCATGTTCTCCCCGTGTCTGCGTGGGTTTCCTCCCACAGTCCAAAGACATGCAGGTTAGGTGCATTGGCGACCCTAAATTGTCCCTAGTGTGTGCTTGGTGTGTGTGTGTGTCCTGCGGTGGGCTGGCATCCTGCCCAGGTATTTGTTTCTGCCTTGTGCCCTGTGCTGGCTGGGATTGGCTTCAGCAGACCCCCGTGACCTGGTAGCAGGTTGGGTAATGACTGACTGACTGTAGGAAAAAGTATTTGTGAAGCTGTGATGGAGAAAGTGACAGCATAGACTGTAATAACAAGTGAGACTCAAATAAAAATCAATAAAATAAATACTAAAATGGGATTGAAGAGTTAAACCTAACCCTGCAAAAGTATTTAGTCCGTTGACCAATTCTTCAGTTGCACTCAATGATTTTATTATATTGCAATGCCAATCCCTCCCTGGCATTACTTTCACAGGGGGCGTAGGCCAGTGAGCAGACCCATAATTTGCGAAAGGGGACGCTGTTAATTAATTGGATCCCGTGAGAAAATAAATTCTCTGGGCTACCATTCCTCGGAGCGTGTACAGATGTAGTAAATACTCTTTATAAAAACAAGTCAGAATGTTTTCTATCATATGCACTTATATTGTTCCACATACTTTAGAATAGTTAAAAAAAAGGAGAACGAAGCTGCATGGTGTATTGTAAAGATAAAATGGTGAAGAGATAATGACAAGGTCACACATCTGGCTGCCCTGCTATACTCAGTTGCTCACTCCTTTCTCCTGTTTCAGTTAGTTTAGAGATCATCTTCTGTCATAAGAGTGTTTATTGCTTCACTTACCCACACACTCCTCCATTGGAAATGCCTTACTGTAGTCCTTCACTCACATTTCATTGCCATTTAGCCAGCAGGGGGAGTAAAACCCAAATCTTCACAGCTCTATTTGAAAAACGGCAGCCTGTGATATACTGGTGTAATCTAATAATGATGCTACAATTTCACATTGCCTCTTTCAAAGAGACTGAAGGTTTTGAAAAAGCTCAAGCTTGACTCATTTGGGGATTTGTTTTTTTTTTTTGTCTTTTAACAAGTTTTGAAGATTCTTCTTCAGAAATGATTATAATCTAGGGTATTTTGGTATGAGTGAAAATAAAATACATTTAAATAAACCATAAAAGCACTGCAACATGATAATGAGAAAGAAAATGAATATAAAATAAATAAAAAAGTATTAGAGGCACTGAAGCATAATGCGAAGAAAAGGGAATTTATCAGTGTAATAAAAGAAATGTCAAGAATATTAGGAAAAAAGGTAGCATACTGTGATATTGGTAGCCTTAAAGATCATATCCTCTTAAGGATAAATCATATATATTACACATTTTATAGAAAATATAAATAGATTTCCGATGTAAAAAGACAATAAAAAAATATTACTGTCAAAAATTTATCACTTAAACATTTTTATAGGGCTTTTGTTACCAGCCCCTAGTAGGCCCCTCTTTTTGAAATAATACAATATTGCAAATCACCAATTACCGGTAACTTGAGTGCTTGCGGTAAACAAATTATTTGTTATATTTTACCTGGATGCATATCTCTATTCTGTCATGTGCTTGTAAAAAATTTAGGTGAAATGCTCATGAAGACAACTAGTAGAGACATTTCCAGAGGAAAATTAGCCTTGTAGTGAGGCAGACGTTGGGCCAGGGAACAGAGGTGCCCATTTTTCAGCCCTATTGGTACAAAGCAGCAGTGAGGTACATTATGGTAAAGATGTGCCAGGGATATGAGACCCCCAGTAGTAATATTTCCATAATCTATTCTGGAACAAAAAATGTTAAATAAAGGGAACCTCATGAGGGGGGCACATTGCACTTATACTATCATAGAATGCCCAGAAGGAGGTGGGCTGCCAGCCAGTGTTGATCATAAAATAGATAGATAGATAGATAGATAGATAGATAGATAGATAGATAGATAGATAGATAGATATGTAAGGCACTTGTGGCGGACGGCCAGGTCCCATGGTCTAGGGGAGCAATCATGGACTGCTCAATACCTCCCCCGGGATGCTTGGTGGCAGTCTCCCTGGCTGAGGATGGTGCCTTAGTTTCCAGTAGGGCTTCATGGGAAATGGAGTTCTCCATAGCCCTGTTGGGATCTGGGGTGGCCACCAGGGGGTGCTGCATGGATCCCTGAGCCAGCTTGGACAACTCTACAGCCCCACCCAGAGGTGCAATCAAGAACAGGTGATCAAGCACCTGGAGCACTTCCGGGTGGGCTATAAAAAGGGCCAGCAACCACCACTCAGGGCCAGAATCGGGAGGAAGAGGACGAGGTTGTCTGGGAGGAGTGGTGGTGCCAGAAGAAGGGTTGTGTGTTGTGGTTTAAGTGCTTTTGGGACTGTGTATTGCCTGTGGGGTTCACGGGGAAGACGTGCCACACAGGTGAAGAAAAATAAAAGTCTTTTGTGTTTTTACACGTACCTCTGTGTAAGTCTGTGCCGGGTCGGGCGCTATATACCGTCCTTTTCACACACTATATAACAGATAGATAGATAGATATGTACGGCACTATATAATAGATAGATAGATAGATAGATAGATATGTACGGCACTATATAATAGATAGATAGATAGATAGATAGATAGATAGATAGATAGATAGATAGATAGATAGATAGATAGTGTAAGGCACTATATAACAGATAGATAGATCAGTTTTTGCCCTGCGATAAATTAGTGCCCTGTCCAGGTTGTTTTCCTACATTGTGCCCTATGCTAGGTGTGATAGGCTACACTCTCCCATGACCCTGGTCTGGTTTTTAGCGGGTTAAAAAATGACATGACCATTCCACTTTTAATGGTATATCATGCAACATGCACCTTTTGCTCTCGGCCGGTGATAACTCAGAAGGAATAAAAAAAAAACTCACTTGTGGCCTATACGTGTGCTTGCATGTTGTGTGTGTTAATGTGTATTACTGCAGATCACATGAAAAATTACTCATTATAAAGTAAAAAGCAGCATTTACAAGCAGAATAGGTAGATAGATAGATATGAAAGGCCCTATATGATAGATAGATAGATAGATAGATAGATAGATAGATAGATAGATAGATAGATAGATAGATAGATAGATAATGCATAAAATGCACTGCTGCTTTATGAATCCATCATTCTAGGTTCAAGTTCAATCCCAGGTTATTGCCTGTATGAAGTATGAAAGTCTTCCCTGTTTTTCTTCCAAACCAGCCCTCACCCCAATAGATGTGAACGTTTGGCTAGTTTTGATGATTCCAAATTAGCCCCTGTGTGACGCGGCACTTCGCCAGCTCTATGATAAACGCTGGTGCCTATCATTGTGAATCAATGGCAGTCTTTAAAGAGCTCTTTCATGAGCACACAAGCATAAATTGGGACTATTTTTTTGAATGTATTTGTGTACATGAAAAGCTGAATTTGGCTTTTTGCAAAAGCTCAATGAATATATACAATACATGCAAGAAAGAGAAAAAAGAAAACTTCTGATTTGGCAGTCACAGTGAGGCACTATCATGGTGTATTGCCGTTGATATATATTGGAGCCCCAGTCTGTTGAATAAATTGTTGGCTGAATGTTCATGTGCAGCATTGTTCATAATGGCACTCAGTTTTATTTTCATTCCCTCCTTTCCTGAGGAACTCCAGGGGGTCGAGATTGTGTCCCATAACTGGGACTGATCTTTTTAATTATCTTGTTGATTTGGTGTATCTCTCTTGAAGTTATGTACCAGCCCAACACACCACAGTGTAGAAAATTGTGCAGGCCCAAAAACAGATCAAAAAGCACTACAACAATAACAACATTTATTTCTATAGCATTTTTTATATAAAGAAAGTAGCTCGAGCTGCTTTACAAGATGTCAAAGAAAAAGTTGCTAGGAAAAAAATATATAAATAGGTTAAAATAAAAATGAATCAATGAAATACCAAAAGTAGCAGATACATATTAAGGAATACGCACTGACACAACGCAAACATACAAGTACAGGTTGAGTTTCATAACCCTAATTTCAAAATATGAAACACTCTGAAATCCGAAAATGTTTTTGGCACTGACATGATGCCACCTTTGCTCCCTCTAATTTTTTTCCTCACTGCTGATCAGGTCTGAACAACATACGTGCAGATTAGAGGTTTTTTTATTCTGAGCTGGGAGGGTCGTGTTCTCCTACATTAAGCACCACAAAGCTGAGACACATGATTAGCGACCAGGGCTGGGGTCCCCTGTAAAGCAGCAAGCTGCACAAATTACCATCACTTGATCACCTATCGGGGTGGGCCCGTAAAGCACCATGCCACTGGATAGATGCTTCATAGCAGTTTCAGTATGCTGCATGTGAATTTTGGGAGCAAAATGAAAACGCCTGTGCTATGCTTTAATGGGATGTCATCATTTACGGTTAACAAAAGCAGCTTCATTCACGCTAGACAACCTTATAGCTATAGTGCGGTCAATTGCTACACTGCTGCAAATTACCTCTTTATGTCAGAATTTTTTTGTCTGAATATTTTTACCAAAAAAAAACTGCTAACAAAGCAAAGGTTTCACACATAAATCAACTTAAAATGTCTGTTGCCGCGTGCTGTAGCTACTGTTGTCTCTGGCAGCTGCTCAGGGGCAGCTCGACGGCCAGAAGGAATGCTGTGTTGGTCCGGCTGCCTGGCTTTCCTGGTGTGGTGGCGATGCAATCTGATTAACACCTCTTGTCATCGTAAGTGCCGATATCCTCCTAGATGAATGTCGCCGTAGACACATAAGCTATGTGAACATGTTCAGTCCTATGATCACCTGACACTGGTACCTCACTTTTGGTTTTCGATCTCCATCTCCAGACAACCTGCATCAAAATCACTGTCTGACAAGTCAGAGTCAGATTCAGCGATAATACGCAAAATGTCACCCGCAGAGTATTTCGCTTTGGTCTCTCGCCAGATGTTGATGCCATTTTGAAGGTTGTTTGCTCTTTTTGCTACTCATTCACGTGAAGGAAATCAAAGTCAAATCAAGGAAGTGAACTTTCCTTCTAGCAAAGAGAGTGAAACAGCTGATTACCATCCTCTACCGCTGAATTTCGACAAAAATCGACAATCACCCTGAAAGAGTAAATATATGTACATCCACACTATATGAAAACCGAATGTCTCATGATGGGTGGGAGTGAAGGAGGTGAGTCCAGGTTTCTGGCAAAATCAGCTTTATTGTTGTCTTAAAGTTATCCGTCTCTTCAGCACACACAAAAATCGAGCCCACACGTGATGACGCTGATGTCATGTATTCGCTCCGTTCTCAGATTAAAACAGTAGTCAGACTTCCAGCGCAAGTGAGGAGACAGACAGTGAGCACACGGCCAAGTCAGTGGCCACATTTAAAACTTTCCCTGCATCAGCCATCGGGCGACAAACATGTTATGTGGTGACCTTTGAACTTGCAGTTGAATTAGCAGAAGACTGATAGGCTGAGCAGCTCAGAGATTTCAGAGGAGCTCAAAGTAAAGCCACGGCTCCTCCACAGCAAAACAAGCCAGGTAAGGTTGTTCAGGTGTCTTCATTGTAATTTCAACTGAATTCACTTCAATTCATTTTTGTATTTTAATGTTTATTGAGTACCAGCCGATAGTTTGTGTACAAATATTCAACCACAGTAGTAAGATATATTAAAATTGATGTCCGTTAAACATAAAGCAGAGCATAACTATTACATTTTAATTCATCTGAGGACACAAAACGGATAAATAGTTGTGGCTTCAGGATGGAGAATCCCATTTTATGAATATTTTAGTTTGCCTTTGGAACCAAAAGCAAGATATTGATTTACCGTCATTGATCATTTTTTGCTGGCCTTTCATTAGTTTTTTTTGAATTTTTATTCTTGCTATGGGTTTTTTTAACTATAATCCATTGGTTTTTGCTCTCAAACAGTATTTAAAGTTGTTGATGCCATTTTGTTTTATTTATGGGTGCTGCCATTCACAGACACAAGCAGCGGAAATGACATCCTTCACAGGGCATCTGAGCTCGGTGTTAGAGATAAGCTGAGCAGCTCAGAGATTTCAGAGGAGCTCAAAGTAAAGCCACGGCTCCTCCACAGCGAAAGAAGCCAGTTGAGGTTGTTTAGGTGTTTGATTAGGACATCTTCTCGACATCTCCCTGCAGAGGTGTTTTGGGAAGGTTCTACTGGGAGCAGATCTTGGCGCAAACCTATGACATGCTGGAGTTATTATAGCTGGGAATGCATCGGTACCCTCCGAGTTATAGGAGGCGGTGGGGACAAAGTGACATCTGGTCATCTGTGCTTAGACTGCTGTGTCTGTAACCCAGACTAGATAAGCAGTACAAAAAGAACAAATAGATTGATCAATTATTTCGTGGTTTAGATCTGTTATTATTTAGAACACTTTGCGAAGACCTGTTTTCATATTGAAATTAAAGAGACTTTTTCTGGTCAGTGTCAAAAAATCCAACGTCATTCAATAATGTATATCAATACAATGTGAAAACGTCCAAAAGGGTGAGTACTTTCTATAGACACTGTATATTTGTTACAAATTAAGAGTCCAAGCAGGTCAAATGACTTGCTCAGGGTCACACAGTAAGCCACAAGTGTAATTGAATCCTGCGATGCTTTAGCCACTGCACCACACTGCTTGCCCACTGTCCTCATTATTATGACTTACAGTATATCAATATCACATCGCATTTTCAGAGCCATTCCAGCAGGAACCCTGAAGATTCCTAAAGGTCCATATGATAAATATAATAAATGGTAGCCACCCCACCAGACGAGAATTGAGTGCAATGACATTGTCAGATATTGATTTCATTGTGTAGTGAAGTAAGGCGTACAGATTAAATGTGGCTATCGATTTTAAAGAAAATCTAGGAACTTATTTGCTTTAACAGAGGTGAACACAGAGATGGGGATGATACCACACTGAACCCAGTATGTATGCGGACAGACACTTATGACATACAGTATGCACAGTGCTGTAGGGAAAAATAATTTCTTTAGACATTTTATGTCTTCAGGATTAGTGTAAACAAGGGTATTGACCTACGCAGTTCAATACTGTGAAAAATAATAAATCCAGTGTGTAAAATAGACAAAAATAAAAAAAAGTAAACCTAAAACATTATACATATCATATAAACAATTTCAAACATTTAAGGGCATCAACTCAAAAACCTCAATCCATATCAAAAGTCCCCAAAGTGAAACACTGTGTGTAGTCATGATCAGATGCGGACATTTGCAGTAGGCATCAAAATTCACATTGGGGCTTTGCCTCACCAATGCATTTTGGACAATGTCAGCCATTCATCAGGGCTCTAAGAGGCTTCAGAATCCTGCTCAGGGTATAGCTGCATGTAATTAAGGAAAAGACTGAGCAACACATAGAAAGAACACGAGTTTTACTGAGCAGTCATCATGTGTTCAGACTAGGGAGGTCGTGTTTTACTAACATGCTGGAATTCTAGGAGGAAACAACAAAAGGATATGAGCAGAGTGGGTCATATGATATGATTTATCTTGATTTTTAAAAAGCAATTGAGATGGTGCCATATGAGAGGTTGGGCATCAGACTCAAAGAAATGGGAGTTCAGGGAGTTGTGTTTATATGGGTGTAGGATTGATTCAGACCCAGGAAGCAGAGGGTGATGGTGCAAGGGACCCTATCTGAATTGGCCAACATTAACAATAGTGCTGGAGCTTCTGCTATTTTTAATATATATATATATATATATATATATATATATATATATATACAATAAACGATAGAAAAGCAATAAGGCTGGTGGTCCAAAAACCACCTTGTGACCCAAAGATTCATCTCCTTGTGCAGGGCCATCCACAATAGAGCGGCATGGTCTGTGAAAAGGGGGAACTCACGGCCCACAAGATAATACATCAACTGCCCATTTGATCATGAGGATTACTCTTTCGACCACTGCTTAACTGGTCTCATAATCCAGCAATTTACAGCTCAGGAACATGACGAGGTGTTCAGTGCCATTGACGCTTTGGCTCAGCACGGTTCACAGTCCCTTTCTCTCTCTTCTTTCTCTTGCTTTCTTCCACCTCCACTCCTCCCTCAAACTCCATCCACCTCATCCTGACTCTGGCTCTCTGAGTACTGGCGGCTGGCTCCTTTTATAGGACACCCAGAAGCACTCTAGGTGTCCAACAAGCTTCTTCCGGCAACACTTCTCAGCACTCTCCCCTGGTCCTTCCACTATCGAGGCACCCCGGTTGTGTAAGGGACCGGCCATCCGCCACACTAGATATATATATACACACAAACATATATACACGTACTCATATATGTATATATATATATATATATATATATATATATATATATATACACACACATATATACACATTGTGAAAGCTGGCCCGGACACAGACAGACGGACAACATGTTTTCACCCATCACACCGTTTATTTACACTATATACAATATTTACAATGTCCAAAGTCACGTGCACTCACAATCCCCAGTGCCTCTTGCACTGATTTCCCCAAAGTCCAGGGCCCACAGTCACTGTGCCTTTGTTCCTGGCTGCCTCCTGTCCTCTCTCCAGCTCCGTCAATACTGCCTCCCGACTTCCAACAATGACTGGAGGGAGACGGCCCCTTTTATGGGAACCCGGATGGGCTCCAGCTGCTTCCCGGCACTTAACGTTGGCCACACCCCTGTGTGACGCAAGTGCTGGCTGCGCACCCGGAAGCCGTCCGTGTCTCCCGGGATAAACAGGCACTGGGCGCCGCCTAGCGGCGGCCACAGGTCCCTACAGGGCTGGGCTTCCAAGCCCCCTACCCGAGGCCTCCTGCATAACCAGGACGGACGCCCTCTCTCAGTCTGGAGGAGGCACACGCCCTCCTCCGGTCTTCAAGCGTCCTGGCGGGCTCCATCCCCGGCCAAAGACCACACGGGGTAAACCGGCATCGGGGCGCCGCCTGGCGGTGACCACGGGTCCCTACAGGGCTGGGCTTCCAAGCCCTTTACCCGTGGTCCCCAATATAACCAGGACGGACGCCCCCTCACGGTCTGGAGGAAGCACAAGCCCTCCTCTCCTCCTCCTGGGCATCCCCGGCCGGGGACCACAACATATATAAATATATATATATATATATATCCTGTATATATATATACAGTATATACATGGATAGTAATATAAATACCAAGCTGGTTAACTCTGCAGATGATACCAAGCTGGGTGCATTGGCAAATATTCTAGAATTCATCATTTCAGAGGTACTTCGACAGTATACAGAATTGGACAGATTTGTGGCAGATGAAATTTAATGTAAATAAATGTAAAGTATTACACATATTGAAGTAAAAATGTTATAAATACACAATGGGAGGTCTGAAAATTGAAAGATTTAGGCATCATAGTGGCTACTGGTTACTATCAACTGCCAGACAGTGCTCAGAATTCATTAACAAGACTCACAGAGTGTCCGGTTATATAGCACTGTGATGTGTGAAGTACGTCCCAGGAGGTTCTGCTCATATAACACACTGGTGAGGCCTCATCTTAAATTCTGTGGTGTACAGTTTTGGTCTCCAGGATACAAAAAGGACATAGCAGCACTAAGAAAGGTCCAGAGAAGAGCGACTAGGCTGATTCAGGGCTACAAGGGATGAGTTATGAGGAAAGATTAAAAGAGCTGAGCCTTTACAGTTTAAACAAAAGAAGATTAAGAGAAAATATGATTGAAGTGTTTAAAATTATGAAGGGAATTAATCCAGTGGATTGAGACGGTGATTTTAAAATGGAAAACTAGAGAGAGTAATCTGGGTATTAAAGCAGGTTACAGAAGCAGCAGCGCTAAACACTTCATTACTCTGCCATTTCTGAAAAGGTGAAGTCTTAATACATTTTTAATGACATGCATATTGTTTTCTTTTGCTTGTATTTTAAAGCTTTAGTAATACCGTATGTACAGTAAGTTAACTTTTACCTAGCAGGTAACCAAAGTGCGAGAATGTAATAATATTCTTACAAATGGATTACATTACATTAATTTAACATATAATTTTTTCCCCTGGGTTAACATGCTTTATCTGAATAAATGACAATATTATTCTTGCATACATTTCTGACAGAGTATTTATAACATCATTAAGCTTCAACATACTGTACATAATGCTTTTGCCAATACCCTGCAGCTACATTATTATTATTATTATATCACAAAACAGTATTAGCTTTTTTGTATTAGATTATACAATTTAATATAGCTGTAGTCACCAGATAATAACAAGATGTTAATCATCAATCTTATCAAATAAAAAAAAAAATGCATGCAAATCAAAAGATGAAGGAATCTATCATAGGAAAATAAATCCCAGCATTCCTGTAAGATGAAATGTTCTGTAAGAGTAATTGGAAATAGAAGTATTGTTTCAGGAGATTGCTAATCTTATGAGTTTGGAATTATAAAAAAGTAATAAATATATGACTTGACCATGGGAAAGGTGTTACATAATTAAAATGTATTATTATTATTATTATTATTATTATTATTATTATTATTATTATTATTATATGGGTGAGGCTATGCAAATGAATGTGCACTGTAATGGAGTGATATCTCATCTCGGGGTGTTTTCTGTGTATGTTTAGCTCTTTCAGGTTCAAATAAGATGGATCAGAAAATAGATGAGTTAATGATGGCAAATTAAGCTTTTCAGATATGGCCACCTTGTTTAGACATGAAGCTTGTGAACGTGATGGAGCAATGGCTGCAATATTCATTCATGGCAGCACTGCACCGAGCCTTTTGCAGTTAATGTACTTGTTTCTAGCCATTGCAGTTACACATGTTTAAATAATCTTCTTAGCATATTTCACTTCCATCCTATAAGGTGCCTTTTGTTGAACATTCATTGTAGATGTTATCACACAATAAATCAATTTTTGTTGCAGCCACCTTTACATTTCAATGTTTTATTTTTAACATTGACAGGGAATGCCATTTATTGAAAGGGATTATTGGTTTGTGCTACAATTAAAGAAGATAAGGCAGGACACAATAAGAAATATTTTGAAAGACTGGGAGAATGAATGGTGTTGAAAAACAAGCTAAAGTCATAAAAAGCACTAGTGACCAAACTAAAATGAGAGACAAAGTTAGAAACTATGCAAGAGATCTATTAGTTTAAAAACCTTTACTGGAACTTTAGTGATAGTGGTAATCCTACCTTCTTAGTCAGTGGTCTGTTTTACTTTACTGTCAGTTATATTATGTTTCATGTATTTTATGTTCCTTATAAAGCACTTTGGCTACAGCGAAGATGAGGTATTAAATGGGCTCTATAAATAAATTGACTTTGATATTAAAGGCATATCGCCAGCTTTGAGAGACGTACCACGTGAAAGCCGGAACTACTTAAGCTGCTAGTGAAAGTTTAAGCTTGTGTGTTTGTTGACCAAATGTAAGTTCTTATGTACATATTGTCACACACGAGCGATTAGGGGACATTTAACGGACCCGACGAGCTGCGCAAAAACCACAAGACAAGGGACTAAGACAACGTGTTAACTCCTCGCTCTTCATTTCAAAAGGAATGATGAACAATAAAAAACCACGGCACCTCAAATTCATCTCAAAAGCTTCGTCCAGACGTCTGAGCCACTTCTGTGCTGTGAATTCACCCCCGGTACCTTGCAGATGATATCACCACCATCCCAAGATCCTTCATGTCTTTTTCCCAGCATTCCTACATCCGTTCCCCACCTCATAAATACGTCCGTATTACCACCATTCATTGTCAATTGTACCTCACAAAAACTGACCGTTATTGAGAACTCCTTGTTTCTCTATTACTGTGGTTTACAGTATACGGGGACAGAATCCCTAACCCTTAACCTGGGAGTCTGTGTTTTCTTCACAATATTTAGAAGTCAAGTGTTAAATGTTAGAGAGAAAATTGTTCTGAATGAATAGTCATGCTAATATTTTACATTACTTAGTGTTTATTATCATTACTGTAAATATCGTCAATACCATTCTGTAAAACAGAGGATGTTTGTACTCTGTTTAATATAGATTCAGCCTGTAAATTATTCGGATATTGCATTAAATCAGCATTCCTCAACTTTTAAGTATTTGCGACCCGAGTTTTCATAACAGTTTTAATCGCCCCCCCCCCCAACATTTTTTTTAAATATAGATTTATATTTTATTCTACCTACTTAACTTTTATTGACATTTATCTAACGCTATATTTATTGTTCTAGTATCAGAATGTAGTTTAAGTTAATTTGTTTTGGTTTCAACAGATTTGTTTTCATATTTTTGATTCGTTTTCTTTTTTTCATATCTTCGCGCCCCCCTTTTTGTTACTTTGCGCCCCCCTAGGGGGGTCCACCCCACAGGTTGAGAACTACTGCATTAAATCTTAAAGAGATGTGGATATAAACCTGTTATGTTGCTGCATTGAAGTTGTAAATGCAGATACGATACGTTGATAGTGTGTAGCAGTAGTGCCATCTATTGGACGTTTTCTGTATTGCATAGCGAAGCAACAATTACATATGTACTAAATGTTTTATTTTGTTGTTTGCCTCGTTAGAACCACACACTCACCTACCTAAACCTACCTGTACAGTTGTTTAACCTCATGTGTATTTCAGGCATTTCAACATTAAAGCAATGTTTCTGCAATGGTTGAATTAGTTCCTGTGTTCTAACCGACACACCACAGCGACTACAGCGAACTGCCAGTCTGACTTCTCAACTTCCTTTCCAATACTCGGAATTCTATGTAAAAATGGTTAACCCCGAGTGTTTTCTCAGGTTAAACTGTTATGATCCGATGTAAAGTGTTAAACCTGAATAACGGTAGGCACTGTATTCTGTCGCCATCTAGTGGATAACATAACATCATGCTGCAAAAAAAATCATGAATCTTTCTAGGCATTTTGTCACTCTTTGGTAAATTGTCAAAATGAATGAGTGGGGCTGAGTGTTACGGCATGTAAACGAAAAACTGAAACAGAACCATTATTTGAATCGAGTGATAGTGATGACAATGTGAATTGGTCGTAGGAAGTTATCACTGATAGTGAAACTGATGCATACGGCACTTTATGGCCAAACCGCCATGATAAGCCTGGTGAGTTCAATTACATAAAGCTGGATTGGGGTGCAGCAGTGTTGTGCATGAACTACTTCTAAAGAGCACGTGCAATGAACAAGCTCATTTTTCTAAGACTGATGAATTGAACGTAACATATTTGCTAGTGAAAAACTCGAGTGTGAGCTTGTTCAGTTTGATGTGACATTCTGGATCTGGTTTAGGTCCAGATTAAACATTTTGCCTTATCCTGTAATGTAAAGGGTGGAGCTGAATCCGGTATTCGGATAAGCACAAACAGTGGATTTTTACAAATATTTATTTGGTACAAATTTTTTGCCATTTATTTATATTCGGAAAAAATAACGTAAAATCAAATAGACACTGTCTGTGTCTGCCTGCTTGTGCTTAAGTTGCACCCCCACTGACACGAGCACGCAGTGAAGCTCAGCTTTTGCTTTTAGGAAAACGTTGTACTTTGCGAGGCCACTTGATATTTTTCCCCATCGGACACGCAATATGTGACGTGAATTTTGACCGGCAGTGCAACACGTTAGTTCACCTACACGCTGGTTCCACAGTCACCATTTGTGTCACATGGTTGGAAATAGAGCGGTAATTTATATGTATACTTGTATCTATTTAATTTCTTTTTTGACCGGGAGGATATTAGCATATATGGTTATACGTGTTTGTGTGTATTTATATAAAACATGTCTTTATAATTATTGTATTTTATTCAAGAGCACTGTAATAGCCTAAAATAAGGGATGCAAAATTGAAAAAAGTAAACTCATGAGTCACTTATTCTCACTCGTTAAACAATACAAAATGAGCTGAACATGAACTAGTTCAAATTTGAAATGGTGAACAATGAAAATGAATTTATACTTTTTAATCTGTGTGAACTGATCTTTGAGTGAGTGAGGTGTGAACTTGCACAACACTGGGGTGCAGTATCTGTGAGGCAAAAAGACAAAATGATTGTGATCAAGTGGAAGGACAAGAAAGACGTTAGCCCCCTAGCCACTGTTCATAATGCAGCAACCGTCGCTCGTATCGGTAGAAATGCGGAAGTCACTAAGAGCCACGTGCGGTGGTAGCCTACAATAACACAGTGTAGATCAGGTGCTAACATTCGACCATTTCTTGTGCAAGCAGCAAGAAAAATATAAGAAAAGCATGGAAAGAAATTCACTGATTGTGCATCGGTGACAGTTTCAAATAATATCACACAAACCACATGTAATAAATCTGCACATCAGTGGACATTTGACATACCTTTCCTACTGTATTTACATTGACATTTTGGTATTTACATATTTCTGTTACATGTAATAACATTTTTTTGTGTTGAAAAAAATTCTAAGTTTTTGACTCCACCATTTTGTTTGTTGGCGACACACCCGTAAACAATATTATGTACGAAAGAACAAAATGTAATAGTGGAAAAGGCAAAACATTACATAAAACAAAAGTTACTTTATCCATTATCCATCCACCCATCCATTATCCAACCCACTATATCCTAACACAGGGTCACGGTGGTCTGCTGGAGCCAATCCCAGTCAACACAGGGTGCAAGGCAGGAAACAAATCCTGGGCAGGGTGCCAGCACACTGCAGGGCACACACACACACCAGGCACACACTAGCGACAATGTAGAACTGCCAATGCACCTAACATGCATGTCTTTGGACTGTGGGAGGAAACCGGAGCACCAGAAGGAAACCCACGCAGACACGGGGAGAACATGCAAACTCCACGCAGGGAGGACCCGAGAAGAGAACTGTGCTGCCCGAAATGGATATATTGAAACATTTAAAATCCCCGTATCCTAAAACTTTCAAAAACTCTCCGAAAAAAAAAATACGTTTTTCAGTTCCAGAACTTTATTGTAAAACGCTGTACTCCTTTAAAGAAGGAAAACTTGTCCAGTAAGTGTTTGACATTAATTATAGATGAGATATAGCTGAGTGAGCATGTCACATCACATTTCAAGTGATTGGATGGGTTCTTCCAAAGCTCAATGAATGAGGATTTCAGTAAGATTTTAAACATTTACATTTTTTTTTTCAATCACTTCAATTAGAACCATTTTTTCAGGAATAGTAATGGATATTTAGCAACATTTTTAACAGTACTTCATAACATAATACTTTTACACTCTTCAGTAAATGATGTCCTTCAAAAACCAATATGTTAAAGAATCCTGGAGATTAACAATACAGACTAAAGAATAAATGTCTCTCAGTCTGAGTATTTTGTTCTATGCATTGTAAATGTTTGAGGATGCACCTGAGAAACTCTTGAACTCCAAAATCTATTCAGGGGAGCCAGCCAGAACTGAACAGAGGGTCTTATTGTCCCAAGCTGACATAGTTTAACAGAAAAAAAGGGGAAATTCTCCAGACGCTCTAAACCATAGTAGCCAATAACCCTCATGTGAAAGATGATCCACTTGTCTGCCGTATCTATTAATGATCTACCACTCGATTACTTTAACAAGCAGGGCTTTTCCTCATCCACTCCTTCCTGGCAAGTCAAGTAGCTTGATTGTCATATCATTCATACACAGTTTTGCAGTCCTCTTCTACGCGGTGGTGTGCTGGGGTGGCAGCATAAAGATGAAAGACATCTCACGCCTGGACAAACTTGTTAAGAAGGCAGGCTCTATTGTAGGAGTAAAGTTGGACAGTTTAACATCTGTGGCAGAGCGACGGGCATTAAGCAAACTCCTGTCAATCATGAATAATCCACTGCATCCACTGAACAGTGTCATCTCCAGACAGAGGAGTAGCTTCAGTGACAGACTTTTGTCACCGTCCTGTTCCACTGACAGACTAAAGAGATCGTTCCTCCGCCACACTATGCAACTCTTCAATTCCACCCGGGGGAGTAAATGCTAACATTATTCAAAGTTATTGTCTGTTTTTACCTACATTTTTATTACTCTTTAACTTAATATTGTTTTTTGTATCAGTATACTGCTGCTGGATTATGTGAATTTCCCCTTGGGATTAATAAAGTATCTATCTATCTATCTATAGTGCCTTTCATATCTATCTATCTATCTATCTATAGTGCCTTTCATATCTATCTATCTATCTATCTATCTATAGTGCCTTTCATATCTATCTATCTATCTATCTATCTATCTATCTATCTATCTATCTATCTATCTATCTATCTATCTATCTATCTATCTATCTAGCTTACAGTAGCATGGTGCAACAGATACATAAACAGTACACAGTAACGCATGCATTTCTGAGGGTCCCCAGGGGTCCACTGAGATAAGCAATACCACTCTGGAGTGAGAGGGGGCCCTGTTGCTAACAGTATCCTGTCCTTTCTCCATATTTCAGAAAGACCCCTAGCGAGGGCACTTAAGGCTGGCTGGTTCCACCATATAAGGCAACAGCATGGAAAGATGTCGCCTTTATACCAACCTGGAGCTGAGTCAGTTAAGAGCCAGAGACACATACAAGAAAGAATAGAGCATGAGAGAGCTTGTGTGTGACCTGAATGACGGACCTCTCAGCAGTGCCTTTTAAATTGATCATTGAATCATACGTTTTGTGCCTTTACATTTTTGTTGAATTAAATGGAGATACCGGGGTGGTACCCCAACATTTTCCCTTGCTACCATCTACTTACTTTCTACCTGCCACAACCTTTATAACATAATATAGGATAAGCGCAAGATAAGTAGAAAGAACAAAAGCATCACTGCTCTATACAGATACATATAATAGATACTAGGGGCACTCAAATATAAACAGGAATTTATGAGCTGCACTTTATTTATTGATTACAATGAAACGACTTACACACTAGTTTTCTATGTAGTCTCCTGCCACTGCAATCCACTTGTTCCAGTGCTGACTTAGCTTCTTAATCCCCAAAGAGTACAAGTCTATTGACTGCATGTTGACCAATTCTTGCACAGCGTCAATAACTTCCTCATTCGACTTGAATTTCTTCCTTCCTAAAAATTCCTTAAGTGGACTGAGGAAATCATAGTCCCTCTCTGTATGTCTTGCACCAATCATACACTCTAGACTGAGAGAGAGACACTCACCCCCAAACTAATTTTTAAGTTTTGAAGAAATCTGAGAATGACTCCTTCATTTGTCAAAAATTTAATAATAATTTGCTGCGTTAACACTACTGTGAATCTCTTGCTCCGACATGTTGATTATAACTGACAGGAAGGTGGGAAAGAGCAGCCAGCATTACTATGTTTGTCCAAGGAGTCACATCTACCTTGCAATCTTTATAAGAACAGAGCATGAAAATTCCTGTTTATAATTGAACAACCCTAGTAGATAGATAGATAGATAGATAGATAGATAGATAGATAGATAGATAGATAGATAGATAGATAGATAGATAGATAGATAGATATGAAAGGCACTATATGATAGATAGATAGATAGATAGATATGAAAGGCACTATATGATAGATAGATAGATAGATAGATAGATAGATAGATAGATAGATAGTGACCCTGTCACTTTTCCTGACACACTTCTGCTGAATAATTTATTGGCTGAAAGTCCTAAGTGTTGTTGTGCCATAGAGAGGATGTGTAGCATTGTTCATAATGGCACCAAGTTCTGTTTTCATTCTTTCATTTGCTACAACCTCCAGGGGGTCCAGAGTGCATCCCATAACACAGCCTCCCCTTTTAATTAGTTTGTTGATGTGGTGGGCCTTCTGTTGAAGTGATGTCATCAGCCCAGCCCACCATAGAATAGAAAATCGCACTGGGGTCATCTCAGAGTTGTAGAAGATGTGAAGAATGTCACTGATGATATTAATGGAACACAGTCTCCTAAGGAAAAAGAGTCTCCTCTGCCCTTTCTTAATGTAGTTTCTCTGTGTTATGAGACCAGTCCAACCTGTCAGTGATGTGGACCCCCTTGTAGGAGTGGACCACCTCCACATCCTCTCCCTGAATAGTGACTGGTCATAGAGGCTCTTTGGTGCGGTGAAAGTCAATAAGCAGTTCCTTGGTTTTGCTGATGTTAAGATGCAGATACAGAAACAAAGTTCTCCACCTGACTCCAATACTTTAATCCCCAACAATAGATAAGTGAATAAACAATAGGAAAATAAAACAGTAGTGAATTAAAATAGATAATAATAAAACATTTGGTGATAACAACAGCTAATAATAGAGACCATGGTAGTAACAGATGCCCTGTACATAGACAGAATACAAGGAAAAGATATTAAGGTGGGGTGTTGGTGGGGAGTTCAGGGCAGCACAAAGTTCCGATCTCAGGCAGCAAAAGGGTAGAAGCTGCTGGGAAACCTGGTAGAACTTGTTCGAATGTCACAGTATCTTCTGCATAATGGAAATAGGACATAAAAACAATGGGGATGGTGGAAGACATCTATGACATTGCTGTGAGCTTTGTGGATATAACGCTTGATAAAGATGACTTGTACAATGCATCTCTGGGGAACAACAAAGTATTTCTATAATATTATTATGTTAGCTAATGCATATCTCATTTAAAATACTATTTTTAATGCACGTGGGGTGCAAATTCAGCTGGAGTACAGATTGGGCAGGTAGTACAGATCAGGTAGTGACATCCCCATCCAACATGCCGTCCTATGTGAGATTTGTTTGTCTTGTTACTTTGTAAGGGGTGATGTGCAAGAACAAATTAGTTTGTACTGTTGGATTTTATTTCTGAGGTGGCCATCATACATTGGTCATTGAGCTCTGTGAAGAGGATTACTTGCATGTTTTGCTTTATGCGTTGTATTTATTCCATTTTTTGACAAACCATTGCACACCAAACCTACTTAGAAGGGAGTCCCTCTCTGAATTGCCTTTCCCAAAATTTCTTCCATTTTTATCCTAGGCTGTGGGGGGAGGCTGTCAAAAAACAGGGCCTGTTATAGTCCATTGAGGCTTCCCTTGTGTGGTGTTTGGGCAATACAAGAAATAAACTGCTGCTGTTGTTGATGTTATTGTATTGTATACCTATAAAAGCTCTGTGTGCTGTTCCTAGAGGTAACTTTGGTAAAAACATTTATTATATACTTGCTGGATAGACCCAAGAGCCTTTGTATATAACCGACAAAGTGAACCGGAGATCAGGTGGAATGGGATCAAGGATTTTTTCCCCAATAATGGAATTACTTAGTTTAGTTTCTAAAGTTACTTTGGTTTCTAAATATTGAGCCGTGTCATTAACCATCCTACTGATTAATTCAAAGAACAGGTTTAGACTTTTGCTTTAATATTATCAATGTTGAACATTATGTCTTTCTTCCAATATTAACCCAATATCACCAAAAAATATGCTGAATATGTAATGTCACCCTGCATCTAAATAGCCTATTTAAGAATAATCGTGCTGAATCTCAAGTGGTCTGAACTCATGACACCTGATATAAACTTGAGGAAATGGCTAATGGACTGTGATGATTTAGCTTTCAAGTTCAAGTTCAAGCCCATATAATATAACAAGGTGTGTTTGTCTCAAGGTTATCGGAGAACGCTTATAGGGTTAGAACTCTGTATATGTGAAAGACAAAGTGATGGCAATCCTTTATAAAACACATTTGCTAAAAAAAAGTAGACATAAAATTGCATATAGCAGATACATTTAAAAATGTGTCATGGATTTGTCAGACTACAGGGAATTCAGAAAGCATGCAGACGTCTTCCCTTTTTTCACATTCTGCTATTCTAAGTCTTGGGCTGCAATCATTTTAATTATTTTTTACCCCACATCAAGCAACACTCAATACCCTAGAATGACAAAGAAGAACAGGATTTCAGTCATTTTTGCAAATTTATTAAAAATAAAAAAATGAAATGTTATATTGGCATAAGTATTCAGACCCTTTCTCGCCAATTAGGGAACAACCTCGTATGTCACATCTTTCAAGTTTTCGGCAAATTGAGAAAATGATGTCGCCCGTATAATTAACAATCTCTGGATTTCATTTTTCCTGAGCTTCACGTACACAATACTGTTTTTTTTTTTCATGATTCAACAACACCCACCATTTAAATCACACAGTCGCAGCATTTAAATCACGTGATCGTAATCCAAAGTTTTCATTGGTAGGAGGCCTTCCCTCACTGGTTAGTGGAGTTGCTAGGTTGTTTGTCTTGCAGTATGTAAGATACTGTATACATACGATCTTCTTTCATTGTTCTATGGCCAGAATGAAGACATATTTGGCCATCAGCGCTACCTTATAACATCAGGAAAGACCTAGTTAACTTAACAAAAACTAATAAAAACTCAATTTTGAAAAAAATGGCAGTTACCACATTTTTCCATTGCACGTGAGCTTTGCTAAGACATTTAAAACTTCACTCCGGTGCATCCCATTTTACTGATTATGGTTGAGATGCTTCTATGTCTTGTTTGAAGTCCATCTCTGGTTAATTCACCTGATTGCATGTGATTAGGAAAGGTGAACTCCTGTCTCTAGAAGGGCTGTCAGCTGACAATGAGTACCACAGCAATAACCAAGCCATGACGTCAAGGGGACTGACTGCAGGGCTTAAGAGACAGCAGCCCTGAAGAGCACAGGAGCCTCTTTAAATCTTGCATGGGAGAAGCCATTTCCTAGAGTTGGTCACCCAGCCAAACTGAGAAATCGCAGGAGAAGGGTCATGTTACATGAGGTGACCAAGAACCCGATAGTCACTCTAGCTGAACTCCAGAAAAACTGTGTGGAGATGGGAGAAACTTCCAGGAAGGATAACCTTCCCTTCAATGCAACTGATCAGAGGCCCTATATCACATGAAAGCCTGCTTGGTGTTGGCATAAAGATACCTAAAGGACTCTCAGACTGTGAGAAACAAAAGAGTCTATGGTCTGTTGAAACCAAGATTAACATCGTGTCTGGAGAACACCAGGCACAGCTCATCCTCTGTACAGAGGGTGGTGAAGGTGACACAGAATATTACCACCACCTAGTTGAGTTGTCTTCTATCTATGACACATCCAACACTGAAAGCCTTTGGGAGTCAATCAAGATGATTAAAGAGCTCAGCCATCCTTGCACAGAGGCTTTTCTTGCTTTTCCATTATAGCAAGACCATTGAGTCCTAGGACCATTAGATTCAGGGATTGCTACAAGTTTCAACAGTCAATCAGATGGTTTGCAAATACCTGCACTGTATATACTGTAACAGCATGCTATCTGTTATTATCATTTATTTGGCTGACACTTTTATCCAAGGCAGTTTACAACATTTGCGATACAACTGGTTAGTTTTTTTTTTGTTTTTCCAGTTGAAGCACAGGCAGGTGAAGTGATTTGAGAGTGATGACATGGTGTCAGTAGTGGGGTATGAACCCACAATCTCAGCATTCGAGAACCGAACTTCATAGACTTACCCATCATGCCAGACTGTCTATTTATACTCTTCTGTGTGTGAATTAGAATCAGTAAGAATTTCATAGTACTGCGTGCACTTACCCACCATGCCAGACTGTCTATCCATACTCATCTTTGTGTGATTTAGAATCAGTAGGAATTTCATAGTACTGCGTGCACATGACAATGAAGTTCACGTAACGGCTAGCATGCAATGTTAATTGGTGCTATCTGTTATTGTTATTTATTTGGCTGACGAGTTTATCCAAGGAGGTTTACAACATTTGAGACACAATTGGTTACATTTCTTTTGTTTTTCCAGTGAAGTGATTTGAGAGTGTTGACATGGTGTCAGTAGTGGGATATGAACCCACAATCTCAGCATTCGAGAACCGAACTTCATAGACTTACCCACCATGCCAGACTGTCTATTTATACTCTTGTGTGTGTGAATTAGAATCAGTAAGAATTTCATAGTACTGCATGCACTTACCCACCATGCCAGACTGTCTATCCATACTCTTCTTTGTGTGATTTAGAATCAGTTAGAATTTCATAGTACTGCATGCACATGACAATGAAGTTCACGCAGCGGCTAGCCTGCAATGTTAATTGGTGCTATCTGTTATTGTTATTTATTTGGCTGACGCCTTTATCCAAGGAGGTTTACAACATTTGAGACACAATTGGTTACATTTGTTTTGTTTTTCCAGTTGAAGCACAGGCAGGTGAAGTGATTTGAGAGTGATGACATGGTGTCAGTAGTGGGATATGAACCCACAATCTCAGCATTCGAGAACCGAACTTCATAGACTTACCCACCATGCCAGACTGTCTATTTATACTTTTCTGTGTGTGAATTAGAATCAGTAAGAATTTCATAATACTGCGTACACATGACAATGAAGTTCACGTAACGACTTGCATGCAAAATTAATTGGTGCTGTGCTATCAGTTATTGTTATTTATTTGGCTGACACCTTTATCCATGGTGGTTTACAACATTTGTGATACAATTGGTTACATTTCTTTTGTTTTTCCAGGTGAGGCACAGGAAGGTGAAGAGACTTGTACATCGCGACATGGTGTCAGTAGTAGGATACAAACCCACAACCTCAGCATTCGAAGAGCTTGTCTCCCTACAGTGCCAGCTTGTGGAACCCAGTGACCGCAGCAGGTCTGCTCTGCTGGATTACATCTCTTGGCATGCCCTTTTGGCTTCCCACCGGGCACTGATATTCAGGGCTGCTGCCATCTAACATGCTGGGGTAGTAAAATCCCCCAGCGACATCTCTTTTCAGTGGGCTGTCCATCCATCTCTTTTGGTCCTTCCTTCTGGATCTGATCCCTTCTTCCTCCCTTGCCTGGGATGTCCATATGCCTGTTAGGAGCCTCCCATCCGGGTAAGGAACCATCCCCTTTTCTAGCCGGGGTGCCTGTCCAGCCCATGTGGCATCTACACAGTCTATATGTCTATAGCACCTTTCGTTTCTGCCTTGCAAAGTATGCCAGCCTCCTATGACCCTGTTCAGGACTCAGCAGGTTAGACATTGACTGATTGAGTGACTTTCCATTACATATCATATAGTGCCTTTTACTTTCTGTCTGCTGTGAAGGGAAACTTAAAGTATATAAGTTTGCTTATGCAGATGTAATTACGACTTCAACCGTGTATGAGTCAAAGCATTTGAATTTTATGATGAATTAGTTTTGTATAACTTAAAATACTTTAATACTAATAGTTCAATACTTGAGCTGTCCACTTGTCCTGTAATGGTATCTGTTTCAGCAGGTTTCACTCCCTTTGCCCAAAGAAATTTCACTGTGACACGTGGTTGAACACTCAGTGGTGCAATCCCATGTTCTTTTGACCTTGGCTTCAACTAGGTGAGTGTTCAAACTACCCATAAGCCATCAGGAATGTACTGTATTGCATTTGAAATTTGAAATGTTGGTATCATGACAACCCTACAAAAGACAATTTATGAGGAATAGGTATATATTTTTTTTAAATAAATACATTTTAATAAGAAGAATGAACACAAATAAATTATCACAGTTCTGTCCTTGAGGCAGAAACTGTTATTAGATATTTTTAAAATGAGTAGAGGAGCTATCAGCTCTAATGTACTGGAGAATCTTGTTTCGGATTTTTGTGTTAAAAAAAAAAAAATCTTTTCCCGTAACTATTTCTAAAACTTATTATGGGATTAAGTTTGTGTGTGATACTGAACCCTAGTGACACATCACGATCTTGTGGTATTATACTGTGGAACTAAATTACATAACAAAAAAAGAAAGAAAACGATACAGAAGCTAAAAATAAAATCTGACTGCCAAATTACTTACGTAGTCAGAAAGTGACAAGGCCTTAGCTTTAGATAACGTAACACAATGGCGAATCCAAAAGAGGGAGTTTAACACGAAGCTTGTATGCTCTGTTAGAAAGCCTTTCAATAATTTCTTTAGTGGTGAGACACCAAGTTGGAAGACAGTAATAAAAATAAATTGTGGAGAGTGTAAGTGCTTGGAGGTGAGCAGTGGAGACGGTAAGAGAGAGAAAACTGTGTTAAAAACAAGGAGTTTCTTATTTCGTTTCTTAACAGTTTTTTGAATTTGGTTCTGATAGGTAAGATGTGAATCAAGATAAATACCAAGATATTTACAATCATCTATAAGTGATAAAGCTTAATTTGCACAGTGTATATGACTTGAGATTGATAAAGACTTCTTTTGAGGAAATCAATATATAAATTGACAAAGAATTTCATTGCAATCAGTGATACAATGAGCTGAGATCGAAGGAAAGGTTTAAGTAAATATCCACATTAATAAAAGCATAAGCGTCTGTATGTCTGAGTGTCTATTCCATTGCTTTGTCTCTATCATTCCAACATATGGTACACTACAAACATTTGTAGTAATAAAATCCACTGCATGTTATTCCAACTGACGTCTCATCACAAACATTAACACTGCTTTTACAAATCCTGTACCAAATGGAAAATAACAGAGACATGAATTGCATTTGTCATTCCAACAGATGGTGCATCACAAAAGTTAACACTGCTTTTATGAACCCCATACCAAATGGCAAATAACAGAGACCAATACACTGCATTTGGCATTTAAACAGATGGCACAATGCAAACATCAATACGGCTTTTATGAATCCCATACAAAATGGAAAATAACAGAGACCGATAAATTGCATTTTTCATTCTAACAGATGGAGTATCACAAACGATAGCAGTAATAAAATGCATTGCATTTTGTCATTCCAACAGATGGCACATCACAAACGTTAACACTGCTTTTTACGAATTCCATTCCAAATGGCATATAATAGAGACCAATACATTGCGTTTGTCATTCCAACAGATGGCGCATCACAAACATTAACACAGCTTTTAAGAATCCAAATGGCACATAATTGGGATATACACTCACCTAAAGGATTATTAGGAACACCTGTTCAACTTCTCATTAATGCAATTATCTAATCAACCAATCACATGGCAGTTGCTTCAATGCATTTAGGGGTGTGGTCCTGGTCAAGACAATCTCCTGAACTCCAAACTGAATGTCAGAATGGCAAAGAAAGGTGATTCAAGCAATTTTGAGCGTGGCATGGTTGTTGGTGCCAGACGGGCCGGTCTGAGTATTTCACAGTCTGCTCAGTTACTGGGATTTTCACGCACAACCGTTTCTAGGGTTTACAAAGAATGGTGGGAAAAAGGAAAAACATCCAGTATGCGGCAGTCCTGTGGGCGAAAATGCCTTGTTGATGCTAGAGGTCAGAGGAGAATGGGCCGACTGATTCAAGCTGATAGAAGAGCAACTTTGACTGAAATAACCACTCGTTACAACCGAGGTATGCAGCAAAGCATTTGTGAAGCCACAACACGCACAACCTTGAGGCGGATGGGCTACATCAGCAGAAGACCCCACTGGGTACCACTCATCTCCACTACAAATAGGAAAAAGAGGCTACAATTTGCATGAGCTCACCAAAATTGGACAGTTGAAGACTGGAAAAATGTTGCCTGGTCTGATGACTCTCGATTTCTGTTGAGACATTCAAATGGTAGAGTCATAATTTGGCGTAAACAGAGTGAGAATATGGATCCATCATGCCTTGTTACCACTGTGCAGGCTGGTGGTGGTGGTGTAATGGTGTGGGGGATGTTTTCTTGGCACACTTTAGGCCCCTTAGTGCCAATTGGGCATCGTTTAAATGCCACGGGCTACCTGAGCATTGTTTCTGACCATGTCCATCCCTTCATGACCACCATGTACCCATCCTCTGATGGCTACTTCCAGCAGGATAATGCACCATGTCACAAAGCTCGAATCATTTCAAATTGGTGTCTTGAACATGATAATGAGTTCACTGTACTAAAATGGCCCCCACAGTCACCAGATCTCAACCCAATAGAGCATCTTTGGGATGTGGTGGAACGGGAGCTTCGTGCCCTGGATGTGCATCCCACAAATCTCCATCAACTGCAAGATGCTATCCTATCAATATGGGCCAACATTTCTAAAGAATGCTTTCAGCACCTTGTTGAATCAATGCCACGTAGAATTAAGGCAGTTCTGAAGGCGAAAGGGGGTCAAACACCATATTAGTATGGTGTTCCTAATAATCCTTTAGGTGAGTGTATGTATTGCATTTGTCATTCCAACAGATGGTGCATCACAAACATTAACACTGCTTTTACAAATGCCGTTCAAAATGGCACATGCAGTAACTGAGATATATGCATTGCATTTGTCATTCCAACAGATGGCGCATCACAAGCATTAACACTGCATTTATGAATCCCATACCAAATGCCACATAACAGAGGGCTATGCATTACATGGTGCACTGCCAATACTCATGTTGATGCTGATGCATTGATTACTTAAATTTGAACCCATTTTAGATGGGCAGCACATCTAGCAGGAGATAAGAACATCTGACAAATGTGAGGAGACCATTTAGTCCATCATACTCGTTTGTTTATTTAATAACTAAGCTTTTCCAGAATCTCATCCAGATAATTCTTGAAGTTTGTCAGGGTTTCTGATTCTTGAAAATAGAAAGGAAGGAGTTATCATACAGGAGGCTACTTTATTCAAGTTTGTGCACTACACCATTTGCCCAAAGTGATAAAATATGCATTCAGTCTCTCAGTAATTCTTTTATACAGCTGTTTTCAGGGTGATCATTTTCAAAACATTGCAAAAATCCTATAGAGAAGTTTACGATGAAAGTCTTTTTATCCGTCTTTCATGCAAGTAGTAAATGTAACCATTTTACAGCTAAAGAACTGTACTGAGAAAAAACTTTCTGCTGTTTTATATGTATATTTTTATGTACATAAGAGCGGATAGCCCATTGCTGCACCCACAACATGACGAACCACCTAGATTGGGACCCGAGTGCAGTGGGTGACACCTCTGCACCATGCTGGAACAATGTAAGTTTTTGACGGTGGCTGGAGTGCCAGTCCTGCCACCAAGCCCCAAGTGTTCCCTGTAAGTTGGAGGACCTGCTGATGTAAATTAACATCATACCCAGGACGAAGCAATGGCAGGTTAAGGGCCTTGCTCAAGGGCCCAATGGAGTAGAGTCACTTCTGGCATTTGAACTGGTAACTTTTCGATCGATGGCACAGATCACTAGCCTCAGAGCCACCACTCAACTCTATGTACATGAGGCTCAGTGTCCTTTAATCATCTGCCATTTTCTTGTGTTTTTGTCTTTGACAGATTTGTTTTATTTTATTGATATTAGAAACAGGCTTATAAGTGGAAGTGTACATTATAAGGATAAACTGAGCTCAGTTAAACGTTGTATGCCATTAAAAACCATTCATGTAATGCCTTTAAAAAGTCATATTCTCACACACATAGACATAAAAATAATCTGCAATACAGACCCAATGGCCCTCCACAACAAGTAAAAGCTAGTTAAACTGTAAGAATACAGTGCACGGATCATTGAACATTACCCATTGTGTTTAATGGACAATGCAGTCTTAATACAGCAGTGTACTGATGAGCTTCAATTTATATCAGAATTCTCTGTCAAGCTCTTGGAAACTCACAGCTGGAAGTTTGGCCAAAATGTTCACCTTTACAAAAATTATTGAACATTTTTTGTCTATTTCACCCCAAACAATGTGATGATTTGCAAAGATTCAAACTGTAAGTCTTTGGATTATCATACAATACAATACAATTTGAAATAATACTTATTTCACTATAAAATTCCAATTGATTTTTACTGGCTATTTTCAAAGTATTCAGTACACACAGGGTCAGATTAAAATGTTTTCAATCTATACTTGTCATTCCGCATTTAAACATTCCTCAGGGTTGCACTTGATCACTGCTCTTCTTTGGTGCAAACAGAGAGTGGGACAGCAATGTTTACTCCTCACTAACAACATGCAACCACAAGGGGGCGCCATTGAGCCCCAAACCTCAGAAACAATTACACCAAACACGGTTCCAGGATCGTTTTATTTGTCACCACTCCAAAAACAGATTAATTCACTGCCTCTCCTTCTGCTCTCCTGGTGAGTGTTGCTAGTTGCCTCCCAACTCTTACTCACTCAGGTGAGGTGATGGGCTCCTTTTAAGCCAAACCTGGGAATACTTCTGATGCTTCTGGTGTCATAGTATTGCCTGCCAAGAGCAATTCCAGGACTGTCCCCCAGTGGCAGTGACCCAGGATCCCAACTGGGCTTTTCTTTCACACTCCAGATCCCATGTAACTCTATAGGTGTCTTAACTGGGATCAGCCTAGAGGGACACTGCCACCTTCTGTGTGGGGGAATGAACTGCTCCCGGCATCTCTCTTCACCCAGTCCATCCAATATCCTTTGTTTTCCTGGCGGAATGAGAATTATAAGGCGTCTCTAGACCGGGTTGTGTCTCCACTCCTGCCATCCTACCATTAAGGTGTCCCACTTGGGCAAGAAATCACCCCTACTTGCCTGTCACAATGTCCATCTATCCATCCTCCATGGCACTTACAAACAGAAACTGACTTGATCAAGATCAAAACTTTTACCACTGTGACCAGAGGCACACTGTGTCTCCACATGTGCATGGGGAAAGCTGTACAGCCAATTCAAATACAATTATTCTGCACAATTCAACAAAAAGAGAAAGTTACTCTATTTCTGTAAATAATTAAAATTATTTATAACTATTCCCCTATCCATCAAGTCAAATGAAGGGCATTTTCACTGACTCCATTCATGTCTATCTTACATGATCAAATAACTTCTCCAGATACCTACAAATTCCCTTCTGTCCTAAAGTTTTAAGAATGTCTATATCTATATTTATATCTATATATATATATATACAGTACAGGCCAAAACTTTGGACACACCTCCTTATTCAATGTGTTTTCTTTATTTTCATGACCATTTACAGCACTCCATCACTCTCCTTCTTGGTCAAATAGCCCTTACACAGCCTGGAGGTGTGTTTGGGGTCGTTGTCCTGTTGAAAAATAAATGATCGTCCAACTAACCTGACTTCTGCACAACACAACTGCTGGTCCCAACCCCATTGATAAAGCAAGAAATTCCACTAAATAACCTGATAAGGCACACCTGTGAAGTGAAACCATTTCAGGTGACTACCTGTTGAAGCTCATCGAGAGAATGCCAAGAGTGTGCAAAGCAGTAATCAGAGCAAAGGGTGGCTATTTTGAAGAAACTAGAATATAAAACATGTTTTCAGTTATTTCACCTTTTTTTGTTAAGTACATAACTCCACATGTGTTCATTCATAGTTCTGATGCCTTCAGTAAGAATCTACCAATGTAAATGGTCATGAAAATAAAGAAAACACATTAAATGAGGAGGTGTGTCCAAACTTTTGGCCTGTACTGTGTATATATATATATATATATATATATATATATATATATATATATATATATATATATATATATATATATATATATATATATATATATATATGGATGATAAACTAGATTGTACTGCCAGTACTGATGCTCTGTGTAAGAGAGAACAGAGTCGACTATACTTCCTTAGAAGGCTGGCGTCCTTCAACATCTGCAATAAGATGCTGCAGATGTTCTACCAGACGGTTGTGGTGAGTGCCCTCTTCTACGCGGTGGTGTGTTGGGAAGGCAGCATAAAGATGAAGGACTACTACTCTGTGAGCCAGAGACGGGAGGTGGAGGACAAAGCTTGAGGGAGGAGTGGAGGCAAAAGAGACAAGGAGGAGAAAGGGACTGTGTGTTTGGGGTTTACCTGGACTTATTTGTACTGTGCTGTTGTGGTGAGCGAGGGAAAAGATCTACCCCACTGAAATAAATAAAGCCTGTGTTGTGCTGGACTTGTGCCTCTGTGTCTGGTGTGTCGGGTGTTTGGGGAGCTGTACATCCTTTGGTTTCCACAATAGTACAAGGTGCAACCTGAGTCAACTTCAAAGATGGGAAGTATTAGTAAGAACATGAATGACGTTTTAGCAGCAGGTAATGGACGCCCATCTGCCATCGATGGTACTCAAAAAGCAGATAGTAGGGAAGCAAAACACCTTGAAATAACACAGTCTGAGAAGCAGGCTGTATGGGAACACGATCAACAGAGGAAACTCTGAGCAAGAGGGGCTGAGACATGTGAGGAGACAGAGGACCTGAGAATGGTACCGAGAAGGAGTGGACGAGGAATACTGTTTGTCCTTAAATGGCAGGAGAGGTTGAGACATATGAGGACACAGAGTAAACATGTAGAAGAAACACTGAGGGAGCTCGCAGATCAGCAAAGGACGAGACATAAGAATGGTACTGAGAAGGGGCATACCAGGAATGCTGAGGGTCCAAATATGGCAAAAGAGGTCAAGACATGTGAGGAGACAGAGGAAACATGTAGGAGAAATACTGAGGGAGCATGGATGAAACCTGAGAATGTTAACGAGATGGGGTGGAGGAGGAATACCAAGGGTCTGCAAATGGCTGGAGAGGTTGAGACATGTGAGGACATAGAGGAAACATGTAAGGGAAACCCTGAGGGAGCACAGAGTACAACAAAGGATGAGACCTGAGAATGGTACCATGAACAAGCATAGGAGGAATACTGAGGGTCCAGATATGGCAAGAGAGGTTGAAACATCTGAGGAGACAGAGGAAACAAGCAGAAGAAACACTGAGTGTGCATGTAGAAACAAAAAAGATTGAGATATGAGAATGGTACCGAGAAGGGGTAGAGGAGGAATACAAAGGGTCTGCAAATTGCAGAAGAGGTTGAGACATGTGAGGAGACAGAAAAAACACGGAGGAGAAATACTGAGGGAGCACGGATGAAACCAGAGAATGGTACCATGAAGAAGCATAGGAGGAATACTGAGGGTCCAGATATGGCAAGAGAGGTTGAAACATTTGAGGAGACAAAGGAAACACGCAGAAGAAACACTGAGGGTGCATGTAGAACAACAAAGGTTGAGACATGAGAATGATACCGATAAGGAGTGTAAGGGAAACACTGAGGGTACACTTATAGCGAGATGTTGAGACATTTGAGGTGTAAGAGGAATGCTGCAGGTATACATAAGGCAAGAAAGACAGAGGTACACGAAGATACCCAGGAGAGATGCAGGATGAAAGCTCTTTCTAAAGTATTCAATGACCTGTCTTCACCAGGTAAGCATGGCTAGTAGAAACATAAGAAATCTGATAAACAAGAGTCGACCATTTAGTCCATCGAGCTTGTTGGTCTCTCTTTACCTGACCCAGCAATTTCATTATGCTCACCCGTACGCTCGTGTTACTGTACTTGATTTAAAGCAGTTGAGATACATGCCCAGGTGCTTAACAACACCCACCTCATCCCAAGTTGCCTAAAGCTCCCCTGCAGACATGCAGCCACTCCACATGCATCACACAAGCAATGACACTGAGAAGGTCTGATCCAAACACAATCCAGTGCACCCACAGCATCACCTCCCCTTTGCAGAGAATTACCACAGATCATTCCACATTCCTCCAAGCTCATGAAAAGATGACAAATGATGTGCGCCTCCATCACCGGGTTAGAAAAATTTGACACCTGCAGGCTTTCTTCTCAGAAAGCATGGGACGTATAAGGCATCACACACGTGCGAGTAGGAGGCAGCTAAAGGGCCTGAGTAACTGTAATACCACCACGACTAGGGGCTGTCGAAGTGTGCTGACTATCTTTCTCAGTTACTTGAAGACCGTTCCCAGGAAATCCCAGCAGGTTTCGGCACCCTTGATGACATCCCAAAGATGACGTCACTTCTGGTTCCAACAACATCACTTCTGGTTCCGGCCCTAAAGATGATGTCACTTCCTGACCAGGCCTTTAAAGCCGTCTTCTTTATTGTCTCTGATCAGAGACAGTCTTGTGAATATCTCTGTTCAATTATTTCAGTTTTAGCAGCTAGGATACAATATACGGGAGGCTGCCCCAAACCTTTATCATATCTTTTGGCATTTCTTGTCACAAAGGGAAAAAACTATTTTTTATGATTCCAATGGACACATATTAACAAACATGGACAAATATGGACAAATACTAACAGTAGCCAAAACTTTATTGTGGTGAAACCCTACTCTTTCACTTTGTTTTTAGTGCTGTTATCACAAATGCAAATCAGACTGCACATTCTAATTCTAAATATTGTCTGACAAATAAAGAGTTAATTAACTCTGCGGTAAAGCAAAATGCTTCAAAACACATTGAGAATCACAAAAAACTCAAATCGTTTTAATATTTAATAAATGTTTACAGTCATAAAACATTATGTGACATCTTAATTATATGCCAATGTGTTTGATAAATTGGGTTACAGCCAGGCACCTAATTTAATATTTATCAAAGAAATCAATACTTTCATTAATCATACTTCAGCACATAAGTCATTATTCAACAGAGTGAGAAAAACGTGAGAGCCTCAAGTCATTTGTTTCTTCTGGTCAGAATCATTTTGAATTGAAATGTAATTTGACGCCAGACAGCCATAAATACAGTTAACTATTCTGTCCTGCATCTGGACGAAAATTCACTTAATTCATTTATTTTAATACATATTAACAGATTGGCACTTTCTCTCTACTCAGCTCAGAAAGATAAGAGAAACTACAGTGACTGTAAAACAATACTTTTCAGGACAGAAGCCCCTCCTACTTGTGTGTTTTTAATGCTGGACTTCAACAGGCCACTCCTACTTTCCCTTATAAGGTAAAAAAAAACTACAGCTGTAGATTCTATAAACATTAGAACAATATGGACGAGAACAGACCATTCAATCCAACAAATCTTGCCAGTCCTATCCACTTAATTCTTCTAAAATAACATCAAGTCGAGTTTTGAAAGTCCTTAAAGTCCTACTGTCTACCACACTACTTGGCCACTTATTCCACGTGTTTACGGTTTTCTGTCTGCAGAAAGACTTCCTATTGTTTGCGTAAAATTAACTCTTAACAAGTTTCCAACTGTGTCCCCATGTTCTTGCTGAACTCATTTTAAAATAACAGTCTTGATCCACTGGACTAATTCCCTTTATGATTTTAAACACTTCACTCAGGTCTCCTCTTAATCTTATTTTGCTTAAACTGTAAAGGCTCATCCCTTGTAGCCCCGGAGTCAGCCCTGTTTTCTGGACCTTTTCTAGCACTGCTATGTCCTTTTTGTAGCCTGGAGACCCAAACTGCACACAGGACTCCAGATGAGGCCTCACCATTGTGTTATAAAGGTTGAGCAGAACCTCCTGTGACTTGTACTGCACACATCAAGGCGCTATATAACCTGACATTCTGTTAGTCTTCTTAATGAATTCTGAACACTGTCTGGTAGTTGATAGTGCTGAGTCCACCATTACTCCTAAATCCTTCTCATAAGGTTGACTTTCGATTTTTAGACCTCCTAATGTATATTTAATACAGCAGACATAAAACCAACCTTAGGCACAGAAATAAGGCAGAAAAGAGAAAGATAATTTGAGAAACTGTTAGGACAAACTCGAGTGTAGTAGGTGTTGACTCGGACTGAAGGGAAACTGGGAGATGGGGAAACCAAGGAAGAAAAGGAGTGAGCCAGAGCAAGAAAGCTAAACTGTCAAAAACCCTAATAAACCACCTAAAATACAGTAAAGAAAAACTAAGCTAAAACTCCACACTAACTCAAGATCCACGGCATGCTGCTGGGCATAGCTCTCTGATATGGGCAGAGTCTGATGATGCTGCATGTTATGAATATACTTCTCTTATAATTCATAATCATATTTTGAGTTTATTATTTTAGTGAGATGTTCATCTCCAGGTATTATTGTGAGAAGAGAATAAATAACCAAGAGATACAAATGTGTGGTTAAATATACTGAGAAACAGAAAGTGGCCAAAGTCAGAATTATCAGTGGGGCCGAGAGAAACCAGAGAACCGAAAGTCAAGACACAAGGGAGTTTAAAATACAAACCAATACTTAGCACTTGGACTACTTTCTTATTTACTCAAGATTGTGGTGGTCTTAACCTTTGGCCTAGCTTAGCAATTAGCTAAACAAATGAGACAGATGGATTGTATGGCCTCCTCTCATTTGTCAAATCTCTTATGTTTTATGTTCTTAGAAACTAATCGCACCAAAGTCTTTATTGGTTCAACCAAATGAAAAATGCTGAAACATGGAAATAATGCCATAATTATACTGTCACTACCGGTGACATAAACAGCGTGAGGATTTCATTTTGAAATATCTGCACAATATATATTTATTTATTGATTAATTGGCTGTATTATCTGTCCTGTGAGTCTGTATCCTTGTTTTTTTGATATTCCTTCTTCTGTAAACATCTAACTTTCTTTTACATACACATATATCCATACATACAAATACATATGTATATATAATATATATATATATATATATATATATATATATATATATACAACTCGTCCCCACGGCTCTGCACATGTATTATTGAAACAGGACAGTGAGGAGGGCCCCGCTCAGCTCCCTACTCCTGACGTCATGCTTCCCCCTCCCCTCGGCCCCAAGCGTCTGCCTCAGATTAGTGAAAATATATCACACCAGCAAGCTAGCTATGATTCATCGTGTGATTAGAGAAGTCACAAAACCAACCAGTATGTTAAAGCAAATTCTAGAAAAAAACTTGATCTAAATCCATTAAGTAGTTCTCTAAGGCTGGCGCGTGAGTAGGGCCCCGCCCCCCTCCCCTCGGCGCGCTGTGTCTCACTCGGATTTGCGAAAATAAATCGAAACCGCAAGCGAACTATGATACTTAGTGCAATGAGAGAAGTCGCAAAATCAACCGAAATGTTCAAGCAAATTATAGAAAAAAACCCAATCTAAATCAGTTAGGTAATTCTCTCGTGAAAAGCGGACAAACATACAAATGGGTCTAAAAAAATTCTAAGAAATTTTGCGCTTGGACCACGAAATTTTTAAAACCATTTCTTAGCCAGCACCTATGGGCCAAGGATAACCTAAATTCCAAATTTCAAGTCCCAAGTCCTCATGGTGCGGGAAATTTCGTGATGAGTGAGTCAGTGGTATTTGGATTTTATATATATACTGTAGATACACATACATATATATATATATATACATACATATATATATATATATATATATATATATATATATATATATATAGACACACACACATATATATATACACATACATACATCCCTACAGATTTTATTTTTTATTTTTTCTCCAGCCGTCTGGAGTTTTTTTGTTTTTTCTGTCCCCCCTGGCCATTGGACCTTACTCTTATTCGATGTTAATTAATGTTGATTTATTTTGTTTTATAATTGTGTCTTTCATTTTTCTATTCTTTAATATGTAAAGCACTTTGAGCTACTGTTTGTATGAAAATGTGCTATATAAATAAATGTTGTTGTTGTTGTTGTTACATACATCTTTAATATTCCTAACACCATAACTTCAAATGTACTTAATAATATTATGATGTTATTTTGCACAAATTGAGTGTTAGATTTGATGGGCTTTCTTAGGCTGGACGTCCTGTTCTCGTCAAAGCCGTTATAATGTGTCTCTGTTTCAATTAGGCAGACAGAAACTAAAGCACAATCTTGTATCCAATTACAGCCAGAACTGTTTCTTTTCTGCCTTCAGGAAGTGTGACAGTAGCATTTTGGAGCTCAGTTTTGGTATACTGCGGATTTAGAAAGCCATTTGGCTTTCATCATTTTTCCAAGGTTGACCACTGACAAAATGAGGTGCATCAAAAGCACTTCTTGAGCTATGTGCTAAAGATTTATATCCAGGCAGGAACTAAGTCTGCCCTTCTGTCCTTCACAGCTTTTAACAGGCTTGAATTAGATATTCTAAGATATATACGCTTCAAGGGGTCCGAGCCACACAGTCATTTTAAGAATGTGAGTAGTTCAGAGTCACGGTTCATGAAAGACAAACTGAGATACGGCAGTTAGAAAAACGAACGACATAAATGGGAAAAATGACACAGTGACCTTTCCAATGTACACAACGTCGTACATTTCTTTCTTTTAATATTACGGTAGAGACTGTTGCAGGAGAGCATTTTGACACAAGGTTAGGCCAAACCTGTCACCTTGCTTTGGCGCAGCTAGTCTTTTATTCATCACTCATGCTAATACGAGCGGTGGGAGGTTTGGGAGCATTAGCCTGTCACTCTTTGATGGTCTAGATTTGATGCCTTCATGTGTAATTTGCATCTAATTTTTGATGTGTAAAGCATTAGTTTGGCAGCCCACACTAGATATAAGTGTATAAAAAGTAAGATGTCAACACTTTTTTTTTTTCATTAGTGCATTTGCAAATTAAATTCAATGGCAATAAAAAGATAAATAAAAATGGATAGTGTTGTCTCTCAGACACACAAGAAATGCAGTAGTGTTTTTATGGTTAATAGCCCTTCCCATTATTTAATTATAATGAATTATCTTTCTAAAGCAACATTTTTTATGAGGCAGTTTATATCGTCTGTGAACATTTATTGGTTACATTATCACACTGCTATTGCCTGTACATTGCTAGGATCTGATTAAACTCTTATTAATAAAATGCTAAAGGTAACAACAACTCTTGTTTTATATTTATCACGTGGTTGATTAAATGCATTGCATGCCATTTGTCTAAAAAGTATTTATTAATAACATGTAGGAAAAAATATGATTGGGCTATTAATCTGTTATCTAAATGCCCTCCAATTTTATGGTGGTAGTGAACCAAAGCCTATTGGGAACAAAGGAGGAACTCATATAACACTTTGACCTTTCCCAACCGATTTCACTATACGTCACTACTAAAGGTGGTGTATGTGGGTTGTAAAGCAGATCGACCTCAAATCGCTCTCTGACCCCTTCTTGCGGTACTGATAATGTAACTTACATAATATCAACAAAATGACCATGAGAAAGAGACAGGGTGAAAATAACCGTATTAAATCAATCTTATATAAATTCTGGTTCTCTGTGTACAGACAAACTTCCTAATATTTATGTTAAATTCACCCTTAACAAGTTTCCAGCTGTGTCCCCGTGTTCTTGATGAACTCGTTTTAAAGTCACAGTCTTGATCTACTGTACTAATTCCCTTCATGTCTCCTCTTAATCTTCTTTTGCTTAAACTGTAAAGGCTCAACTCTTTTAATCTTTCCTCATAACTCATCCTCTGCAGCCCTGAATCAAACCTGTTGCTCCTCTCTGGACCTTTTCTAGTGCTGCTATGTCCTTTTTGTAGCCTGGAGACCCAAACTGCACACAGGACTCCAGATGAGGCCTCACCAGTGTATTATATGAGTATAACATCTTGGGACTTGTACTCCACACATCAGGGTGCTATATAATCCGACATTCTATTAGCCTTCTTAATAAATTCTGAACACTGTCTGGCAGTTGATAGTGTTTAATCTTTCCTCATGTAGTCTTGGAATCAGCCTAGTTGCTCTTCTCTGGACCTTTTCCAGCGCTGCTATGTCTTTTTTTTTTGTAGCCTGGAGATCAAAACGGCACACAGGACTCCAGATGAGGCCTCACCAGTGTGTTATAAAGCTTGAGCAGAAGCTCCTTGGACTTGTACTCCACACATCAGGGCGCTATATAACCTGACATTCTGCTAGCCTTTTCAATGCCTTCTGAACACTGTTGGGAAGTCGATAGCTTAGAGTCCACTCTGACTCCTAAATCCTTCTCATGAGATGTGTTGAAACAGACTGGTGCAGGCACCCTTAGCCCCAATGAAGGCACTCGGAGACTCAGTACAGACAGCAGAATCAGGCTTTATTGTATGGCACACATACAGACTCAACTCAGATGGAACAATGAGCCCCCAGCAATGGGCACCTTTTACTTTTATTACAATTCTTATCATTTCAGCCATTATTCTTCTTCATCTGACTTCTGGCATTCCGTTTTTCTAGTCCTGCCTCTAATTAATTCCAACAATAATTCTTAGTTCAGGGGGGTGTCAAACTCCTCTCTGTCCATCTTATCTGTTTGATAAGAGCCATTCTCTCCCCCTACTATCTCAGCGCTTGCTACCATGAATTACAAACAAAGAGTTTGCAATCCCTTCTCTAAGCGAGGGTCCCATTCTTCGGCTCTCTGGCACGTCTGATCTTTGGCTTATGAGCAACTGGTGTTTTCTGGCTCATACAAAATAATAAAGAATAGATAGATAGATAGATAGATAGATAGATAGATAGATAGATAGATAGATAGATAGATAGATAGATAGATAGATACTTTATTAATCCCCAAGGGGAAATTCACATATTCCAGCAGTAGCATACTGATAAATGTGTAGTGTTAATGTTTAACTCCCTGGGTGGAATTGAAGAGTCGCATAATGTGGGGAAGGAATGATCTCTTTAGTCTGTCAGTCTGCATAAGCCATTTGGTTTGGGATTTGGAAAAGCTGTGTTTTTGTTTGCAATGCGCCATTTGTTGGAATGACAGATGCAAAGCTTTTCTTTTTTTTTAACTACGAACTAGCTGTGCTACCCATTTAAGACAGTTTTATAATCTAAGTAATTATGTAGGCATAAATCTTTTTAATCTGAACTCTTATATCTAAATGCTTAGTATAAAACAATGCTTACTTTCTCATGTGCTCATAATACTTTTCTAGTATGTGTAAATTACCAATTATAAGAATAAAATTTTCTATAGTACTTAATGGCTTTTAAACATGTCTGGCAGTTGATAGTGTCAAGTCCACTATGACTCCTAAATCCTTCTCATAAGGTGGACTTTCAATTTTCAGATCTCCCATCATGTATTCAATAAAGCAGACAATGAACCAGCCTGGGGGAGAGTAATAAGGCAGAAAAGAGAAAAATAAGGTGAGAAACTGTTATGGCAAACCAAAGTGTAGGAGATGTTGAGTGGGACAGAAGGGAAACTGGGAGATGGGGAAATCAAGAAAGAAAGGGAGTGAGTTCCTACTTGTAATACTTTACATTTACTGACATAAAATATTATCTGCCACAAATCTGCTCATGCCTGTCTGCCATCCAAATGCCTCTGTGATGATTCGACGTATTCTAGATGATCTGTCAAGCCACCTGCTTGGTATCATCTGCTAACTTAAATAGCTTGTTAGTTATATTCCCTTCCAAATTATCTTTTATATAAATGTCTACGTGTGGAAGTGTGTGTGTCTGTCTGTCCAACCCAGAAGTGCGAGGCTACAGCATGAAGGTCAAAGAGCCAGGAAGACGGCCCCAAGTTAATGAGTCAGTGTAGTGTTATGGGTCCACAGCTTGCTTAGCAAAGGCTAGTTTTTAAATAGATAATCATCTATCAGTGGTTGTAGCAAGCCGCGGGGCGATCTGCGGTGTGGGCGCTTCTCACCGAGTGCACTGGTGAGGAACTGCCCACATCCATGATTGTTCCCGTGGCTAATGTGCTGCACCTGCTGTGGCCCCTCATTGTTTGAAAGACGCGCGAGTCGGTTGGAAGAGGATATAGATCAGAAAGAAGGAAAAAAAAAGATCAGAGAAAAAAGGAAAGAACGAGAGAAAAAGTAGAAAGGACAGAGGTTATAGGGAGCGAGGAAGCAAGTCGGTGCAAGAGACAGAGACAAGTGGTGCGTGTGCATGGACGAGCGCTCGAGCGCTCGTGGACAGCTGCGAGAAGTCTGGGTGTTAGGCCTACACCCAGGTGTTGATGTTGGATGTCGCTTCTGCTGAGCGATCAGGTAGCGGGAGTGACCAGGGGAAGGCGGCTGGCCGCGGAAGGCCGGAAAGGCAGTGGAAGTCGGGAGGCTTGGAGTGGCAGTCCTTGGTGTGGACGTCCTGGAGACCAAGGAGTCCAAGTCTCGAGGCTGGGATGAGTGCCAGACCGAAGCCAGGGATTGGGAGGTCTCCAGTCTCGTGAAACGCAGTGACAAAAGGGCAGCTGCAGGGAGCGTCTCGCCTGTTGCATGGGCCCGTAAGAAAGTAGCAGGTGAGGCGCAAGCATAAAAGAAGGCACCGGGATTGCTGCTGTTTTCAAAGACTGCTTCCACATGAAACGTTTTAACCTCTAATTTTAACGGATTGTTTTTCTATTGGTTTTTACCTCCACGTTTGTCTTTTAAGGATTATTTATTTAGTGAAGAATTTGAATCACTGCACTTTATTTGAACACTGTTTTTGATTGTTTTTTTAATAAAAGCACTATGCACTTTTTTTTGAACCATCCCCTTGCTCAAATAAAGTCTCACTGTTTAGCTCACTCGGTGACATTATCGACGGTGTTGGGTTCAAAGGCTCCTGAACAGCAATGGGAGCATGGAGTCGAACCTGCATCGTCGCAGTCAGAAGAAGAATGAGCATGAAGCTGAAAGAAAGCGACTCCATCACCAAAGTGATACCGCCGAGGAAAGACAAACTCGCTTAGCCGCTAATACACAAGCAAGGCGAGCACATCGGCAAAACGAAACTTCAGAGGAAAGAGAACCTCACTTAAAACAAAACCTCTGAGGAGAGAGAAGCTCACTTAGCCGCTGATAGACAACAGAGGCGAGCACATCGGTAAAACAAAACCGCCAACAAAAGAGAACCTCGCTTAGCCACTAATGCAAAATCGATGTGAGAGACTGATTGAGTGCTATAATCCATGAATCCTAGGAAACTCGCTTAGCCGTTGAAAGACAAGGGAGGCGAGCATGCCCGCAAAACAAAACCACCCAGGATAGCAAACTTCACTTAATACAAAACCTCTGAGAAGAGAGAAACTTGCTTAGCCACTGATTGGCAACAGAGGCAAGCACATCAGTAAAACGAAACCACCGACAAAAGAGAATCTCGCTGAGCCACTAATGCACAACCAATGCGATTGATTGATTGAAGTGCCAGAATCCATGGTTTGTTGGAAATTTGCTTATCTGCTGATAGACAAGAGGGGCGAGCACGTCTACAAAATGAAACCACCGACTCTGCAATTCAATTTTTTGTCTGACGATTTCAATACTTTCTAGGAGCCCAGGCTTATACAGCTTGTTTATATATATTAAAAATAACAGCTGCCTCAGAACTGACCCCTGCTGGACACTACTCTTAACATCAGCCAATTTTGATAAGGGTCCTCGCACCAGCACGCTCTGAGCCAATTCTGCACCCATCTACACACAACACCCTGAATCCCCACTTCTTTTAATTTGATGCCCAACCTCTTTATGTGGTATGTTATCAAACACTTTCTGAAAGTTCAAATAAATAATATCATATGCTCCAACTTTGACAAGACCCTTTGGTTACTTTCTCATAGAACTCCAGAATGGTTGAATATAGATGTGAACAATAAAGAGTCCTCTGTTACTCAACAACAACAACAACATTTATTTATATAGCACATTTTCATACAAACAGTAGCTCAAAGTGCTTTACATATTAAAGAATAGAAAAATGAAAGACATAAATTATAAAAAATAAATCAACATTAACATCGAATAAGAGTAAGGTTCAATGGCCAGGGGGGACAGAAAAAACAAAAAAACTCCAGACGGCTGGAGAAAAATAAAATCTGTAGGGATTCCAGACCATGAGACCGCCCAGTCCCCTCTGGGCATTCTACCTAACATAAATGAAACAGTCCTCTTTGGATTTAGGATTCTCACGGAAGGGCTTGATGATGATGATGGTCACGTAGATTTCTTCCTTTTAATCCGCCCATCATTGTTGGAGCATCATGATGCTTTGAGTAGGTGGTGGCGCAGGCCACCACCACAAAGAAACCGGAAAAAGAAACAGAAAAGAGAGTAGGGGTCAGTACCGATTTTAGAGCCACCATGAATAGTTGTTATGATGAATTGAACATACAGAGTATCAGGATTAAGTTAAATTACGATTAAAATGAAGTTATAAAAGGCCATGTTAAAGTAATGTGTTTTCAGCAGTGTTTTAAAGTGCTCTACTGTATCAGCCTGGCGAATTCCTATTGGCAGGCTATTCCAGATTTTAGGTGCATAGCAGCAGAAGGCCGCCTCACCACTTCTTTTAAGTTTTGTTCTTGGAATTCTAAGGAGACACTCATTTGAGGATCTGAGGTTACGATTTGGAATATAAGGTGTCAGACATTCCGATATATAAGATGGGGCGAGATTATTTAAGGCTTTATAAACCATAAGCAGAATTTTAAAGTCAATTCTGAATGACACAGGTAACCAGTGTAGTGACTAAGACTGGTGTGATGTGTTCTGATTTTCTTTTCCTAGTTAGGATTCTAGCAGCTGCATTCTGCACTAGTTGCAAACGATTTATATCTTTCTTGGGTAGTCCTGAGAGGAGTGCATTACAGTAATCTAGTCGACTGAAAACAAACGCGTGAACTAATTTCTCAGCATCTTTCAGTGATATAAAAGGTCTAACTTTACTTATGTTTCTTAAGTGAAAAATGCTGTCCTAATGATCTGATTAATATGTGATTTAAAATTCAGATTACAGTCAACAATCACCCCTAAGCTTTTTACCTCCGTCTTGACTTTTAATCCTAATGTATCCAGTTTATTTCTAATAGCCTCATTGTATCCATTATTGCAATCACTAAGATTTCAGTTTTCTTTATTTAACTTGAGAAAATTACTATTCATCCATTCTGAGATACTAGTCAGACATTGTGTTAGTGAATCAATAGAATCAGGGTCATCAGGTGCTATTGATAAGTACAGCTGTGTGTCATCAGCATAGCTGTGGTAGCTCACGTTGTGCCCTGAGATAATCTGACCTAACGGAAGCATGTAGATTGAGAATAACAGCGACCCAGGATAGAGCCTTGTGGAACACCATATTGGATATCATGTGTCTTCGAGTTGTAATTCCCACAACTAACAAAATATTTTCTCTCTGTCAGGTAGGATTCAAACCAATTTAAGACACTGCCAGAGAGGCCCACCCATTGACTAAGGCGATTTCTAAGAATGTTGTGATCAATGGTGTCAAATGCAGCACTCAGATCTAAGAGGATGAGAACAGATAAATGGCCTCTGTCTGCATTTACCCGCAAGTCATTTACTACTTTAACGAGTGCAGTTTCTGTGCTGTGATTTGTTCTAAAACCTGACTGAAATTTATCAAGAATAGCATGTTTATTTAGGTGGTCATTTAACTGCATAATGACTGCCTTCTCTAGAACTTTACTTAAGAAGGGCAGGTTAGAGATGGGTCTAAAATTTTCAAGAGCCGAGGGGTCAAGATTATGTTTCTTAAGTAGGGGTTTAACTACAGCAGTCTTAAGACAGTCTGGGAAGACCCCAGTATCTAGTGACGAATTTACTCGTCCTCCATAACGTCAGATAGTAACTTTTTAACCTGCCTAGTCCTGAGTGGAGTTGCAAGCGCAAGGCAGGAACAAACCCTGGACAGGACACCAGTCCATCGAAATCCTCCATAAAGTTTATTTTCAAACTTCAGTCCTCATGCTGTTTTAAATCTAATATTTTAACAACCTACCCATATCTATTTACATTTACAATGTATAATTTCCACAGCAAAAGACTGGTCTTCATGATTTGTATTTTAGGGTTGGGCTGCTGCTATTCACAACCATAAAATTGCATTTAGTGGTTATACAACGTGGTTAGTTGGGAATCCATCCATCCATTTTCTTAACCTGCTTATCCAGTTTAGGGTAGTGGGGAAAGGACAGCTTATCTCAGCTGGCACTGGGTGCAAAGCAGGAACAAACCCCAAACAGGGTGCCAGTCTATCACACACATACATACACAGACACGAGCCAATTTAACAATGGCAAGTCGCCTAAGCCTAATGTCATTGGACTGTGGGAGGAAACCAGTGCATCCACACACAGGGAGCGACCTAGGATGTGAATCCTGGTCCCCATCTTAAGAGACAGCAGTGCTACCACTGGACCACCATGCTGGACTTAGTTAGGAATAGAGAAATTAAAAAAAAAAACATTTCTAACATAAATATACATTACTATGTAATTTAGTAGCTGGCATAGCGTTATGTTTAAATGTAAAAAACCATCCATGTATCTATATTCTTAACCTGGAGCTCGGCCTATCAGTGAGGCAAAACTAACCCTGGGCAAAACACCTATTAACCACTCTAAGATCAAAGCAACATTTATTAAAATATTGTCCATACATTGTGATTTTCCCAACTGCCTTAATCTTTGAGTTATAGTGCACTTTAAGGACTTCAGAGGCAAAGTCATAATTTTACTGAGGTCCTCCTGTAGCAGTAGTCTTTAAAGTGGGGGGGTGTGAGAAATTTTAGGTGGTGCAACACTTCTGTAAAAGATATAACAGCACACAGTGCATCATTACCGCCTTGTCACTTTAACAGTTTCGTTATGCCAGCTTATAGATGGCAGTGTAATGTTCTTTATAGACGTTTGTTTCTTCAAATTCCCGCCCTCGTTCATTCTCGCCACAATCCTTTTATATGTACTCGGTAATCAAGATGGAAGAGTGTCTCACGTTAACAAACAAACAAAAAAAAAAATCAAGAAAAAGAGTACATGTTGTCTTTAAGTGGCAATTCTAAGAGATCGATTGGAATGGCCTGCTAAAGAAGATGATAATAAACCGTAAGAAAAAGAACAAGCACTTCTCAGTAAAAAAAAGTGAAAAAGCTCACGTATCAGGCTGATTTTCTGCAGTGTGGATTTACATTGTTATTTAATGAAGGCAACTGTGTGTTTTGTACTTGGAATTTGTCACCTATCACCTATCTGTGAAACTAATCTGTCAACCGGCTGGCAGCCCAAAATAATTGGGTGTCATGTTTCAGCCAGCATTTCTCCCCTGGCTGGGGTGCAAAGTTACTTATTTTTTTCTAATTCTGTATAATTTATTTGTATTAATGTTTAATTGTTTTATTATGTACAGTATATTATACAGTGGAGCATATAATATTATTTACTGTATCTCGACTATCAGTGAGAAGTCAAGCAAAATGACACCTTTAATTGACTAACTAAAAAGATTACAATATGCAAGCTTTCGAGGCAACTCAGGCCCCTTCTTCAGGCAAGATGGCAACACCAGGCAACACCCTAGTACTCTTGACTTTCAGAAAGCATTTGGTAAGGTGCCACATGAGAGGTTGGGCATCAAACCAAAAGAAGTAGCAGTTCAGGGTGTTGTGTGTAGATTGGTGCAGAATTGGCTCAAACACAGAAAGCACAGTGCAATGGTGTGAGGAATCAGAATCCTCATCAGAATTGACTGATGTTAAGAGAGGAGTCCAGCAGGGATCAGTGCCAGGGCTGCTGGTGTTTTTAATATACACTCACCTAAAGGATTATTAGGACCACCATACTAATACGGTGTTTGACCCCCTTTCGCCTTCAGAACTGCCTTAATTCTACATGGCATTGATTCAACAAGGTGCTGAAAGCATTCTTTAGAAATGTTGGCCCATATTGATAGGATAGCATCTTGCAGTTAATGGAGATTTGTGGGATGCACATCCAGGGCACGAAGCTCCCATTCCACCACATCCCAAAGATGCTCTATTGGGTTGAGATCTGTTGACTGTGGGGGCCATTTTAGTACAGTGAACTCATTGTCATGTTCAAGAAACCAATTTGAAATGATTCGAGCTTTGTGACATGGTGCATTATCCTGCTGGAAGTAGCCATCAGAGGATGGGTACATGGTGGTCATGAAGGGATGGACATGGTCAGAAACAATGCTCAGGTAGCCCGTGGCATTTAAACGATGCCCAATTGGCACTAAGGGGCCTAAAGTGTGCCAAGAAAACATCCCCCACACCATTACACCACCACCACCAGCCTGGACAGTGGTAACAAGGCATGATGGATCCATGTTCTCATTCTGTTTACGCCAAATTCTGACTCTACCATTTGAATGTCTCAACAGAAATCGAGACTAATCAGACCAGGCGACATTTTTACAGTCTTCAACTGTCCAATTTTGGTGATTTAATGTTCAAGGTTCAAGATTATAAAGTATTGGACTTGGAGGTTCCAAGCTTGTGGCTGGACTTTCCAACTCAGGATGTGAAACACAGAAGGCTGTAGCTCTGACCAATTTTTACTTGGTTGATATTCGATCCTTGGCAATTCTAAATTGGCCCTAGTGTGTGCTTGGTGTGTGGGTGTGTTTGTGTGTGTCCTGCGGTGGGTTGGCATCCTTCCCGGGATTGGTTCCTGCCTTGTGCCCTGTGTTGGCTGGGATTGGCTCCAGCAGACCCCCGTGACCCTGTGCTCGGATTCAGCAGGTTGGATAATGGATGGATGGATGATATTCGATTCATTTATATGCTCTGTCTAATAGTCTCAAGATGCCTTCTTTATACAAGAAAAGGTTTATTCAGATAACAGATGGATGGACAGAAATCAGAAAGATTTTGAGAGTCTGGAAAATTAGAATATGAGCCAATACTGTTGTAACTGATGACCTAGTATCCAGGAAGGCATTTCCAGTGTAGGTGCAAAAAAGGTTAACAAAAGTACATCCTTATATATAATTTGATACTATCCGTATGTATGGTGTTCGCGTCAATACCTCGACTCAACACAAGTTAGAACCATGCGATTGGACTCTGCCTCTGTAGTTAGAACATAATGTGGCAAACGCAGACGCAGTATTGCATGATTGCCTAAGAATGTTCGAATGCTTCAGTGACGCCGCTGGACAGCCGAGTATAGTAAGTCGGTGTTGGTTCAAGCAGATAACAGTACGTTCGGTTGGTTTTTGGAACGTTGGTTTGGTGGGGCGTACTTTACAGGACTAACATCATCGACTGGCTTGAACCCTTCGACAGCTCCAGAACCATAAGTAATTTAGAACGTATCACCATTTGCTTGGTCCGTCGAAATCTATCTTTAGACATTTCGGTTTTGGCATCCGTCCTTCTGACATCTATTGTTATTACTCCGACTCTGATTAGAGTTGTAAAATATGGTCTGTTTTGAAAATTTGTTTGCCGGAAAAAAACAAATAAGGTGCGCCGAAGAGCTGAGTTCACGTCTCGCAGCCCCGTTTAAACAGGAAGCTCTTCATTACATCGGCCAAAAAGGTCTATTTTAAAAACAAATCAATGTCATGATAACAAATTAATTTCAAGGACTTAAAAAAACAAAGAATTCTTTGCAGAGAAAGTATGGATTTCACAAACATAGAATTTGTAGCCCGATTCGATCGGGTTCCCAGTTGCTAGTTACATCTTAAAGTTGTAGCAGTGCTACCATTGGGAAGAACTCCATTTCCCAGCAGCCAAGGAGTATTACCCAAATAGAATGACTGGAACGGAAGTAGGGGCTGCTGGGGATGAAAGAGGCCAGAGGGAAAGTGGGAAAGGGGGGCCTGATGGAGCAACGGGAGGTCGGTGTTCTTGTGTATCCTGTCCAGCATGTCGTCTGAAAAGTTAACTGTACCCTGATGAATGGACTGTCTCGTGCCTGCCTGTCATGTGTATAGTGGTGGATTCATCGTTGTGCATCTTCAAAAGGAGCGCTCCTGGAAATCTCACCCCTCACCGCTCTGGCCTACCAGTAGGACTGTTTCGCTCATTTTCTACGGGAAGCTATTCTCAGGATTCTCATCTTCACACCATACCACTTCACCTCCTTTTGCTGTATTGGACTGTATAAGATGTCAGCGTGAGTGTTTATTGTTGTGGTTCATTCTTACGTTACAATTGTATTGCCGTAGGGGAAAGGGGAGTTTGCCCGATTGTTGTTGTTTTGTATTGGGTTTTCATTTAATATATTATTTATTCATTCGTTGGTTTTGTGTCTCTACTTGTGAATGTGTGCAGGTCAGGCCTAGCTGGGTGTGTTCCCTGGAATCTCCACCTAAAAAAATAAATAAATCCCCGTCTCACCAATGGTATGAAGCTTAGCGGTACCGGACCGCTACAAAGCTTTGATCTAATTGCTTCCAAAGAAATATAATTAAATGTGGTATTGAGTATAATATAAGCACATCTAAACTATTTAGTAAGACAGGTTAGAAAGGCCAAAGGAGTAGCAATTCATTTAAAATGGAATCTAAATTTGAAGTGGCTTAATCATGGAGATGAGCAATGCGTTATCAATGACATTTGGGTTAAGACAGGAAGCTGCAAGGATAAAGGACTGACTTTGGGGTGAGTCACAGACCTCTCGGCCGAAATACAGAAAAACTTGTAGATAACGGAAGAAATGGCTGCTTGGGGAATTATGTGAAAGTAATGGGAAACTGTAATTAAGCAACTATCAGCTTGGCAACACCCAATAAAAAATGGGACAGCGGCAGAAGGAATTTCACATTTGTTAAATGGTTATTTTTATAATGCAATCCATCAGGGCACTCGCTTGAAGGGACAGTCTGTCCTGACTTGTTATAGCATAATAAAACACAATTCAGAATCCAGAGGCGTTTGATCTGCTGGAGGCTACTGATCACAGCATATTATGATTCATATATATTTCTGGAAAGACATACCCTCGAGGTAAGGGGGTAATCTGTACACAAGGATCTAAACAGCATTCCAAACTGCAGCAGAAAGAAGCAAAGGCAAGTTATTGTATGGTTCAAAAAAAAATGAAAGTCCAAGATATGGCCATCATAAACAAAGAAAAGAAATGTCAAAATGTGATGGGAGGTCCGGTAGACGAAACAAGATTGAACACGTTATAAAATTACCAGAAGCAACATCGACATATGATATGCGGTGCTATGTACTGAATGAGATGGAAGTTATTAGAAGTGTGTGGGTGCGTTTTTAGAGGATCTTCTAAAATAGTGCATGATAGTAATTCAGGCCTCAGCAATTAGCAATTCTATTTTTTTTTATTTTATTTCACCTTATACAATTTCTCATATTAGGAATTTGTCCGTTTTCACATACCCCTTGGGGTCAGAGCTCAGGGTCAGCCATCGTACAGCACCCATGGAGCAATTGCAGGTTAAGGGCCTTCCTCAAGGGCCCAGCAGAGTAGGATCTCTTTTGGCATTGACGGGGATTCGAATCGGCAACCTACGGGATACCAGCGCAGATCCTTAGCCTCAGAGCCACCACTCCGCCCCCATACTTTACTTTTACTTTACTCCATAATGAAAAAATTACTTTATAGGAGTTTGCACAAAAAGACTGAAAATTAAGAAAGACAAAAGGGCGCAAATCTTACCATCCATGACAAAATGAATAGCCTGCTCAGCAGTTTGCGGTGTCATGATTATGATCAGCTGACTCTGACTATTGATATGGTGAAAGCGATCTGGCCAGGTGATTCTCTGTGGATTATATATTCTCGTCTAGCCTGGCTTTAAATGACATGAACAAATCATCTCATGGTGGAAATTAGGATAAAGAAAGAGAAATGCCATGCTTGACACTTGTGAAGAGAGCTGGCCTCCTTGAGTTCCCACTTCCTCATGGATGGAATTGTCTGGCAACAACAAGTTAAGGTTCACTCCGAGTAGAAAATATGATACTTTGCTTATTGATTCATTATATTGCACTAACATTAGACATGGTTGTATCAAACATAAGGAGTCAGGAGTTCACGTCCCCCGGGAGTTTGCATGTTCTCCTAATGTTTTCATGGTCCGAAGATATGCACGTTAGCCAAGTTGGCATTGTGTGTGAGTGTGTTCGACCTATAAAAGACTGGCGCTCTTACCCAGGAGTTGTTCCTGCCTTGTGACTGATGCTTACTAGCATAGGCTCCAGTTTTCCCACAATCCTGTTGAGAATAAGCAGGATTGAAAATGGATGGATGGATAGACTGACTTTGGACATACGTTTCTCTTGCTGTGAATCAACCCTGCTACAATACAAGTCATCAAATATGGAGATTAATTTCATCATAATAACTATTCATGGTGGCTCTAAAATCGGTACTGACCCCTACTCTCTTTTCTGTTTCTTTTTCCGGTTTCTTTGTGGTGGTGGCCTGCGCCACCTCCACCTACTCAAAGCTTCATGATGCTCCAGCAATGATGGATGGATTAAAAGGAAGAAGTCTACGTGACCATCATCATCATCAAGCCCTTCCGTGAGAATCCTAAATCCAAAGAGGACTGTTTCATTTATGTTAGGTAGAATGCCCAGAGGGGACTGGGCGGTCTCATGGTCTGGAATCCCTACAGATTTTATTTTTCTCCAGCCGTCTGGAGTTTTTTTGTTTTTTCTGTCCCCCCTGGCCATTGAACCTTACTCTTATTCAATGTTAATTAATGTTGATTTATTTTGTCTTATAATTGTGTCTTTCATTTTTCTATGCTTTAATATGTAAAGCACTTTGAGCTACTGTTTGTATGAAAATGTGCTATATAAATAAATGTTGTTGTTGTTGTTGTTGAGATGCATTTCATTAGATTACTCCAACTACGGTTATTAAGCTGGTGCGTAATTTCTCCTACTGCACGTCAATGTGAATCAAGCAGTTACCAGCATCAGTGGATGTTGTTTTGGATTCCTTTCTTAAACAATTTAGAACATTAAAAAAAAAAAAACTTTCGGCAAGAACAGGCCATAAAACAACCAAACAAAGCTCTCTAATTTTATTCTCCTGATGTTGTATTTTGTGGGTTTCTGAATCATTTTCCTTGTGTTATGTGTCATGTCACCGTGAACGGTTCTCGGCCGTGGCCAGGCTATGAAATGATCATTGTCTTTCAGCAGCATTTCAGAGCATGGCATGTTCCGATTGGTCAGGTTCCTAGGCTCTGTGGGTCAAATGGGATCATTCCAATTATTTCGAGGTTAAATATGACCATGCCGCTCATATCCAGTATTCCTCATTAGATAATGTCAAGCAAAAGAAACATCTGTTTGTGTTATAGTTTATAGCAAAAAATCGGGCAGATAAGTTATGTTTCAGGTGTGTGATTTTTGTTCCCTTTTGTGCCGTCATCACGTTTAACAGATGCCACATGTGCTATTGTCTCGTTGGCAGTTTGCAGCTACATAGGGTGCACTTCAAGAAAAGTGGGTAATGAAAATACACCTTTAAGGGGGAGGTCACAACACGGGCAGGAATTTTGGTGCTGAAGACATTAAACTGGAGAAAGGTTCTATGGTTTCTTTTCACCTGGCGACACAAGGGAGACGCGTCTCTGAAGATGGACTTTTTTTTGTTTTGCCGGCAATTCTTTGGACCTGTATGGCAGAACTTTTTTTGTTATCAGCTCGTCAGCCGACGTATTCCGTTAGGCTTCCACTTTGCTCAAGAACAGTAAAGACAGTAAACCAATTTGGGAAACCGGTTTCTCTTAAGCGAGAACATCTCGCCCCTAATCTGTGAAAGGTGGTTTTGATTCTATGTTAGGTACTTGTTTGTTTGTTTTTTGTCTGTATGTAAATATAAATGTATATTTGTTTTCCTCTTCTTCATTGCGGTAATGCTTATTGTCTGATGCTGAGCTGGGGCGTGTGGTGAGGGGTCAAATAAAAGGACAAGCGTTGGTCACGTTACCCCAAAAGATTTTCGATAACAAACTGCTTTTCCCTATCGGTTTTCTGATTGTGCAGCAACCCGGGGTTTGGTTGTTCTCCTGGGGCGGCGGATTTACTCCTTACCACCTAATTTCTACAAACCAACATCAAATCGAGTTATTAAAGTCCTTAAAGGCCTACTATCCACCACACTACTTGATGGTTTATTTAATGTGTTTATGGTTCTCTGTGTGAAGGAAAACTTTCTAACATTTGTGTGAAATTTACCATTATCAAATATTTAACTGTGTCCCCGTGTTCTTGATGAACTCATTTTAAAGTCACCGTCTCAATCCACTGGACTAATTCCCTTCATAAACTTTAAACACTTCAATCATATCTCCTGTTGCCATTTCTGTCATCACTTTAGAACATTAGAACATTTGAACACTCTGGACGAGAACAGGCCATTCATCCCAACAAAGCTCGCCAGTTCTATCCACTTATTTCCTCCTAAAAAACTTCAAGTCGAGTTTTGAAAGTCCCTAAAGTCCTACTGTCTACCACACTACTTGGTCGATTATTCCAAGTGTCTATTGTTCTTTGTGTAAAGAAAAACTTCCTAATGTTTGTGCGAAATTTGTCCTTAACAGGTTTCCAGCTGTGTCCCCGTGTTCTTGATGAACTCATTTTAAAATAACAGTCTCGATCCACTGGACTAATTCCCTTCATAACTTTAAACACTTCAATCATGTCACCTCTTAATCGTCTTTTGTTTAAACTGTAAAGGCTCAGCTCTTTTAATCTTTCCTCATAATTCAACCCCTGTAGCCCTGAATCAGCCTAGTCGCTCTTCTCTGGACCTTTTCCAGCACTGCTATGTCCTTTTTGTAGGCTGAAAACCAAAACTGCATACAGGACTCCAGATGAGGCCTCACCAGTGCGTTATAAAGCTTGAGTGTAACCTCCTTGGACTTGTACTCCATACATCAGGGCGCTATATAACCTGACATCCTGCTAGACTTCTTAATAGCTTCTGGAAATTGATAGTTATAAGTCCACTACAACTCCCAGGTTTTTCTCATAAAGGATACTTTAAAGTTTCACACCTCCCATTGTGTATTCAAATCATTCTGACTTAAATGTGTAATACTTTACATTTACTTACACTGCAATAGGACAGCCTTGGACTGTCACTTGTGAACTAGTTATGGTATGCAGACATTTATACTGTATTGTTCTTCTGTAATATAGGTGTTTTTACTGCATACCCTTTTGAAGTTTTTGGGAGTGTTAAACAAGAAAAGGTCCCTTTAATGACAAAATTAAAAGAGATTTCTGTAAACCCTAGGGTTAGGGTCTTTTGTTTACATATGTTGTGTACTCCCGTTTCCATGCTCAATTCGCGATGTATAAAACCTAAATTTGGCATAAAGTCACACACATTTTCACACCAGCTAAATGCTTGGTGTACACAAGTTTCTCGCAAGTTACAATGGTATGCTCGGTTTTGCAAACTGGCGGCACCCAGCGTCAAAGCAGTGCATTTGTTCAAGTGTTGTTTGCCTTTCTTTTTTAGATCTACATCCCTGAAGCGGCTTTATCATATACACTGAAATTAACCGCATATTGTTTATTAGGTTAAGGCATCTGATTGTAATTAACCTGAAACAATATAATGGTCCACAGAATGGCCAAACTATTCCAAATACCATCACTGCTTTAGCGTTGCAACTCTCACTGCACCTTCTTCTTCTTCTTTCGGCTGCTCCCGTTAGGGGTCGCCACAGTGGATCATCTTCTTCCATATCTTCCTGTCCTTTCCATCTTGTTCTGTTACACCCATCACCTGCATGTCCTCTCTCACAACATCCATAAACCTTCTCTTAGGCCTTCTTCTTTTCCTCTTCCCTGCCAGCTCTTTTTCAGCTCCTTTTCCCAATATACCCCTCATCTCTCCTCTGCACATGTCCAAACCAATGCAATCTCGCCTCTCTGACTTCCAATATGACTCGGAGTCCTGTCACGTGCAAAAGTTCGCTGATGACACTGCTATTGTGAGCTGCATCAGGAGTGGGCAGGAGGAGGAGTACAGGAAGCTAATCAAAGACTTTGTTAAATGGTGCGACTCAAACCACCTACACCTTAACACCAGCAAGACCAAGGAGCTGGTGGTGGATTTTAGGAGGCCTAAGCCCCTCATGGACCCTGTGATCATCAGAGTTGACTGTGTGCAGAAGGTGCAGACCTATAAATATCTGGGAGTGCAGCTGGATGACAAATTGGACTGGACTGCCAATACTGATACTCTATGTAAGAAAGGTCAGAGCCGACTTTCTACTTTCTGAGAAGGTTGACATCCTTCAACATCTGCAATAAGATGCCGCTTCTACGTGGTGGTGTGCTGGGGAGGCAGCATAAACAAGATGGATGCCTCACGCCTGGACAACCTTTTTAAGAAGGCAGGCTCTATTGTAGGAGTAAAATTGGACAGTTTGACATCTGTGGCAGAGCGACGGGAATTGAGCAAACTCCTGTCAATCATGAAGAATCCACTGCATCCACTTAACAGTGTCATCTCCAGACAGAGGAGTAGCTGCAGTGACAGACTTTTGTCACCGTCCTGCTCCACTGACAGACTGAGGAGATCGTTCCTCCGCCACACTATGCGGCTCTTCAATTCCACCCGGGGGAGTAAATGCTAACATTATTTAAAGTTATTGTCTGCTTTTTTATTTTTATTTATTTTTTTATTTTTCATTTTTATTACTATTTAATTTAATATATTTTTTTTTATTAGTATACTGCTGCTGGATTATCTGAATTTCCCCTTGGGATTAATAAAGTATCTATCTATCTATCTATCTATCTATCTATCTATCTATCTATCTATCTATCTATCTATCTATCTATCTATCTATCTATCTCCCAACCGTTCAACTTGAGCCGACCCTCTAATGTCCTTATTTCTAATCCTGTATGTCTAATAGTATAAAATATATTTGTAATTTTGCAGAGATGTTTTCACTTTGACATTAAAGAATCTTTTTCTGTTGATCAGTGTGAACAAAATCCACCGTAATTCAATGTTTTACAACAATAAAATGTGTAAATTTCCAGGATGAAGGGCAGTATTTCAGTGATGCAGGAGCAGGAGCATCACTAGCAACCATCCATTGTTGATTCCTGGCTTGCACCCAATGCCAGTAGAGATGCTAGCCTTTGTGGCCCAAAAAGCACTTTTGATGATGATGGAAAGGGAATTGTCGAATTAATTATGCTGTTTTAACGGTTTTAAGAGTTACAGCTGTAAGCACTAGCTTCAACTCTTTTAAAAGCTGTATTCTGCCTGCTTTGAGCATGGTTAATATTTTATTGCATTCGACGAAACAATAGACAGTCCTCTGTGTTCAGTTGCCTCATTCAGGCAACCACTAGGGATTTGTATTTAATACGGTTATGGCTGCTCGATTAAGGACAATAGATATAAATATCTTGAAATAAACATGTAATTTTATTTGGACTTCTCGCAAATCGGGTTATGCAACACACAATATAAAGCTGATGTGCCCACCAAATGTGAGAAAATGTAATTACAGGTCTTTAAACCCGAATCATACTCTAATGGTCTGAGATCCTTTCCTGCTTCTTCAAAAAAAATAAAATGTAATTGTTCTTTTAACACGGAGCAGAGGCAGTTATTATCGTCACAGCATTGGACAATGGAAACATGTTGTCTTAGTGACATTGACTGATATGTAATAAGCACAAGGAAAAATGTGGGTGACGAGCATGCCATTATTGTGGAATGGCACTGTAGGTTAGCATAACTGTAGCAAACTGACATAATAATGTGCAGGCTATCGTCCCGGACCTTTTAAATTCTTTTAATATCGCCCACTGGTGTGCATCATTCTTGATTGACATCTGGAGTTTTAACAATGTTCTCATCACTTTGAAGACATGAAATCTGGACAGTCACCTAGAAAAGAAACTTGTTTGTCTTCTTTGCTGCAATTATCTGCCATTGCGTGAAGCAATGTGTCAGAAGTCTAAAAGTAGCGCGCCTGATTCACTGAAGTGGTCCGGAAATGTTCATTTAGTACACACAGAAAATGCTTCAGGGTAGCAGAATAGCAAGATGGTGCAAAATTTCAAATGAGTCAGACTGCTTCCCCGTGTTTCAGTGATGTGCTGTAAAACAGAATGTGAAAACTGCAGCTCGTATTTTATACAGAGACGATATTGAATTAAAAATGGAGTCCAGAACTGGAGAAAAAGAGTCTCCTCAATTCTCCCTGCTCCTGAACACTTCTCCGCTCTTGACACTAATGCTGCCACTGACAATCCATGTTCAACTCTGTCCTCTTGCCTTGATGCTCTCTGTTCTTATTCCTCTAGGCCTGCACGCAAAAGACCCTCCTGCCCATGGCAAACTGAAGCTCTAGGCAGTCAGTGGACCAAGCTTAGGACAGCTGAAAGGAACTGGAGAAGGTCAAAATCCAAGGCTGACTTGAATAAGTATCGCTCCTGTCCATCTTTCTTTTCTTCCGCAACTACCAATGCTAAGGTCAGTTTCTTTCAAAACAGGATTAGCAACACTTCTAATACAATTGTGCTTGAAAGTTTATGAACCCTTTAGAATTTTCTATATTTCTGCATAAATACGACCTAAAACATCATCAGATTTTAACTCAAGTCCTAAAATTAGATAAAGAGAAACCAGTTAAACAAATGAGACAAAAATATTATACTAGATCACTTATTTATTAAGGAAAATGTTTGAATATTACATATTTGTGAGTAGCAAAAGTACAGTATGTGACCCTTTGCTGTCAGTATCTGGTGTGACCCCCCTTGAAGCAATAACTGCAACTAAAAGTTTCCTTAACTTTTGCTCATTCCTGCACACCGGCTTGGAGGAATTTGAGCCCATTCCTCCGTACAGAACAGCTTCAACTCTGGGATGTTGGTGGGTTTTCCTTACATGAACTGCTCGCTTCAGGTCCTTCCACAATATTTTGATTTGATTAAGGTCAGGACTTTGACTTGGCCATTCCAAAACATTAACTTTTCTTTAACCATTCTTTGGTATTACGACTTGTGTGCTTAGGGTCGTTGTCTTGCTGCATGACCCACCTTCTCTTGAGATTCAGTTCATGGACAGATGTCCTGACATTTTCCTTTAGAATTCTCTGATATAATTCAGAATTCATTGTTCCATCAATGAAGGCAAACCGTCCTGGCCCAGATGCAGTAAAACAGGCCCAAACCATAATACTACCACCACCATGTTTCACAGATGGGATAAGGTTCTTATGCTGGAATGCAGTGTTTTCCTTACTCCAACCATAACACATAACTTTATTTTGGTCTCATCCGCCCACAAAACATTCTTCCAATAGCCTTCTGGTTTGTCAACGTGATCTTTAGCAAACTGCAGACGAGCAGCAATGTTTTTTTTGAAGAGCAGTGGCTTTCTTCTTGCAACCCTGCCATGCACACCATTGTTGTTCAGTGTTCTCCTGATGGTTGACTCATGAACATGAACATTAGCCAATGTGAGAGAGGCCTTCAGTTGCTTAGAAGTTACCCTGGGGTCCTTTGTGACCTTGCCGACTATTACACGTGTGCCTTGCTCTTGGAGTGATCTTTGGTCGTCGACCACTCCTGGGGAGGGTAACAATGGTCTTGAATTTCCTCCATTTGTACACAGTCTGTCTGACTGTGGTTTGGTGGAGTCCAAACTCTTTAGAGATGGTTTTGTAACCTTTTCCGGCCTGATGAGCATCAACAACTCTTTATCTGAGGTCCTCAGAAATCTCCTTTGTTCGTGCCATGATGCACTTCCACATACATGTGTTGTGAAGAGCACACTTTGATAGATCCTTGTTCTTTAAATAACACAGGGTGCCCACTCACACCTGATTGTCATCTCATTGATTGAAAACACCTGACTCAAATTTCACCTTCAAACTAACTGCTGATCCTAGAGGTTCACATACTTTTGCCACTCACAAATATGTAATATTCGATCATTTTGCACCACCATGCAAGTATAATATTTTTGTCTCATTTGTTTAACTGGTTCCTCTTTATCTACTTTTAGGACTTGATTGAAAATCTGATGATGTTTTAGGTCATATGTATGCAGAAATATAGAAAATTCTAAAGGGTTCGCAAACTTTCGAGCACAACTGTACGTGTAGCTTGTTTTCTGCCTTCACCTCTCTCCTCAGCCCTCCACCAACTTTCCACCCTCAATCTCCTTGACTGCTGATGACATGGCAACCACTTTTATGAGGAAAAGGTGGCTGTCATCAACCATCTGGCCAGTTTTCTCTCTCCTGAACACACCATAACCCCCTCTTTCTCTCCGTTACTGACATCTCCAACCTCCTCTCTAGTTATCTTACTGCCTCGCCATTTGACCCCATACCCTCACATCTACTCATGGCTGTCTGTCCCTCGCTCAATTGCACAATTACACACCATCATCAACAGCTCACTCGGCACAGACACGTTACCTACACTATTCAAACAGCTCCTAATAACCCCTCTTCTCAAGAAGCCCACTCCCGGCCCATCTCTAGTAAGTAATTACAGACCAGTCTCTCTTCTTTCATGTCTATGTTAAACAATGGAATATGCTGTCTCTAATTAGGTCTCTTCCTTTCTTCTACAGAACATTTACATTTATTTATTTGGCCGACGCCTTTAGCCAGAGTGAGTTAAAAACATTTGAGATATAGCTGGTTACATTTCTTTTCATTTTTTTTTTTTCCAGTTAGGGCACAAGCAGGTGAAGTGACTTGCACAGGGTCACACAGTGTCAGTGGCAGGATTTGAACCCACACGTGCAAAGCCTTAACCACTCTGTATCACCACCACAGACTGCTTGATGCTTATCAGTCAGGCTTCAAGAAGGGCCATTCCATGGAGACGGCTCTAGTTACCATTTTCAACATGTTACATACAGCAGGCTAGAGCTACCGACATGTCATCTGTCCTAATCCTGCTAGATCACTCTCTGCCTTTAATGCAGTAAAACAACTAGATCCTTCTTGCCACATTCTCTGACCTTGTCATTAATGGGACTGCCCTCAGGTGGTTAGAGCCCTATCTCTTGGGTAGTTCCTGCTCTGTGTCCTGGAATGGAGAGATGTCAGGGGTACAACAGGCAAGCATAAGGGTACCCAAAGGATCTGTGCTGGGCCCTCTAATTGTCTCCATATACAACTCCTCAGAGGGCCCTGTCATCCTGTTCTATGGTTTCTTACATCAGTGCTTTGCTGATGATACAAAGTTGTACCTGTCATACCCTACAAAGGACCACACTGTATCTGCTAGAATCTCTGCATGTCTCACTAATATTGCAACCTGGACAAAGGAACACCGTCAGCAGCTCAAGTTGGCAAAGATCGGTCTTCTTGTTATCCTTGTTTCCCCATCTGTTAAGGAACTCATCCCTGTTGTTCTTGTTTCACAATTCTGTATGCAACGTTCGGGTGGTGATTGATGGCCACATGTCTTTCAGAGACCATGCTGCTATGGTCTCTTGAACTTGCACCTCCTGGTCCAGGCTTTGGTCTTGTCACATCTGGAGTTCTACAATTCTCTATTGGTGGGAGAAGCATGTCATTAAGCCAATACAGAGGATTCAAAATGAATTAGCATGTCTGGTGTTGCACCAGCTGAGGTGGGCACAAGTCATTTATCCTTTCTTTAGATCACTACATTGGCTCCCTATAGCAGCACATATTAAGTTCAAAGCCTTGATGTTTGCCTACAGAGTAGACGATGGATCAACAACAATATATATTTACCGGCACTTGTGAGGTCCTATGTGCCTTCTCTACACTGATGAATGGCAGTGGTGTTAAATTTTAGTTCAGATTCTTTGAATGTGTAGCTACAAGATGGTGGAACAAGCTGCTCAGCTCCATCAAGAAATATGAGTCCCTGAATATTTATAAGAAAAGATTTTTAAATGACATTCGGTCTAATTATAGGTTATTATCTAGGAAGTGGTAAAACGCTTGTATTTTTGTTCTGAGCTTATCACTTATGATGGACAAATTTTTTCACCTTGTCCTGTAAGAATTGTTCCCAGAATAGTCCCCCAGACTGATGTTTACTCCATTGTGTTCACCTCTTTTGTAAGTCGCTTTGTATCTGCTAAGCAAATAAATGTAAATGTAAACATTTTGACTTGTTATATAACAATAAGGTGGATAATGTACTGTACTTTTAATCGCTAGTGGAACTTTCCAAGTGTTATTAATGCTGTAGGCTACTGTAGGTACATTTGCTAAACCCTTGTATATACTGTCATTTTCATTTTATCTTGATCAATCAATGCATCACCTAAACCCTGTTATGATTCTCTTTGCTCCTTACTGCTATTCACCAAACACTGATAGAAAAAACTTCATCTTTCACATCGCCATCACATAATTATGAATGAATGGTGGCCTATAATGTATTCATAACTAGCCATTCCCCGCAGCTCCACTCACCTAGCACTGAAACAGGACAAACTTTAAAAATCAATAAACTAACAGGTATCGCTAGCTAAGCAGCGGCAGCATACACTTCAAAACGCAAAGGTAGACCAACTCGAAAGAAGGCTGGCACATGAGTGAGGAGGGCCCTGCCCGGCTCCCCACTCCTTAAGTCACGCTTCTCCCTCCCCTTGACCCTCAGCCTCTGTCTCGGATTAGTGCGAATATATCGCTCCTGCAAGCAAATTGTGATGAATGTGCAATCAAATTATAGAAAAAAAAACAGATCTAAATCCGTTAAGTAATTGTCTCGTTCGCTAACTAAGCAGAGGTAAGGAACACCCATACACCCACCCATGGCAGCATACACTTCAAACGCAAAGTTAGACCAACTCGAAAGAAGGCTAGCACGTGATTGAGGAGGGCCCTGGCCCTCTCCTGTGGCACGCAGCGTCTCTCTCGGATTCGCGCAAATAAATCGGTGCCGCAAGCGAACTATGTTACCTAGCGCAATGAGAAAAGTTGCAAAATCAACCGGAATGTTCAAGCAAATTATAAAAAAAAACCTGATCTAAATCCGTGAAGTAGTTCTCTTGTGAAAAGTGGACAGACAGACGTTGCATTTTAAATATAGAGAGATTGTCACTATTACTTCAACAAATTGCATCTTTACGACAACACATTTAAAGATTATTTTATTTTGGAAAATTGTCGCACATGCTAACATTTACATTGATTGCAGCCTTTTAATGGCGACGCGTAGTATAGTGAATAAAATTCATGGCTTTATGCAATTTAAAATAAATATATAAAGAAGCGCACTGGCTTCGGAAAGGTGTAGGCGTGTGTGGAAGAGCAGCACCAGAGTGTTGATGGGATATTAGTCTGTGTCATGACTACGCCATGAGGGACCGGATGTGGGTCTGCGCCCACCCTGGATCACGTGGGGGCCGCCTTCCTGGTTGCTTTGGGGGCCACGGGTTAAGGGCATGGAAGCCCCACCCTGCCAGGGCCCGTGGTCACCGCCAGGAGGTGCCCCAATGCCTGTTCCCTCAGCACTTCCGCCACACCAGGAAGTGCTGGGGGGAAGATTAGGAAGGACACCCGGAGAGCTGCCGGGAGAACAGCCGGCACTTCCGCCACGCTGGGGCGTGGCCAACGAGGGAATGCCGGGAGCCACTTGGAGCTCATCTGGGAGAGAATAAAAGGGGCCGTCTCCCTTCATTCGAGGCTGGAGTCGGGTGGAAGCAGGACGAGGCAGAAGAGGTGTGGAGGCGGCCCGAAGAAAGGCATTTTGTGGCCAGGACTGTGTGTGTGTGGGGGTTTGTGCACGTGACTAAGTCTGAGTGACTTTAATATTTGTAAATATTATTGTAAATAAATACGTGTGGTGGTAATTAACAACATGTCCGCCTGTCTGTGTCCGGGTCGACTCCACAACTGATAACACATTCACATGCAGATACAGTACATGTGGTTTGGTCGATTACCCCACCCAAAATCTTATCGACTGCACTAAGAAATCTCTTAATTGTAGGATTGGATGAGTTTTGAAAAGGGTCATTTGAAGTAGGATGGTTTCCAGTGGATAGATGTAATGGAGCCAGGGGATCTCCAATGGTGGGATAATACCCATTTGGTGACAGTTGTAGTGCAAGTAATTACCCTCTGCTGAATGAAAAAAGTAACAGGTCAGAGGTTGGGAGCATGCGCTGATAGCACGTTACCACACCCACCGCACGACGATCCACCTGGATTGGAACCCAAATGCAGTGGGTGACACCTCAGCACCTCACTGAAACAGTGTGAGGTTCTTTATCCTGGCTGGAGTGCCAATCCTGCCACCAACCCCTGCAAGTAACAGGTGAACATGCACGTAATGAATTGGAGAGATTTGAGAGACCACATAGTACTATAGGGAAGAAATTGGGGGTCCCCGTCAGGACATGTGGAAGAAATTGCCAGAGGCATTTAAGGGTAGGAGATGACACAACATGTCTGGGGCTACAAGGCCTCTTTCAAATGTCTCTTTTCTCTTTTCTGAACCAGACTGGACTCTCTTCCTAACAGAGAAGGAGCCTTTTGCGACTCACTCTGCTGTCAATGCCAAATTCAAGCTCAAATATGTAGTGCTTAGAAGAAGCCTTCCAGTTTCATCCAGCAGTTACTTAGAGGGTAAATCACTGAACTCCTTCTGTGACCAGAACTGTCCTGGTGACACCTTTCTAGCTCTTCTCCTCATGGGCCCAAACACCCATGCAGTGCTGAAAGTCCATTTACATTATAAAGGCCAGACAAACCTGGTGAGCCCTGAGCAATGTACAGTAAGTGACAGCAGGGCATATACTGTATAGAACAGTATACATCCCTGTTGCCAGCTGTTGGTCTGGGAGACATGTAACCTCCAGTGTACTCCACTGTCCTTCCAGTATTCAATCATCTCCAGAACATTTACTGCAAGGGATCTTTCTATTATTTGCCGACTTCTCATCCTGGCCAGACTAGTAATATTAATTATTATGGCCATGGAGAATGGCAATGTGTTGTATGTTGGTTAGATATGCAAGCAACAATGTCACAGTACTATGTATGTGTGACAGAAAACATGAATTTGAACTTGACGTTGAACTTATACTGTATATAAATAGAATTCTCGAAAAAACGAGAATAAGAATAAATTGAACAGCCTGGATTTGCAAAAATATATTCATCCCATTTATGAAAGTTTTAATTGTAGTGTTGTATTACTGCTGAAGATGATTATTAAAACCTTATAATAGAACAGCTTGGGTACTTTGATTTGACTTTCTATAAACCATTCGTCTCTGCAGATCAAACCTTAATTTTTGAGTTCACTGCCACATATATTTTTATTCCAATGAAGTACCAGTATAATGGAGAATTTGTTCCATCAAGGCACTCAACTCAGTCAGCAGTTAAAATCCCATCCCACCCATTCATTTCTGACTTTGATAAATACTTTGCCATTTGATCAGTATCAATGCAAATATTACAGTCTGTGCTGTCAAGTCTTTGGCATGTCACTTGGAAGTAATAAATAGTACTCTCTGGTTTTACTGTGGTCTTATTTAAAATTGAAACCATATTTTTCCTTTAGGGAACACATCAACCTTTACTTACGGAATTCATGACTTATGCTAGCAATATAAATGAGAAGGTCATCTGAAATATGAGTTCAAGTCAGCCACAGTAACAGGCAAGACATATGACCACAAAAATATAAACATAAAACAACCTCCCTGGTCAAATGAGAAAATAAATAAATAAAACATGCTGTTATGACATATTAAAACCTAAAGCTAAAGGATTTTTCTTATAATAAATATTGTTTCAAGATTTAGATCCAGGCTTATAGTAGTGAAATATACTGTATATTTGTAACACTTTAGATTGATGTTGCTTATATCAGATGATCGCAGTGAACACAAACACACTATACATATATATATATATATATATATATATATATAGAGAGAGAGAGAGAGAGAGAGAGAGAAACATACACACACACACATATATTACATATATATATATATATATATATATATATATATATATATATATATACATATATATATATATACAGTATATATAGTGACAGATAGGGGGTGCTGTCATCCCATTGAACCCTCATTTCAGATGCCAGACACCACATAAAAGTCCAATTCTTGACTTTATTCGGACAATGATGTGCACAAAACACTCTCCACTCCACAATACTCATGAACTATAACAATAATAATAATAACAATAATCAATCCTCCACTCCCAGACGCGTTGTTCCCTTCCTCCCAACTCAGCTCGCCCGTCTGGGATCTCCCACAATCCTTAATAGTCCTTGACCCGGAAGTGCTTCTGATCCCTCAGTCTATGTGATTATCCAGCACTTCCAGGTCAGGTGAAAACTCCTTTTCTTCAACCCGGAAGTATGTCGTTTCTTCTGTCCCCGTGACTGTGACGTACTTCCGGGCTGTATTGAAAAATATAAGTCTCTGGGTCTCCCTGCAGCGTCCCCTGGCAGCCCCGGCGTTACCCAGCAGGGCTGTGCATTAAAACTCCACATACCATGATGCCCTGCACGTCGCAGGGAGGGCTCCATCTGGTGGCTTGGGGGTATTGGGGTATATATACAGTAATCACTGCTCGATTGTGGGGGTTGCATTCCAGAACCTCCCACGATAGATGAAAATCCGCGAAGTAGAAACCATATGTTTGTGTAGTTATTTTTATATATTTTAAGCCCTTATAAATTCTCCCACACTGTTAACATTATTAGAGCCCTCTAGACATGAAATAACACCCTTTAGTCAAAAGTTTAAACTGTGCTCCATGACAAGACAGAGGTGACAGTTCTTTCTCACAATTAAAAGAATGCAAACATATCTTCCTCTTCAAAGAATGCGTGTCAGGAGCAGAGAATGTCAGAGAGAGAGAGAGAGAGAAAAGCAAACAATCAAAAAATCAATACGTGCTTTTGGGCTTTTAAGTATGCCGAAGCACCGCGATAAAGTAGCATTTTGTAGAGGAGCGTCCGTATCCTCTAGGCAAACAGCCCCTCTGCTCACATCCCCACCGTCAGGCGCAGAGAATGTAAGAGAGAGACAGAGAAAAGCAAAGAATCAAGCACAGTCGATAAGCATATCGTATATCATTGAGGAGTTTTATTTAATATGTAATACATGCTCTAATTGGGTAGCTTCTAAGCCATCCACCAATAGCGTCCCTTGTATGAAATCAACTGGGCAAATAAACTGAGGAAGCATGTAGCATAAATTAATAGACCCATTGTCCGCAGAAATCCGCGAACCAGCGAAAAATCTGTGATATAGTGTATATTTAGATATGTTTACATTTAAAATCCGCGATGGAGTGAAGCCGCGAAAGTCGAAGCGCAATATAGAGAGGGATCACTGTATATATATATATATATATATATATATATGGAGGATAAGGGCATAAGAGTGTGTAGCGAGAAACTAATGCCTTACAGGCCCCTGAATGGGCTTTTTCCTGAAACACATGCCAAATCCCAGTGCCATTTGTTCCAGTGAAAATTTGATTGCAGGATTCTTTTTCAGTCATCTTCTGTCCAGTGTTTGGGCTCTTTTGCCCACTTTTTTGTCCATGTTTTATTTTTGCTTGCCAGTTTCAGATACTGGCTGTTTCTTTGAAACTCCAGTAACTGGACTGGTACCCTGTGTTGTTCCTGGTTTTAGATAGATAGATAGATAGATAGATAGATAGATAGATAGATAGATAGATAGATAGATAGATAGATAGATAGATAGATAGATACTTTATTAATCCCAAGGGGAAATTCACATAATCCAGCAGCAGTATACTGATACAAAGAAACAATATTAAATTAAAGAGTAATAAAAATGAAAAAAATTTAAATAAAATTAATGTTCGCATTTACTCCCCCGGGTGGAATTGAAGAGTCGCATAGTGTGGGGGAGGAACGATCTTTTTAGTCTGTCAGTGGAGCAGGACAGTGACAGCAGTCTGTCACTGAAGCTATTCCTCTGCCTGGAGATGACACTGTTTAGTGGATGCAGTGGATTCTCCATGATTGACAGGAGTTTGCTTAGTGCCCGTCGCTCTGCCACAGATGTTAAACTGTCCAACTTTAATCCTACAATAGAGCCTGCCTTCTTAACAAGTTTGTCCAGGCGTGAGGCGTCTTTCATCTTTATGCTGCCTCCCCAGCACACCACCACGTAGAAGAGGGCACTCGCCACAACCGTCTGGTAGAACATCTGCAGCATCTTACTGCAGATGTTGAAGGATGCCAACCTTCTCAGAAAGTATATTCTGCTCTGAGCTTTCTTACATAGAGCATCAGTATTGGCAGTCCAGTCCAATTTGTCATCCAGCTGCACTCCCAGATATTTAAAGGTCTGCACCCTCTGCACAGAGTCACCTCTGATGATCACAGGGTCCATGAGGTGCCTAGGCCTCCTAAAATCAACCACCAGCTCCTTGGTCTTGTTGGTGTTAAGGTGTAAGTGGTTTGAGTCGCACCATTTAACAAAGTCTTTGATTAACTTTCTGTAATCCTCCTCCTGCCCACACCTGATGCAGCCCACAATAGCAGTGTCATCAGCGAACTTTTGCACGTGACAGGACTCCGAGTCATATTGGAAGTCTGATGTATATAGATTGAACAGGACCGGAGAAACTACAGTCCCCTGCGGCGCCCCTGTATCGCTGAACACAATGTCAGACCTGCAGTTCCCAAGACGCACATATTGAGGTCTGTCTGTAAGATAGTCCACAATCCATGCCACCAGGTGTGAATCTACTCCCATCTCAGTCAGCTTGTCTCTAAGGAGCAGAGGTTGGATGGTGTTGAAGGCGCTAGAGAAGTCCAAAAACATAATTCTTACAGCACCACTGCCTCTGTCCAGGTGGGAGAGGGATCGGTGTAGCATATAGATGATGGCATCCTCCGCTCCCATCTTCTACTGGTATGCGAACTGCAGAGGGTCGAGGGCGTGGCGGACCTGTGGCCTCAGGTGGTGAAGCAGCAGCCGCTCCATGGTCTTCATCAGATGTGACGTCAGAGCAACAGGCCGGAAGTCATTCAGCACACTAGGACGTGATACCTTTGGGACAGGGGTGAACTTAACTTGGGTCACATAGTGAGAACATTGTTTTTGCCCAGTGTTTACTGGGATCGGCTTCAGTTGCCATGTTGTCCTGCTCATGATAAGCTGACTAGGAAAATGGATGCATGGCTGTATTATTATGATTATTATTAGGCCTATATCAGAAAAAAAAATGTGAATAGAAGATATTGAGGACAATGAACAACAACAACAATAATAATAATAACATTGTTGTTGTTAATTTCTGTTCCTTAATATCTTCCATTCATATATTTTTTTCAACTACAGGCACAATAGTCTTTAATATAAACGTCTACGCGTGGAAGTGTCTGTCTGTCTGTTTGTCTGCCTGGCCTGGAACTGTGAGGCTACAGCATGAAACTCAAAGAAAGTGACTCTGTCACCAAAGGGAAACTGCCGAGAAAAGAGAAACTCGCTTAGCCGCTGATACACAACCGTTGTGATTGATTGATTGAAGTGCCAGCATCCATGGTTTCTAGGAGCCTGGGCTTTTTGCAACACAGGCTTACACAGGTAGTAATAATAATAAGAATATTGGATGGCAGGGTGGCACAGTGGTAGTACTGTTGTCTCACATTGAAGGAGTCTCCATTTGGAGTTTGCATGTTCTCCGCAGGTGATCCAGTTTTCGTCCCAGTTTAAACACATGCAGGTTCGTGGCATGGCATCGCTAATATGGCGTGTGTGTGTGTGAGTGTTGTTATAGCAAGCTCAGATCTGCTTAATCCAACTGGCAGGTGGCCAAGAGCCTGAGTTGGGAACCGATGGTGGACTCGTTCATAGATGGGCCATTTTGGACATCCTAGTGAGTCTAACTTGCATGTCTTTCAGAACATACGAGGGAAACCCATGCAGACAATGAGAGAGCTTGAAAACTCCACATAGGCAGTGACCCAGAGAGTGAAATATGAACCCAGGACAATGAAGAAGCAGCACTAGCACCACATACCTTTGCTGTACTGTATTATGTATGCATACATACTGTATATCCGCTGTGACGCACATGCACATAGAGAACAGTTTAAGAGCTCTGGTGACGCTAATTCTCCAGCACTCCAGGGGTTGGCACGGTGTGATAACTTTTCCTCCTTCTACAAATGGAAAGATTGACGAGCTTTCCACCATCGGCATCACTTCTAGTGTCCGTCCACCTGGACCTGCCTTTTCCTGCCAAAAGTCCACATCTTTTGATCAGTCAGACCTAGACTCCCGGCTATACAGTAAAGATGCTTCTTTTACGCAGTTAATCAGGTTTTGTTTTTCATTTTGAAATTCAGTTCTACGGGGGTTCACCTACAGGTAACACTCCTCACACTCCTTATTGTTCATATTTCTTTCTAAAGTGTTGAGTTCATTTGAACAGCTAGCAGAGATTAATATTAATATATGCCATTATAATCAGAAAAACTTATATTCATGCAGTGCAGCTTGGGTTGTTTTTTTCTTAACTAAAATGCAATACACTTGAGCTTTATGATAAGCCAAAAACAATACTAAGAGGTTTCAACTCGCTTAAAAAGTGATTGATTTAGAGGATATAAAATGCTATTAACAAGATACTGATCTTAGTCACATGATCTCTTTCATATGACATTAAAACAAATACTCTAATCATATAAGAGCTGTAACAGCATTCATATGATGTCCATCATCTCAGGATGTGAGGTTTCTATCCCCATAGCAACATCTGTGGTGCTTATGCTAATCACTTTAAATTAACCTTGATATGGAGGGAAAAAAAATAGGCCCCCGGGAAGCTTGTAGTATTATGGCAGTTTAGTGGCCTGGTATGATTTTTAATAAAACTCAGTGCAGAATATTAGGATGGTAATAATGTGACATGTAGTGATTTCTTTTTTCAATAACGACGCAGCCACCCCGCCCTCACATGTTGTATAATTACACTGAACGCATAAATTGATTTGAAATACGTGCTCATTCTTCCGTAGTTTACTAATTTTATTTGATGGCAAGTGACAATGAATGGCTACAAAAAGAATAGCTATTATTGACCACTTTAAAGTACAATTTCATGACAACAAGATGGGGGAAAAAAAAATCATAAAAAGTCTCCAACTCCAATTAATGTGTATTTGATTTAACATGGAAGGCTTAGGTAATCTGATGTTGTTTATTTTACATAGCTTGTTTATCCTACAAAGGTTGTCCCAGCAACACCGGCGACAAGGCAGGATGGCACAGTGACAAGCACAGTCTGAGTCACTCACACTAGTCAGATGATATTCTCAATCAAAAAGACACATCTGGGGTCAATTCATAAAAAAAAGTTGTCGGGAACAGCAGTGAAATCCACCCCTAAAAAAACTCCACACACAGGAGGTTCTTCCTAAAATCCTTCCCCCAAATCGTTCCAGTCCATGCACTTTAAACGGACGGGGTTGCAGAGAGGAGCAAACTGAATTAAAGATAAGGAGAGAAAATAAAAAGTCAGAAATGTTATCAGTTCTGGAGGTCTGCAGCACAAGGCAATCGAAGCTTAATTTCTACGTTGTAATAGAAGGCCACTGCAGGTACTTGGCTCCACACGTTTGAGAAGTGCTTCTGTCTGCTCTGATATCTTTTCGTCACATTGACTATCCTATCACTAAATGGCATAACAACAGCGTTTAGATAAGTATTGTGGTGTATGGATATACAATGTGTTGAACAGCTGTGGCTATTCTGGCATGGCCTGTTTGCATTTCCATTCAGACAGTGATGTCAAATTACTTTAATTATTCGTTCAGATGTGCAGTCAGAAGGTGGATGCTGTGCAGCCTTGACTGTGCTTAATCTTGCATCAACCCAATCCCAAAGGTATCACGTAAAGTGAGGTGAATGACTTCCGGCCTGTCGCTCTGAAGTCACATGTGATGAAGACCATGCTGCTTCACCACCTGAGGCCACAGGTCCGCCACGCCCTCGACCCTCTGCAGTTCACATACCAGGAGAAGGTGGGAGCAGAGGATGCCATCATCTATATGCTTCACCGATCCCTGTCCCACTTGGACAAAGGCAGTGGTGCTATAAGAATTATTTTTCTGGACTTCTCTAGCGCCTTCAACACCATCCACCCTCTGCTCCTTAGGGACATGCTGACAGAGATGGGAGTAGATTCATACCTGGTGGCATGGATCATTGTCTATCTTACAAACAGACCTCAGTATGTGCGTCTCGGGAACTGCAGGTCTGACATTGTGGTCAGCAGCACAGGAGCGCTGCAGGGGACTGTATTTTCTCTGGTCCTGTTCAGTTTATATACATCGGACTTCCAATACAACTTGAAGTCCTGCCACATGCAAAAGTTTGCTGACGACACTGCTATCGTGGGCTACATCTGGAGTGGGCAGGAGGAGGAGTATAGGAACGTAATCAAGGACTTTGTCAAATGGTGGGACTCAAATCACTTACACCTGAACACCAGCAAAACCAAGGAGCTGGTGGTGGATTTTAGGAGACTCAGGCCCTTCCTAGACCCTGTGATAATCAGAGGTGACTGTGTGTAGAGGGTGCAGACCTATAAATACCTGGGAGTGCAGCTGGATGATAAATTGGACTGGACTGCCAACACTGATGCTCTGTGTAAGAAAGGACAGAACAGACTATACTTCATTAGAAGTCTGGCATCCTTCAACAGCTGCAATAAGATGCTGCAGATGTTCTATCAGACGACTGTGGTGAGCGCTCTCTTCTACGCGGTGGTGTGCTGGGGAGGCAGCATAAACAAGAAGGATGCCTCACGGCTGGACAAACTGGTGAGGAAGGCAGGCTCTATTGTAGGCATGGAGCTGGACAGTTTGATATCTGTGGCAGAGTGACGGGCACTGAGCAGACTCCTGTCCATCATGGAGAATCCACTGCATCCACTGAACAGGTTCATCTCCAGACAGAGGAGCAGCTTCAGCGACAGACTGCTGTCACCATCCTGCTCCACTGACAGACTGAGGAGATCGTTCCTCCACCACACTAATGCGACTCTTCAATTCCACCTGGTGGGGTAAACGTTAACATTATACAAAGTTATTGTCTGTTTTACCTGCATTGTTATCACTCTTTAATTTAATATTGTTTTTTATCAGTATGCTGCTGCTGGAGTATGTGAATTTCCCCTTGGGATTAATAAAGTATCTATCTATCTATCTATCTATACAGGTGGTGTCGGGCAAATCTGATGATTTGGGTTTCTTGAGAATATAAATGTGCATCTCCTATGGCTCTTCATTAACAATACTTTTAACCGCACTCATTTTCATGAATATAGCTAGCAATTCTTTCAACCTTATGTCGGCTCCTACATTTTCGTGTCGTGCCTGGACAATAGAGAGTGCATGCAGCACATGAGACAACATACTGTTCACTTTTACCACTAGTCCATTGACGCCAAAGTGCATTTGGAGTGTACAGAGAGGTTTATCCCTTGCATCAGGTTTTGCTTATTTTTATCATGTGCAATGTGCTCTCCATATACGCGACACACATTTATATGTTTCAGGAGACTATAGACAGCCTACATAATCAGAAGTCTGCTCTCTGTCCGCTGCACTGTTCTGTGCAATTCAAAAATCACTGCTCCTATTTTGACAGCCATCTTCATTAGATGTTAGATTGGATTAATAACATGACACTCAGTGAGCCCTCTAATTTTTCCCACTCGCTTTTAAGAACAATTCACTTGTCTTATATATAAACATCTACACGTAGAAGTGTATGTGTCTGTCTGTCCGGCCCGGAAATGCGAGGCTACAGCATGAAGCTCAAAGAAAGCAACTCTGTCGCCAAAGTGAAACCGGCAACAAAAGAGAAACTCACTTAGCCGCTAATACACAAATTAGCCGAGCACATTGGAAAAAACGAGACCTCCGAGGAGAGAGAAACTCGCTTAGCTGCTGAAAGACAACGTAGGTGAGCACGTCGGCAAAACAAAACCACCAACGAATGAGAACCTTACTTAAAATGAAACCTCCGAGGAGAGAGAAACTCGCTTAGCTGCTGATAGACAATGGAGGTGAGCACATTGGCAAAACAAAACCATCGATGAAAGAGAACCTCGCTTAAAATGAAACCTCCGAGGAGAGAGAAACTCACTGAGCCGCTGATAGACAACGTAGGCTTGCATGTTGATAAAACAAAACCATCGATGAAAGAGAACCTCGCTTAAAATGAAACCTCCGAGGACAGAGAAACTCGCTTAGCTGCTGAAAACAACGTAGGTGAGGATGTCAGCAAACCAAAACTGCTGATGAAAGAGAACCTCGCTTAAAATGAAACCTCCGAGGAGAGAGAAACTTGCTGAGCCACTGATAGACAATGGAGGCTTGCATGTTGATAAAACAAAACCATCGATGAAAGAGAACCTCGCTTAAAATGAAACCTCCGAGGACAGAGAAACTCGCTTAGCTGCTGAAAGACAACGTAGGCTTGCATGTTGATAAAACAAAACCATCGATGAAAGAGAACCTCGCTTAAAATGAAACCTCCGAGGACAGAGAAACTCGCTTAGCTGCTGATAGACAATGGAGGTGAGCACATTGGCAAAACGGAACCACCAAAGAAAGAGAACTTTAAAACAAAACCTCCAAGGAGAGAGAGACTTGCTTAGCCACTGATATACAACCAAGGCGAGCACATCGGCAAAATGAAAACGCCGACAAAAGAGAACCTCGCTTAACCACAAGTGCCAGAATCCATGATTTTTAGCAGCATTTACAGCACGGGCTTACACAGCTAGTACATTATAAGTCTGGCTCTATGAGACTGCATTCACACTGGCCATTTTTACTAGTTAACCTAATATTTAATTCAATTCAATATATTTTTTATAGCACTCTTTACTGATTAAAATTTCAGTGAAAATGCCATACCTACAATACATTAATGGGTGAATGGTAAACTGTATATCTTTTACTGAGGAAAACACACAGTAAAATAGAGCAATTTTAGTCTGATTGATGTAACCAACTTAAAATGAAATAAATTCCGCTAATATCATAATTGAGAGATTGTCAAATCACAACAGAGGAAAACTAAAACTCCTGGAGCCAACCATTCTCTTGTTGTCCACAAAAGGCTCTAACAGAAAAGTCACAGTGAAAATCAGACGAGATAACAGTTCTGATGACCACAGCCAACTAATTACCCATCCCTTTTTGGGTATTCTATAAAATGATTAGTACATGCCAGGCAGTATTAAAAGAAGACAACATTTTTTAGAGTTGTTTTGAAGCAGCAACACAAAATGGTAATAAGGGTGTAAGGCTTAAAAAAAGGAGCAAAACCAAACCAGGACTTTCACCAGTCAGGCTAGAGACAAGCCTGAACCCAAACTCAACAGGCAGGGTTAAAAGCTGCCTCAGCCCTGCACTGACCCAAGACCAGACAATAAAAGATTCTTAATGAAAAAGGAATGGGGAGATGAGATGTGGTTGAGAAAACAGGCAAGAGTCGAAAACCAAAGTAAAGTCAGCCAACCAGTCGTAAAGTTTAAAATGTTAAGCAAAACATCAGAGTCTTTAAAAATAAAAATATTGACTAGTAAACAGGAATAGACAAATCAAAAAACAAAATGCACACCAAGTTAGGAATCCTAATATAAGATATTCTGGAACAGAAAGTTCTGATCTTTGTGCCAGCACTCTGAATCATGTCACATGTTGCCTACTCTCAGGTCATTCTGGGAAGGATAACCATAGCAGTAGCTGACACTCTACTATAAACACTATGGCATTGCGACAAGACACAATCAAAATGAAACATCATAAATATTGAGTGATGCAAGAAACAAGAATAGAGAGATCAAAAAACAATGCACACCAACATAGGAATCATAATATCGGATACTCCAGAGTAGAAGGTTCCGGACTTTATGACAGCGCTCCAAATCATGTTACATGTTACCTACTCCTAGGACATTCTGGGAGGGATCACTACAGCAGCAGCTGATACTGTACTAACACTCCATCCATCCATTTTCTAACCTGCTGAAACCAAGTACAGGGTCACGGGGGTCTGCTGGAGCCAATCCCAGCCAACACAGGGCACAAGGCAGGAGCCAATCCTGGGCAGGGTGCCAACCCACCGCAGACTAACACTCCTGACAGGGCAATAAGACATAATCAAAATTTAACATTGTAACATTGTAAATATTGCATAATGCAAGAAATGAAGGCAAAAATCTTAATTCTTGAGTTCTAAAGCCGCATATTTCATGTACAACCTATATTTAAATCTCAAGGAAAGTAACAATAAATAAAGAAAACAACACACATTATAACATAGGCATATACTTTTAACAGTTCAGATATTTCTTTAAATATTCCAGATGCCCTCCAAGGAAGAGGAAATGGTAAAAAAAATGTACGGCTTAAAGGTTAAGTCCATGAAGGATCTTTATAAATAATTTTAAAAGTAATTAAAAAATTAAATGAAAACAAAAATAGAACAAAAAAAAAGAAAAAGTTCAAATCCACAATCCAACAATAAGCTCCCGTTGTTATATTCTAGCCATTATTCACTCCATTGCTTATGTTTATATTCCTTCTCCTTGTCTTTTTCAGTCATTTTTCAGTTTGGATCATCATTATGATTATATTGATTATTATTCTTCTGTTCATTTATTATTTAGTCAAAATGTTTAATGAATTCCTGTTTTGTTATGTTTATGGATATTTACATGCTATTACTTTAAATGTCTTTAAGTTCCTTGTGTTTTGGAATGGAACCTCATGAGGCGGGACCACCCCTTGCAGTTCATCGAATAGCACTTTAATGGTGTCTGATTTCAATGGGAACGTTGCTTCATTTCTTTAAATTAACTGATTTCTTCAACTATTTATTGCCCTTATTTTGGCATTTAGATCAAGGGTTTTGTTTGGTTTGTAACTTGTTTGCTTTTGGATTGCCTTGTTGGCAACTATTTTTGCTTTTTTTAAATTTTGTTAATAAATTTTCTTTCAGAATTGTTTTTGTAGTCCAGGTATTTACTGTACTTCTATAATAATAATACATTTTATGTAAAAGAACCTCTGACGACCAGTCAAATAAGACACACAGGAGCTGCTTTTCCAGGGGGCGTCTTCGAAATGCTGAATGACTATTAATTTGATATACTGCAATTTACATGGTGTCCTAACTCCTCCTATTGTCTGTGTCACAGGGACACCTCCAAAATAATAAAAACTAGGGGACTCTGCTTCGCTCGTCAACCACCGGACGGGCACTATGCGCTAGCCACTTCACGTCGCTGCCGCTCGTGTATGGGTAAGCGGATGTACAATTTTAACAGATTGTTATTTTCATGGGAACTGTTACATATGCATATTAGAACTAACTATTTAACATTACAGTGAGTAATTAACCATAGTTAAAAATAGTAAAACGTAATAAATTGAAATAAAATTATGTTTCATATTGCATTACTGTTATCTCTGTCAATTCGTCACATGTTGGTTTAATATAAATGCGATTTCGGATTCATATAGAAATCCAAGAAAACTTCCTGTGTTTTTGGAGACATTTTGTGTAAAGTGTGATACTTTTGGACATATGGATTTGTATTCGTTATTGGCTGCAGAATTTCTAATACATCTTATCGTTTAACTCTTTCGATTCTATGTTGCATCGCTTCTCCATGATCATAAATATAAACCTGACTGAATTGTGGTTTCCTCGGAATTAAACTTGTAGTAGCTTTAATTGTTGCGTGACCACAAATTCTCATAGCGTATGGTCCAGAATCGTGTAAATCTACGTTTTGAGCATTGAATAATGCAAACATGAACAGATTATTGTAGATTCATATATTTTGCCTGTAGTGTTTGTGGATTTCACTTTCACCAAACAACAAATCTTTTATTTCTCGCATCTTCATTGGAAAGAAACACTATTTTTCCCTGATGGCAACGCAAATTAGACAATCTACAAGTCTCTGACTTAAACTTTAAAGCTGAACAATATCTGTCTAATTCTGTCATATCACATTTGTACATACTGTATATTCGATCTCTTTTTGCTGTTCCTTTATTTCACCAAGTAATAATTTCCATTTGTTAGCACTAATGTGATCTTTACTATCATTTTTTGAGACTTTCAAATTTTAGTACTTTCATAATCTCTAACCTGCTCTGCATGTGTATCACGCCAATGTTTTTAAACCTCTTTACGACATTCTACTTTGTCTTCTACTTTTTGTCTTTTATTTCCGACCCTGCTTGGACCTGCTAGATTTTCAATTGCACTTGGTCCAGGCTGATTATTACTTTCCTGTCTGACAAAAGAATTCACACGAATGGGAGTTGAATGGACCGTGGACATGTTTGAAAATGGGTGAGAGGAGGGCGTGACTTGAAAAAATCTCATGGCAAAGTCTCGTTTCGTGGGACTTGAAAAAAATCTCTTGAAAAAAGTCTCTTCTCGTCAGAGGATTTTTTTATATCATAGAGAGACAAGTCGCTTTCATCCTGTCTGCATCTTGCCTGTCCTTCAACCAGTCGCACCCTTCTTACCCTGATGCTGGCTTCCTACCAACTCCAATGCTTCTCGCCAAATACACACTACAACTTTTGCCCGGATGCACTGTTAAATAACCCAGAACCCTGCCACTCAGCTCTCTCTAGGGAGGTGCCCCGGGCCCTCATAAAGTACGTACCCCCAAGACTACACCCCAAACCTGCTTCCACTCCCTACAACCTTGCAGTAGCGAGACACGTCACATGCCTTTCAAGGTACCCAAGATCAATGTACAACAATATACATAAAATCAAACAGTCCAATATACAAACATAATTAAAAAGAATAAGATTAAGTTTAGATTCAAGAACAGAAAGTAAGGTACATTTACAGATCTCCAAAGGCAAGACATTCCATAGCTGTAGCCCTGATACACTAAAAGTGCAATCACCAATAGGGCGCAATCTGCACAGCGGAATGGTTAATGGCATGGATTTTGGAAGAACAACGTGAACATGATGGAACACATGATTGAATTCTTCCACATTAACATCAAGTCTACCTTTGAAGGTCCCTAAAAGTCCTACCGCCTACCACACTACTTGGCAACTTATTCCATGGGTCTGTGGTGCACTGTGTGAAGAACTGGATTTGTCTAAACGGTTAAACAACATCAGGCCAAAGTCAGCCATTGGAGTAGGCAGCCGTGCAAAAGGACAAAGGTCCTCGTCTGTAGAGACCTGGTGCTTCCTGTCTTGCTAAATGGTTGTGAGACATGGACGCTACCCGGTGACCTGAGATGAAGACTGGATTCCTTTGGTACTGTGTCCCTTCGGAGAATTTTTAGGTTCCCCTGGTTTGACTTTGTTTTGCTCATGGATTCCCAAATGAGGCACATTACCTGCATTGTAAGTTGGCATCAGTTATGGCACTACAGCCATGTCGTGTCATTCCCAGAGGGTAATCCAGCTCGTAAGATCCTCATTGTTGGGGACCAGAGTGGCTGGACCAGGCCAAAGGGACGCCCATGTAACACCTGGCTGCAGAAGACAGAGGGTCATTTCCAGAGGGTGGGACTGGACCGTGTATCTGCCTGGGGGGTTGCCAACCAGAATCCTGAGCTGTTTCGTCATGTGGTTGGTGTGGCAATGCGATGTACCAGTTCATGCTCCCCAACCTAACCTGACCTGACCTGTAGGAAAATAACGCACATGCCATTTAAAGCTTTATATCTGAGAAGTCAGACCTAAGCACAACTGGATGCCATTGTAAAGACTTAAGCACTGGTGTTAAGTGGTCATATTTCCTAGTTTGGATCCTTGTAACAACATTATGAATTAACTGAAAGCGATTAATAGAATTTGCAAGAAGGCCCTCCAACTTTTAGGGAATACTTGGGGGTTGGTGGCAAGATTGGTAAAAAACTTCCCACTCTTCCATTCCATTCAAACTACAGTGTGGTGCTGAGGTATCACCCATTGCATGGCTGCACTCAGGTCCTAATTTGGGATCCCAAGGTGGTTCATTGTTTGGAGGGTGTGGCAAGGGACATCAGTGCATACTCCAAACCTTTTTTATTTTTAATGAACAGAATGATTTCAGCAGCCTGTGAATAACATAGACATGTTTGTAACATGAAAGAGAAGAACCCACACACATACTGTGTAGTCCTAAACTGAGCTGATCCCTTTTCAAGCAACCTATTATCATTAGTATTGTTATGCACTGTATCCCACCATTGTGCAAAAAAAAAAAAAAAAATCAATACAATGTTAGCGTTTCAGCAAGATTGACTAGATAAGGAACAATTAAAGGTTGATTATTACTGGATGAAACACACTAGACCAAACAGGACTCCAATTACAAATTCTACTGTATTTTCACCAATTCAATAAATATAATGACCCCGTAAAAAACACTATTTATGGTGCTTGTTGTAGTAGTACTGCATTTGCAAGGACAGAAACAATCCAGTTGCCAATCTTCCCAGCAATGAGTAAATTTGCTTTTATGAAAGTTGAGCCAAATTATTATCTTAAAAAGAACATGGCAGAGCAGATTACGTTTCTTCTTCCTCATCCTGCAACATCGATATCCATAAACGGAGATGGACAGCTTATAGGGCCAGATGCAGTTTAACGTCATACCCAGGTCAAATTCTGTACTATTCAGACCCCTTTTATCCATTGTTGGTGCCGGTGCATTCACTAACAACCCATGGAGTATCAATGGGGAATGGATTGGCCAATCGCACTTACACGTGAATGAGCTATCAGCCATTTTCCCCATTAAACTCTCTACGGTGGCATGGCTTTCTGGCCAATGGCACCTACTCCCATGAATTCTGTGCACCACTTTTATTTTTTAAACCCATGCACTGCCACCGAACCCCTGACACGCTTCATCACAGTTTGTAAAACTACATCTCAGTGAACCAAAAAGACAAAGAAGATGTTAAAATGGAGTTGGATTATTGTGCAAGACAATTTTGAAAAATGAAAGCTAACTGCAGCAAGAATCTCATGGGACACTAAATTGCATATATAACCATACTTTTAGAAAATTTAGGAACCAAAATGGAGTGGGATGAGCAAGCCACTTCTAATGAACCTCTCAAGGGCATGAAGTGATGGCAGCCTACCTATCAAGTTGGTTCCAGGTCATCATACTCGTGCCCTTGTGGACATGATAGCTGATTTATGGAATCTCTGTCAATATACACAGGAATTAATGATTCAGTTTAATGTCACATTGCTGCTCTTTTTCCTGAAGACAAGGTTCTACAATCTTACCATCCTAAGCTGAATGGAATGGCCTAGATAATAAATGGAGAGCAATGGGTGTCCCAGCATATTTTCCCAATCTTTGGACCATATAATGTTCCAAGAAATTCTGAAGTTATATTCAAGGATATCCACTTCTCTGTTAAAATGATAAATGTTAAAATTCATGATTCTATATTCACAAAAAGACTGAGTAAATTTGCTTTTATGAAAGTTGAGCGAAATTATTATCTTAAAAAGAACATGGCAGAGCAGATTAGGTTTCTTCTTCCTCATCCTGCAACATCGATATCCATAAACGGAGATGGACTAAGACAAAGGGGACACTAACAACAAGCTGCTGGTGCAGAAAGTCCAATGTACATTACTTCATACTTCAATCACTGTCCAAAAAAGTGCAGTGTAGTTCGAAAGTCTTCAAAAAATAAGTAATCCGTAAAAATTAAGGTTTTGAAAGGAAGTTAAAAATGAATACATTATGCCAATAAATAATCCAATACAACCAAGGATAGTATGAGAGAGAGAATTGGCCTTTTACTTCCATGCACAGTGCTGCTCTGTCTCTCTCTCCCATATCCCAGCATGCTCTCCCATCTCAGGGAGAATATTTTTGTACAATGAGTGGTTTTCTTTTTTCTCTTAGGCGAAGAAACGTAAATATCAAATGTAACAGCCAGTAAATGAAGGTGCAATAGGCACCCTTGGTTGGTACTGGGGTGATACGTGAAAAGGCACATTTCCAATGTAATTGTGTTATAGGTTATTGGAGCTGGCTGTCTACAGGACGGAGATATTTACTTTTTTTGATTCTGTTGTTTCTTCTTCTTTTGGCTGCTCCCATTAGGGGTTGCCACAGATGATCATCTTCTTCCATATCTTTTTGTCCTCCTCATCTTGCTCTGTCACACCTATCACCTGCATGTCCTCTCTCACCACATCCATAAACCTTTTCTTAGGCCTTCCTCTTTTCCTCTTGCCTGACAGCTCTATCTTTAACATTCTTCTCCCAATATACTAAGCATCTCTCCTCTGCACATGTCCAAACCAACGCATAAACCAGAGGTTTATGGATATGGTGAGAGAGGACATGCAGCTGGTGGGTGTAACAGAGCAAGATGAAGAGGACAGGAAGATATGGAAGAAGATGATCCGCTGTGGTGACCACTAACTGGAGCAGCCAGAAGAAGAAGAAGAAGGCGTAGTCGGACATTTTAACTGTGTCTAGGTTAGATTATCTATAAGTTTGACCAGACGTATGTCAACATACTCAGCAGGGCTAAGATGCCAGCAAAAGCCCACACAAGACTCCCAATCCAATCACCCTCACCTAGGATGCACCGAGCCGGACTCCTTCAATCCGCCACCTCTCCCAGAAACTGCAGGTTCCTTAGAGCACTTGAATGCTCCTGCTTCCACATTCAACCAGGGGCAAATCGGTCTTCCCCTGGAGCACCACTGCAGAGTTTCCCCAAAACTTTGCCGCCCTCCAATCACACTCGCTTCCATCTGATTCTGTTCCCTTTCTCCCTTCCACTGACATTTCTTCCTTGATTTTGTTTCTCTTTCCATCTTCTTCTCAAACCATCTTTCTTTCATTCTATACTACAGTCAGGTCAGGTCAGGTTGGGGAGCATGCACTGTTACAGAGTGTTGCAGCACCCACCACACAACGAAACATCTCGGGATCCTGGTGGGCCCCGAGTGCTGCCGTGCAGTGCGCGACGCCTCAGCACCACACCAGTTCTGATCCCCAACAGGCCTGACTCCATTGGCTCTCCTACAGTTTTGACTCTTCCGGGGATGGGGCTCTTGAGGGCTTTCCCCCATCCCCTTCATAATGTAAGCAGCCACAGCAGAGCTACTCCCGCAGAGAGCAGAAAGGAGACCCCCATGATTTCCCAGCAAGTTTGAGGACAGCTTATAGGGCCAGATGCAGTTTAACGTCATACCCAGGTCAAATTCTGTACTATTCAGACCCCTTTTATCCATTGTTGGTGCCGGCGCATTCACTAACAACCCATGGAGCATCAATGGGGAATGGATCGGCCAATCGTACTTACACGTGAATGAGCTATCAGCCATTTTCCCCATTAAACTCTCTACGGTGGCATGGCTTTCTGGCCAATGGCACCTACTCCCATGAATTCTGTGCACCACTTTTATTTTTTAAACCCATGCACTGCCACCGAACCCCTGACACGCTTCATCACAGTTTGTAAAACTACATCTCAGTGAACCAAAAAGACAAAGAAGATGTTAAAATGGAGTTGGATTATTGTGCAAGACAGTTTTGAAAAATGAAAGCTAACTGCAGCAAGAATCTCGTGGGACACTAAATTGCATATATAACCATACTTTTAGAAAATTTAGGAACCAAAATGGAGTGGGATGAGCAAGCCACTTCTAATGAACCTCTCAAGGGCATGAAGTGATGGCAGCCTACCTATCAAGTTGGTTCCAGGTCATCATACTCGTGCCCTTGTGGACATGATAGCTGATTTATGGAATCTCTGTCAATATACACAGGAATTAATGATTCAGTTTAATGTCACGTTGCTGCTCTTTTTCCTGAAGACAAGGTTCTACAATCTTACCATCCTAAGCTGAATGGAACGGCCTGGATAATAAATGGAGAGCTGTAGTTTCCTCAAAATAACAACCATCTCCTCTATCCTAAATAACAGATGTGCCCATGCTGCTACAAGTGGCAAGCTAAGATGCCTACCAAAGGAGACTGTTATTGAAAAAAAAAGTATTTTTTCCAAATAATGATATCAGTTGTTATTCATACTGAAGAAAATATCATTTGCTGTTGGCTGTGTAGCTGATTAACCCAAGACTATTAAAGAAATTTGAGTGAAGGATTTGTTTCTATAGAAACTCATCAAGAGATGACATATTCTAATAGCTTCCCATTAAGCATTCACAACATCATCCTTCACTTCTGAGTGATAAATACTTTATGTAGGATATTAATCATGCATGAGTGTTAAATTGTTATCTCATTTCTGTGATAATTGTTTATTGCTCAAAATGGCCTATGCTTTGTTATGATAGACGAGCTAGGAATGAAACGTGTCCCAGGACTCGGTGAGACATTTGGATAAGTGATGTCAATTATTGGCAAATGTTTTTTCTTTTTAAAGCAAAAAAAAATGTGAAGGTTTTTCATAAACCTTTGCTCTGTCCAAAATATATTTTGAAAATAGATAAAAAAAAAATAAACCATATTCCTTAAAATGTTTCTTCATGATAACTAGAGAAATAGGTTTGGCACAATAAAAGGTTCAAAGTGAAACACCATATCAACAAATTAATTACCGCAAAATAAAGCCACCCATTTACACATATTTGGAATTTGTTATTTTTCTATTATCTAGTCATTGGGTGAAGAATTCCATCCAGAAATTACTAGTTTAAGAAAAGTAATGCATACATTAGGATGCAGATTGTAAAATGTTACATAGGCTCTGGGAGACTTAGACTTGTCCTTTCCTAAGGACCGTAGGCATCTGTGGGTTTACTTTCTGCTAACTTTGCTGCACTTGTGTTTTGTTTTCCTCTTCTCTTTTGCCATATCATTAATTTAATGTGTCAGCTTTCTCCAAATCAGGGTCGTTGAGTTTAGAGCCAATCTAGGTAACATCAAGACAATTATATAAACCAGCCATGGTTGGGTAGAAGTGTACAATGCTGAAGATTATAAATTAAAATTAAAAGCAAGCAAGACCAAGAAATTGATGGATAATGAATAACAAAGCAATAGATACTATATAAAAAGCAATATACTGTACACTATATCCAATAGATACTATATACAAAGCAATAGAGCACTAGATAAAACATAGATAGATAGATAGATAGATAGATAGATAGATAGATAGATAGATAGATAGATAGATATGAAAGGAACTATATGATAGATAGATAGATAGATAGATAGATAGATAGATAGATAGATAGATAGATAGATAGATAGATGTGAAAGACACTATATAATAGATAGATAGATAGACAGATAGATAGATAGATAGATAGATAGATAGATAGATAGATAGATAGATAGAAGTGAAAGGCACTATATAATAGATAGATAGATAGATAGATAGATAGATAGATAGATAGAAGTGATAATAGCACTATATAATAGATAGATAGATAGATAGATAGATAGATAGATAGATAGATAGATAGATAGATAGATAGAAGTGAAAGGCACTATATAATAGATAGATAGATAGATAGATAGATAGAAGTGAAAGGCACTATATAATAGATAGATAGATAGATAGATAGATAGATAGATAGATAGAAGTGAAAGGCACTATATAATAGATAGATAGATAGATAGATAGATAGATAGATAGAAGTGAAAGGCACTATATAATAGATAGATAGATAGATAGATAGATAGATAGATAGATAGATAGAAATGAAAGGCACTATAAGATAGATAGATAGATAGATAGATAGATAGATAGATAGATAGATAGATAGATAGATAGATAGAAGTGAAAGGCACTATATAATAGATAGATAGATAGATAGATAGATAGAAGTGAAAGGCACTATATAATAGATAGATAGATAGATAGATAGATAGAAGTGAAAGGCACTATATAATAGATAGATAGATAGATAGATAGATAGATAGATAGATAGATAGATAGATAGATAGAAGTGAAAGGCACTATATAATAGATAGATAGATAGATAGATAGATAGATAGATAGATAGATAGATAGATAGATAGATAGAAATGAAAGGCACTATATAATAGATAGATAGATAGATAGATAGATAGATAGATAGATAGATAGATAGATAGATAGAAGTGAAAGGCACTATATAATAGATAGATAGATAGATAGATAGATAGATAGATAGATAGATAGAAGTGAAAGGCACTATATAATAGATAGATAGATAGATAGATAGATAGATAGATAGAAGTGAAAGGCACTATATAATAGATAGATAGATAGATAGATAGATAGATAGATAGAAGTGAAAGGCACTATATAATAGATAGATAGATAGATAGATATATAGATAGAAGTGAAAGGCACTATATAATTAATAGATAGATAGATAGATAGATAGATAGATAGATAGATAGATAGATAGAAAGGCACTATATAGAAGTGATAGGATAGATAGATAGATAGATAGATAGATAGATAGATAGATAGATAGATAGATAGATAGAAGTGAAAGGCACTATATAATAGATAGATAGATAGATAGATAGATAGATAGATAGATAGATAGATAGATAGATAGATAGAAGTGAAAGGCACTATATAATAGATAGATAGATAGATAGATAGATAGATAGATAGATAGATAGATAGATAGATAGATAGATAGATAGATAGATAGAAAGATAGAAGTGAAAGGCATAGATAGATAGATAGATGAAAGCAGATAGATAGATAGATAGATAGATAGATAGATAGATAGATAGATAGAAAGGCACTATATAGATAGATAGATAGATAGATAGATAGATAGATAGATAGATAGATAGATAGATAGATAGATAGATAGATAGAAGTGAAAGGCACTATATAATAGATAGATAGATAGATAGATAGATAGATAGATAGATAGATAGATAGATAGATAGAAGTGAAAGGCACTATATAATAGATAGATAGATAGATAGATAGATAGATAGATAGATAGATAGATAGATAGAAGTGAAAGGCACTATATAATAGATAGATAGATAGATAGATAGATAGATAGATAGATAGATAGAAGTGAAAGGCACTATATAATAGATAGATAGATAGATAGATAGATAGATAGATAGATAGATAGATAGATAGATAGATAGATAGAAGTGAAAGGCACTATATATATAATAGATAGATAGATAGATAGATAGATAGATAGATAGATAGATAGATAGATAGAAGTGAAAGGCACTATATATATAGATAGATAGATAGATAGATAGATAGATAGATAGATAGATAGATAGATAGATAGATAGAAGTGAAAGGTAGATAGATAGATAGATAGATAGATAGATAGATAGATAGATAGATAGATAGATAGATAGATAGAAGTGAAAGGCACTATATAATAGATAGATAGATAGATAGATAGATAGATAGATAGATAGATAGATAGATAGATAGATAGATAGATAGAAGTGAAAGGCACTATATAATAGATAGATAGATAGATAGATAGATAGATAGAAGTGAAAGGCACTATATATAGATAGATAGATAGATAGATAGATAGATAGATAGATAGATAGATAGATAGATAGAAGTGAAAGGCACTATATAATAGATAGATAGATAGATAGATAGATAGATAGATAGATAGATAGAAGTGAAAGGCACTATATAATAGATAGATAGATAGATAGATAGATAGATAGATAGATAGATAGATAGATAGATATATAGATAGATAGATAGATAGATAGATAGATAGATAGATAGATAGATAGAAGTGAAAGGCACTATATAATAGATAGATAGATAGATAGATAGATAGATAGATAGATAGATAGAAGTGAAAGGCACTATATAATAGATAGATAGATAGATAGATAGATAGATAGATAGATAGATAGATAGATAGATAGAGAAGTGAAAGGCACTATATAATAGATAGATAGATAGATATAGATAGATAGATAGATAGATAGATAGATAGATAGAGTGAAAGGCACTATATAATAGATAGATAGATAGATAGATAGATAGATAGATAGATAGATAGATAGATAGATAGATAGATAGATAGATAGATAGATAGATAGAGAAGTGAAAGGCACTATATAGATAGATAGATAGATAGATAGATAGATAGATAGATAGTGAAAGGCACTATATAATAGATAGATAGATAGATAGATAGATAGATAGATAGATAGATAGATAGATAGATAGATAGATAGATAGAAGTGAAAGGCACTATATAATAGATAGATAGATAGATAGATAGATAGATAGATAGATAGATAGAAGTGAAAGGCAGATATATAATAGATAGATAGATAGATAGATAGATAGATAGATAGATAGATAGATAGATGAGATAGATAGATATATAATAGATAGATAGATAGATAGATAGATAGATAGATAGATAGATAGATAGAAGTGAAAGGCACTATATAATAGATAGATAGATAGATAGATAGATAGATAGATAGATAGATAGATAGATAGATATATAGATAGAAGTGAAAGGCACTATATAATAGATAGATAGATAGATAGATAGATAGATAGATAGATAGATAGATAGATAGATAGATAGATAGATAGATAGATAGATAGATAGATAGATATGAAAGGCATTATATAATAGACAGATAAATTGTGACATGAAAGGTGCTATATAATGGATATATAAAGATAGGAAAGACACTATAAAATAGAGAAACAAGAATTTAAACCAGAAAGTCATTATATAACAGATTGACATTAATGCTATTCTATAATAGGTTAATAGGTAGGAAAAACAATAGATAGATAGATAGATAAATAGATAGATAGATAGATAGATAGATAGATAGATAGATAGATAGATAGATAGATAGATAGATAGATAGATAGATAGATAGATAGATAGATAGATAGATAGATCAACTAAACTATATTTGGGGAATTGTACCTTTATACAGAAGCTCTTTAATTAAATAAACATGTAAACAGATAGAAGGCTAAATAAATATTTATACACACATATACACATATGGTCTGAACACACACCAGAATGACTAAAAAAGAATATGCTGAAGCTACAGATCGTCACAAAGTTAGTGTGAGAGTGAAGGTTAAAGAGTGCAAAACGGCGGTCAGGCCATCATTGTTATATGACTGTGAAACCTGGGCAGTTCAAATTCGGCATGAAAGGAACGTGGATGGTACTGATTTGAGGATGTTGACATGAATGTGTGGAGTAATAAACCTTGATAAGATCAGGAATGAGAGATTTAAAGGTACATTTAAAGTTGAGTAATCTCAAAGAAAATACAGGGATGACAGTTAAAGTGGTATGAGGATGTCATGAGAAGAATCATGGATATGGAGGTGTCAGGATGGAGGAGAACAGGACAACCAAAGAGGAAGTGGATAGAGTGTATGAAGGGAAAATCTAAGGGAGAAAAGGGTATCAGATAAGAATGGAGAAAACTGGTTATATACTGTAAAGTGACACCAAATGAAAGTGAGGAAAAGCTTTAGTAGAAGAAGAAAAAGAACTCATCACCAGTCTATCAATGCCAAAACCAAATCCTATTTTGATTTAATAATTATCCCAAGAAAGCTGTGTGTGTGTGCAGTACATTCAATTATCTACAGTTGGGTAAATTTGTGAAGATGAGCTTCTATAGGTTGTTTATTTTTGTCACTTTCAATAAAAAGTAAAGAACATATTTGGACTGGGGCCTTGTGCAGGGCTTGTTTCTGCCTTGAATCTGAACTTGAGGAAATACTCTCAGGCCCGAAGTTACCTTAATTGCATTAAGTGGGCAGGAGACTATTATGTTATATGTTATTTTATATTTTACATTACTGTGTTATCTCATCTGGTGTTACGTTTAAAAATTCTGATAAGATTCAGGTTTTTTCTATAGCCTGAATTTAAATCATAGTGGGATAGAAGGTTGGCCCCAGCACACTAAATGAATGCTTACTGAGAGGAAGGACTGTAAAGAGTGAGAAGGTTAACTTTGTAAGAGCACGGTTTATTTTATGGGGTAAAAAAAAAACATATTATGGGTCACTTTATTTTGGGCATTGGGGTCTTAATTATACTTTAAGAATGGCCAGTAAGTAAGGCTATAAAACATACAGCCATAATATGTGTCAGGATGTTTTAGGAATCTAGCAGTTGAAAGAACACCAATAATACATGAAGGTAAGTCATATTATTTCAGAATCAAATATGAAGAGCAAAGGTCAAATTCTAGACAAGCTGTGGAGAAAATAAACGTGTCCATGAAATGAGTCTGTCATAGATCACGCCACTTTCAAGTATGATCACAAGAATGATCTCCAAGGTCGATGGTAGTGCTTGACAGGATCAGACACAAGGTAAAATAGGTGAGCTTCTCGAGTTGTGTTTGAAAGATCACAAAATGAAATTTAGTTTCGACAAATTTTCTAATATATTCAAAATCATTATCTCTGTACGGTAGCATCTACTGGAGCAAATCTTTATCAGTGCCTAGAACTGGGCCACATTTCTTTCAGATGGAGCGAATTGCTTTAAAACCCTGACACATAGGCATCCCCCTGAAAATGATAACAAGATGGTCAGTCATGTCATAGACACATCCTAATGAATACTCAAAGTCGAAATTTTGACCCCTAGGCAATATTTAAAAACTAGAGGAACAGCACAACCTGCTGAACATGGAAACCATTTTGTAATAAGTGCTTATGGCTGGGGCAGCATGGTGGCGGAGTGAGTAGCGTTGCCTGCCATGCAGTTAGGAGACCTGGGTTCGCTCCCCGGGTCCTCCCTGCGTGGAGTTTGCATGTTCTTCCCGTGTCTGTCTGAGTTTTCTCCGGGTGATCCGTTTTCCTCAAACAGTCCAAAGACATGCAGGTTAGGTGCATTGGAGATTCTAAACTGTCCCTAGCATGTGGTGTGTGTGTGCGCCCTGCGGTGGGCTGGCACCCTGCCTGGGGTTTGTTTCCTGCCTTGCACCCTTTGTTGGCTGGGATTGCCTCCGGCAGTAGTTAGGATATATTCTGGATTGGATAATGTATGGATGGATGGATGCTTATGGCTATAAGGGCAAAAGAAGGATGAGAAAATAGAAAAATAACTTGGACGCTTACATGTGTCTGTTTATAACATCTAATGTACTTCTGTATTGTAATGTAACTTCTAATATTCTTTCTGGATTCTGATTAAACTAAGTGCCTTGCGTGCCTTTGTTATCTCACTTTCTGCCAATTATTCGCTCATGAGTATCACAGTGGCAAAATGTTTACTGGACCAGCCAGGCCAATCTATCATAAGAAAATCCATTGTCTACTTGGGAATTACCGGAAATTCTCAGGGTAGTTGAGAAATATAATTCCACCACAACATTTCTTTGTATTTATCAACCATGTTTCACCAAAAATAATTTGTTCCAAAAGATGCAGTAGGGCTTATTTTCAGGAGATATCTTATATTTATTCATGTACAACAATATACATTTATCCAAATACAGTCATGTCATCTTCTTCTGGAAAATCATCATAACTCTCCACATTCAAACCCTGAATTCCAGCCTGAATTTCTTGCTACTCCAGCCGCTTTTAGGATCCTCCAGTATTGATGTGCGTACTTCGATGTTTGATGAATGGTTCGATGTGGTGAAGCAAAATGATATAAATGTCATGTTATATTAAAATGTCGTATATTTCCCAACATAATGACACGATACCTTTTAAAAGTCTCAAATACCATCTTCTGTGTCGTCTTTTTTTTTTATTGCTTCACAATAGTAATAGAATAGAATGTACAGTGGCGTATTGAGCCATAAAGAAAAAAAAATTAAGGACATAATGAAAATATCTATTTTGTGATTAAAGTGGAAATTTGGTTTTAAATTCAAAATGTCCACTTTATCCTCGTAGTTTACTTTATCATTAAAGTAGACCGTCGTAAACATCATCTTAAAACTGACCCAGTTGTTAATCGCTGGGGTTTCCTCCTGACCTGACAGCAGCGGCAAGCAGCAATAGATCACCACACAGAACACATTAAATTTATGATATTCCAGCTCTCTGCACATTTAGAATTCTTAGATTTATACTTGATATCACTTTCATGATGAAATGCATTAACATATGTGTGTTACATTTTACAGGTAAATCATTCATTTCATTTACATGAATAACTGCACACATGGCAGAGCAGTAGAACTGCTGTCTCACTGGAAGTCACGTCCCTTGTGGTCCCTACCTGGAGTTTGCATGTTTTCCTGGTAGGTTTCCCCAGTGTGGTCAGTTTTCCATCCAAAGACATGAAGGTCTGAGGATTTGGTGATGCTAAAATGACATTAGTGTATGTGTGTGTGTGCTTGTGTTCACCTTGCGATGAGCTGATGTCCTGTCCTAGGATTTTGTTTCTGTCTTGCGCTGGAATGGGCACATCCCCGAATTGATGGATATAATCATTAAACATCCTTTTTAGAGAAACTGTGGCAAGGTGTACTCGGAATTAAATGGATGTTTTGGGCTCATGCGTCACATCGCGTGAAGTTTAAACTTGGCCTTAGACGCCATACTTTTCAGCTGACAATCACGAAAGACTTGTTTCTGGGGTAGGGCTTATATTACAGAGCAGCCTGAAAATCATGCTAGGGCTTATTTTAGGAGTAGGTCTTATTTTCACAGTCAGTGAGCCATACCCGTGGGAGACACCGAGTGAGCATCCTAACTACAAGTACACAGCATCTCAGCTGGTTCCTCTTGATCTGGAGAAGCACTAGTTCTCATCCAAAGCAGACCACTATTATGAATCCCCTCATTGTATCAGTGATAGGGAGTCCAGCAAACTTGTACAAGTCATTAACTTATTCTAACAATCTCTTTCTCTCAAACACTATTTTTCAGGATCTCATTAGAAAATGTTCATACCGTGCTGACTGCACAGAAGATGCAGCATTAAAATTTGGAAAAAAGGAAAATCATGAGATGAATCAAGCTCAAACCAAGCTGAGAAGTGGAACAGGAATGCAGTAAACAAGTACAACTAAACTTAAAGTGTAATCAGAAAACAAAGCAGTAACTCTTAGATCAGAATATACAAAACATGAAAGATATTACTGCATAATTTTCTGGATCTCATTAGGAATATTCCAATAGTGTGGACTGCACAGAGGATGCAGTATTAAAATTGGAATAAGGAATCGGGAGATGACTCAAGCTCAAAACCAAGCTGAGCACTGGAACTGAAAGTCAGTGAAAAAGTAAAACTACACTTAAATCATCGTCAGAAAACAAAACAGGAACTCAAACCAGAACATCAAAGAAATTACAGGTTTGGATGAATCCACAATCTTGGACAAAATGTATTGCATTTTAAAATGACACGAAAATTGTTTGAAGTAGTGAAAAGCAATCGATCATTTGGCTGATATGTTTTTAATTATGACACGATAAAGCCATGCCAAAATGAAAAAGCCCACTTGCATATGCATCGTCTTTCGAAATTGTTAGCACTATGGATTGCATTTTGCTGTGAATAACCTTTCAATGGAAAAGAAACACACTCTTTTAGTACCTCTTTGTGGGAGCACCTGCTGGCTTGCTTGCTTGTCGCGCAGGACTATGATCATTTCAAAGATTGAGCTCCTGCCATCCTGAGGTCTCTCTCTTCCCCAGACTCTTTCCACTCTGGCCACTGCTACCGGCCTGCTGGATCCCTTTGATGAAGAAGACTTTGTGTTCTTTTGAGCAGGAGTCGGGACTGATGTGTCACGTTTGACAGCTGTTTCTTGTGAGGCTGGATCGCCTCTATAAGACACTTGCATTTGTAACTGGCAGAATAGCAATAAAGTTTCTGCTCCTTGGAAAACCTGCTGAACTTCAGAGATGTAAAGATGGGCCCTAAGGATGACCCGGAGGGTTTCCTCCTTGGCTTTGAGTATACAGCGGTGTTGTTGGGCTCATTCTTGACTGACTTGAAGTATGATATTAGAATATTAGAACAATCGACTTGTTCTCAGTCCTACTTTTTGTAAAAACCGATTGATTTGTATGGAATGATTACAATAAAATTAATAATAAAAAAAAGAATATTAGAATAATCTAGAAATCAGGCATCTGCCTGATTTTGTTTGAACAATTATTGCACACTTTCTGTAAATCCAATAAACTTCATTTCACTTCTCAAATATCACTGTGTGTGTCTCCTATATGATATATTTAGCTGACATTTTTTTATCATAACAATGAACGATTTATACAGGAAAATAATGACTATTAACAAGGTTGCCCAACTTTTGCATCCCACTGTATATACAGTAAGCAGTTGGGTTACAACAAAAACCTGCAGGACTGTGTGACGATATGGGTTCTGGCTCCACAATCCCTTTGATGTTTGGAAGTACTTGAACCCAACACCGTGGGTAATGTCACCGATGAGCTAGTCAGTGTAGGCAATAATAACTGAGCAAGGGGATGGTACGAAAAATACAGAAGTGCTTTTATTAAAATGAAACAATCAAATCAAAAACAGTGTTCAGTAAATAAAGTGCGGTGCCAAAGTTCTTCATTAAATAATCCATAAAAAGAAAACGTGGAGGTAAAACCATTAGAAAAATCCATCCTTTAAAACCAAAAGATTAAAACGATCAGGTAGCAGTCTTTAAAAAAAAGCCCGGTGCCTTCTTTTAAAACTAGCGTCTAGCGTTGGCATCTCATCTGCTTATCCCGGTTGGGCTTTGCAACAGGTGAGACGCTCTCAATGCAGCTGACCTTCTTATGGCCTCCTTCTGCTTCTGCTGTCAGTTGCCTCACCGATCCTTGGCTCCGGTAGGCTCCTCCGGACAGCGACTTGGGAATCCCTTAACGACCTTAACGTTAAGTCCCGACTCCCGCTACCTACTGTGGACAGTCCTGCGCCTTCCCGGTCACTCCCGCCCTACGAAACGCACTTCTGTGGGGGCGACCACAACCACTTCTCCCGGGTGTTAGCCAAACACCCAGACTGCCTTCAGCTGCCTGCAAGCACTCGCCCGCTGCTTCCTGCTCCTAACCTCCGTTTACTTCTTTTTGGATCTCCCTTCTGTTTCTTTCCTCTCTCGTTCTTTCTCATCTCCCCTTAACCGGCTCGCGCTTCTTTTTTATAATGCGAGGGGCCATAGCAGCTGTAACAAATTAGCCACGGAACAGTCACGGATGTGGGCGGTTCCTCACCTGTGCACTCGGTGAGAAACACCCCGACACCGCGGAATGTCCCGCGGCTTGCCATGGCCCAACGTCCTCTCGCTAATCCGCCGCGAGAGCGGTGATTTATTTAAAAAAAAATGGCCTTTACTAAGCAAGCTGTGGACCCGCGATACCACAGACTGACAGTGCAGACCATCGTTGTTGATCCCTTATCCACTATATTTCCAAGCTGTTGAATGTATTGAGTGAATTATAATGAATCTCATTCAGAATGCATTTCTAAAACTTGTAAGATTATCCATCCATCTGTTTTCAAACCCACTAATCTAGATTCCTGGTCACAGGGAAGCTGCTGCATAGGGCGCAGGCTGGAATTGCCTGGACAGGCAATATAAGATTATACTGTTTAATTTTTCTTTCTTCTTTTTTTAATAATGCCTAGAATTGAATGCAAATGACAAATATTTACCACTATAATAATAATGTCTGTGTTTGGTACTGATAAACCTAAACCCATTTAATAAACTAAAGAGAGCGTTTCAAAAAGTAAGTTAGCAAGTGTGTTAAATAGACATGCTATCGGCTGGGTATATTCTACACCACGGATCACAATTCCATTCTAAAGTTACTTTGTGCTCATTTTTATGAATAAAAAGAGCACTTTGAGGTTCACAGTGAGTCCTGCCTTTATACATGCGAGTTCCTCTGGAACACCAGAGCTAAGCCCTCACTTACCCCTGTCTTATCATATAAAGCAAAACCCTGGCAAGTCATGAAACATTAATATGGCACCGGCTTAGATCCGAGAAAGGCTAGCTGCAAGGTTATGCTATCTGTACAGTACTGCATATCCACATGTGATGAGAAATGAAAAATATGTCAAAATGGGCCAAACTCCCATGGAGGTGGAATTTGCTGTTTTATGTCGAAGCTTTGTGTAAATAGACACGATTATCTATCCACTCAAAGTGATTGCTTTAGGCAAAATGTCCAAGCAGTTGAACAACAGAAAAGGCAATTTGCAGTATAGTATGTTGAATGACAGGGGGAGCTCTCAAGCCATTCTCAAACTGAAAAAGAGGAACATGAAGGAAAAAACATAAGAACAAAATCGGGAGTGATCTCCCCCAGACTTTCTCCGATACTCAGATATGGGGATAGATATATGAGGAGTAAACCACAAGACAATGATTATATTTTTTTATATTATGTACATTAAAGAACCATCAACAACAAATCAAATTAATAATATATTGAACAAACATTATAAAAGTAATCGTGTTTACATACACACACACACAAAAACATAATTCCAAAAATGGTACTTTCGGACACAGGGAGGACAAAACATCGAGATTCATCAAAATCTCAAAATGGAATTTTTGGAGAATTCCAATACTTCTCCTATAGTTCGTATACGAGAAAGTCAGGGAGGTCTAAAAAGTCGAGATTCATTAAAATCTCGACGTCAGATTTTTCGATGACTACAATTCTTTCCCTATGCTTTGTATATGAGAACATAACAAGGAAGATGAGGAGGATGAACACACCTGGCTGCTCCACAGTTTTGAGTACTTTTTTTTTTGTGTGCATTTTCTTTTCTGGCATTTTGTCCTTGGCTTTATGTATTTATCTTTTTACGTGTATTTTCTTTCATTTGTACATAATTTCATTCAGTATCATCTTTTTTTGTTAATTATTTTACAAATGTTGTTATTCTGTTTTACTTATCTTCCCTTTTTTTATGTGGAGTCCAGTGGTGTGAAATTCAGCTAATGTGGTTGCCACTTGAGGTTGTCCAATTTAAGGGTTTTGCAGGCCCCAAGTTAGTGACGGGAGCCTTGAAATTATTCTCTTTGTCTGTATTTCCCATTTTCTGTTTTCCTAAAATTTGGGCAGGAATATCTGAAGGTTAATTTATTTGTTCTTGATGTTTGTTTGTTTTGTGATTCTTCCATTTTTGTATTAGTTGTGCTTTTCTTTTTCTTCCCTTAATAATTTTTCATATTAGTGGGTGTTTTGTTAGGTTCATCATATGCAATGATAATTTCTTCAAAAAAAAAAAGTTTTTCATCATTTAGGCTATGTATTTCTTGGCCTTATGTATATTGTTGTACGAGGGTAAAAAAAAAAGTAAAGGCAATTTGAAAATTATGCAGTAACCAAACGGTCAGATGCTAATGCAATAGAAAACATTCGTATTGGTTTTATGGGTGGTATGAATACACACAGCACTACACCCTGATATATATCTAGTTGAAGCCAACTAGTATGACTATTAGGTGCTTTACATAACACTGACATTTTTTAATTATTAATAACTAGCTTTCATCCGCGGCTCTGGCCGCATAGTAGTGAAACAGGACAAACTTTAAAAATCAATAAACAAACAGGTATCTCAAGCCAAGTGGAGGCAAGGTACGATCTAAAACATGGTCAGAGGTAGATCGATTCGAACGGAGGCTGGCGCATGAGTGAGGAGGGCCCCGCCCGGCTCTCTACTCCTGACATCATGCTTCCCCCTCTCCCTCGGCCCGCTGCGTGTCTCTCGGATTCGCGTGAATAATTCGGTGCCGTAAGCGAACTATGATTCTTACAGCGATGAGAGAAGTTGCAAAATCTACCGGAATGTTCAAGCAAATTATACAAAAAAACAGATCTAAATCCGTTAAGCAGTTCTCTCGTGAAAAGCGGACTGACATACAGACACACAGACAGACGTTGGATTTTATATAGAGAGAGATTTATTTACTATTTACAAGCAAAAATACCACCTTCACTTCAGAACAGGCCTTCCACCTGAAGCTAAGCATGTTCAGGCCCAGAAAATACTTGGAGACCAACCAGGAAAAGCTTGGGTTGTTCCTGGAAGACATGTTGGCGAGACCAGTATGGGGCGCTCACCCTGAGGTCTGAATGTGGATTCCCAATGCCCCAGTGCAGTGATAAGGAAACTGTGATGTAATCGAGGTCCTAACTCTCTGTGGTCATCAAAGATCCCTGGGCATCCTCGCTAAACTGCCCACAACGGCCTAGTCATTCTGGCCCCCTAATTATCCCCTGCCTCTAATTCTGTCTTTCTCTCTCGATTTCACCACCTAACAGCTAATATGTGGTGAGTGTACTGGCACAAAAATGGCTGCTGTGGCATCATCGAGGTGGATGCAACACATTAGTGGTGGTTGAAATGGCTCCCCACTCACTGTGTAAAGTGCTTCGAGTAGCAAGACAAGTGCTATATCATTATTATTATTTTCTACCTGCAGCTTATACATAATTATGTCATAAACATTAGTTCTTATAATATTTTCTAAGGAATTTATTAAAATCAAGAAAAGCTTATGTGCTGTTGGTTACAAAATGTGTAGTTTCACAACACTGAAGTTTTTAAGTTAATTATTTATAATTTATTTACTATTTACCAGCAGAAATACCACATGCACTTGAGAACAGGTCATCCACCTGAAGATTTCACTCTCCTCATTATAGTTAAGTGACTTTTAATTTCAGGTAATTGGATGTGTTCTCTTGTCTGATTACCTTCGGTAATTCTGTAATTGATATTTTTTGCTAGATTTCTCTCTTATCTCTTTTTACAGTATGAAAAATTTTAAAAATGCACATAATCTCCTTTTTAAGATAGTGTACCTAGCAGTCCTAGAGATTCCAGCCATTTATATCAAAGAGACAGCTGCAATGGATGCAAACGCATTACCGGCTCATGGGAGACACTTAATAAAACGACACCCGGCGTGTCCGCATTTTATCTCACTGAACTAGATTTTTTTTAAAATAAATTACTCTGCTGGATAGTCATAAGCATTTCAAAATGATATGTTGTATGATGTATGAGTTGCTCAAACGCCTTCTGAAACATCCTGAAGTTTCCAAGGCAGAAATGGTCCGTATCGCAATTGTCAAACATTTCTCAATTCTCATTTATAAGCTTTGTAATAAGAACCTGAGGATAACAAATTTTCTTTTAAGCGATCTTACCAAGATAAGATGCTTCGTAACAGAACAATGGTGAATGAAAAACTCATTAACATCACGATTATGCTTTCATCATTTAAAAATAACAAATCACCAAGCACCCCCTCGCACACTTTTTCTCTTTATTGTTCTTTATTGAAAAATTGTTCCTGTTTTTATGATAAACTTCTAAAGTCAAAAAGGTTTAAAGTATGAATATTATCACTTTACTACAAAATGAAGAGCCATAATTTAGCAGGCTGGTCCTCTGATGTGTTAAAATCAGCACTTGGCCTCAACTTTCCTCAAATTCCATCCATGGCCACTCCTTACAGTGAGGGAAATAAGTATTGGATTCCCCTGCTGAATTTGTAGGTTTGCTCACTTACAAAGAAATGAACAGCATTTAATTTTGATGGTAGTTTCATTTTAATAGGGAGAGGCAGAATAGCAACCAAATATCCAGAGAAAACACATTAGATTAAAGTTATAAATTGATTTGCATGTCATTGAGAGAAGTAAGTATTTCATCCCCTACAACTCAGCCAGAATTAGCTCCAACAGATTTGCTGTGTGCCACATGGGCATACAACCAATCAATCAATCAATCACATATACTCCTGTTCGCAACTCCTTATGTGTATAAAGCACACCTGTCCACAGAATCAATTTCTTTCATTCCATCCTCTTCACCACAATGGGCAAGACCAAATAAATGTCAAAGGACATTGTAGACCTGCACAAGACTGAAATGAGCTACAAGACCATCAGCACGAAGCTTGGTGAAAAGGTGACAACTGTTGGTGCCCTTATTCGGAAATGGAAGAAATATATTTATGCTTGTGTTCTTAAGGAGGCTAGTGAGTACATATATAAACCCTTAACACATATTTTTAGGAAGTCACTGTGCACTGGAGAGATTCCAAAGGACTGGAAAATGGCAAATATCATCCCATTATATAAAAAGGGTGACAGGGCAGATCCAAGCAACTATAGGCCAGTAAGCTTAACAAACATCACAGGAAAATTAATGGAAGGAATTATTAAGGATAAGATTGAGCAACACATGGCAAGGACAGGAGTTATTCTGAACAGTCAGCATGGGTTCAGAAGAAGGAGGTCGTGTTTTACTAACATGTTGGAATTCTATGAGGAGGCAACAAAAGGATACGATCAAAGTGGAGCTTATGATATTATTTATCTGGACTTTCAGAAAGCATTTGATAAGGTGCCACATGAGAGGTTGGGCATCAAGTTAAAAGAAGTGGCAGTTCAGGGTGATGTTTTTAGATGTGTGCAGAATTTGCTCAAACACAGGAAGCAGAGGGTGATGGTGCGAGGAACCTCATCAGAACTGGCCGATGTTAAGAGTGATGTTCCACAGGGGTCAGTGCTAGGGCCGCTGCTATTTTTAATATATATAAATGATTTAGATAGGAATATAAATAACAAGCTGGTTAAGTTTGCAGATGATACCAAGATAGGTGGATTAGCAGATAATTTGGAATCCGTTATATCATTACAGAAGGACTTGGATAGCATAAAGGCTTGGGCAGATTTGTGGCAGATGAAATTTAATGTCAGTAAATGTAAAGTATTACACATAGGAAGTAAAAATATTAGGTTTGAATACACAATGGGCGGTCGGAAAATCGAGAGTACACCTTATGAGAAGAATTTAGGAGTCATAGTGGACTCCAAGCTATCAACTTCCCAACAGTGTTCAGAAGCCATTAAGAAGGCTAACAGAATGTTAGGTTATATAGCACGATCTGTGGAGTACAAGTCCAAGGAGGTTCTGCTCAACCTTTATGACACACTGGTGAGGCCTCATCTTGAGTACTGTGTGCAGTTTTGGTCTGCAGGCTACAAAAAGGACATAGCAGCACTAGAAAAGGTCCAGAGAAGAGGGACTAGGCTGATTCAGGGCTACAGGGGATGAGTTATGAGGAAAGATTAAAAGAGCCGAGCCTTTACAGTTTAAGAAAAAGAAGATTAAGAGGTGACATGATTGAAGTGTTTAAAATTATGAAGGGCATTAGTACAGTGGATCGAGACTTGTATTTTAAAATGAGCTCATCAAGAACACGGGGACACAGTTGGAAACTTGTTAAGGGTAAATTTCGCACAAACATTAGTAAGTTTTTCTTTACACAAAGAACGATAGACACTTGGAATAAGCTACCAAGTAGTGTGGTAGACAGTAAGACGTTAGGGACTTTCAAAACTCGACTTGATGTTTTCTTGGAGGAAACAAGTGGATAGGACTGGCGAGCTTTGTTGGGCTGAATGGCCTGTTCTCGTCTAGATTGTTCTAATGTTCTAATGTTCTAAATATAAAATGGCCATCAATCGCCCTCAGTCTGGAGCTCCATGTAAGATCTTGCCCCGTGGGGTGAGGATGATCACGAGAAAGGTGAGGGATCAGCACAAAACTACAAAGGAGGTGCTTGTTAATGATCTAAAGACAGATGGGGCCAACACAGTCACCAAGAACACTATTGGTAACACACTACGCCGTAATGGATTGAAATTTTGCAGCACCCGCAAGGTCCCCCTGCTCAAGAAGGCATATGTACAGGCCAGGATATTCACTGCCAAACTTGCCTAAAACTAGCCCGTAATGCAGTGGTTCTCAACCTGTGGGGCGGGCCCCCCTAGGGGGGCATGGAGTAACAAAAAGGCGGGCACGAAGATGAGAAAAAAGAAAGTAAGAATCAAAAATATGAAAAAAAACATCTGTTGAAACCAAAATAAATTAATTTAAACTACATTCTGATACTAGAACCATATATATAGAGTTAGATAAATGTCGATAAAAGTTAAGTAGGTATAATAAAATATGCATCTACATTTCAAAAAAAATGTTAGGGGGGGCGCGATTAAAACTGTTATGAAAACTCGGGTCGAAAATACTTAAAGGTTGAGAAACGCTGCCGTAATGGATTGAAATCATGCAGCATCCACCTGCTCAAAAAGACACATGTACAGGCCCGTCTTAAGTTTGCCAGTGAACATCCGGGCCTGTACATGTGCCTTCTTCAGCAGGGGGACCTTGCGGGTGTTACAAAATTTCAATCCATTATGGCGTAGTGTGTTACCATTGGTGTTCTTGATGACTGTGTTGGTCCCAACTGCATTCAGATCATTAACAAGCTCCCCCCGTATAGTTCTGGGCTGATGCCTCACCTTTCTCAAGATCATCCTCACCCCATGAAGCAAGATCTTGCTTGAAGCTCCAGACCGAAGGCGATTGATGGTCATTTTATATTTCTTCCATTTCTGAATAATGGCACCAACAGATGTCACCTTCTCACCAAACTTCTTGCTGATGGTCTTGTAGCCCATTTCAGCCTTGTGCAGGTCTACAATCTTGTCCCTGACGTCCTTTGACAGCTCTTTGGTCCTGCCCATGGTGGTGGAGAAGATGGAACAGAAGAAATTAATTCTGTTAGCGAGTGTGCTTTATACACATAAAGAGTTGTGATCAGGAGTATCTGTAATTGATTGATTGACTGATTGATTGATTGATTGATTGTAATCTGTGAGAACCAGAATTTTGGCTGGGTTGTAGGGGATCAAATACTTATTTCTCTCAATGACATTCAAATCAATTTATAACTTTAATATAATGTGTTTTTTCTGTATATTTGGTTAATATTCTGTCTTTCTCCATTAAAATGAAACTACCATAAAAATTAGAGACTTTTCATTTCTGTGTAAGTGAGCAAACTTACAAATTCTGCAGGGGATCAAGTACTTAATTCCCCTACTATAGGTTCAGATTTGGCTTCACCTCCAACCACAGCCACATCTTTCAAACTTTGCTTGTATTAGAATTTGAAATGGGCTCCACCCGTGTGACGTTTTGTTCCTACAGTCACACTTTTCAGGCTTTTGTCACATTGGGATGTGGTTTGGCCTTTGCCCTCGCCATTACTTCACACTGAGAGCCACCTATCAATTCAGTCTTCTAGAATTTTAGGATGGACTTCTACCACGGCCACTCCTTCATGTTAAGATTTGGCCCGAGTGTCACCCATGGTCACATTACTCAGGGGTTTCTCCTATCCGAATTTGGACTATGCTCCATTTATCATATCACTTTTTTCCCCCTTAATTGGTCATTTAGACAAGGCCACTGATGGCCACTCCATTAAGTTCATTATATTTATTATTTAGCTTTATCCAAGGCCCTTAACATGCAATTTCTCCGTCCTGGGTATGACGTTAATCTTCATCCAGCCCTACAAGGAGGGAAAACTCGGTGGGTTGGTGGCAGGTTTGGCGCACCAGCCACTTTAAAAAAAAAATCCATTCAAGCTAGTATGTGGCTGAGTCGTCACCCTTTGCACGACTGCACTCAGGTCCTAATTTGGGATCTTGAGGTGGGTCATCGTGTGGTGGGTGCAGCAACCCGTTGTATCAGTGCATGCTTCCAACCTCTAACCTCTTTATCCAAGGTGACTTAAAACAACTGAGGTACAATTGGTTACATTTCTTTTGTTTTTTCAGACTTCAGCACAGGCAGATGAAGTGACTTGCTCATGGCCACACGGTGTCAGTTCTGGGATCTGAACTCAAAGCCCTAACTACTAGGCCACACTGTCTGCCTTAAGATGTTACGGTTTAATCCGAGTTCCACACAAGGCTACACCGTTTAGTCGTGTCTTGTTTTTGTTTCATGCAGATCTTAAATTGGTACTTGTTATTGGTTTCAGGCGTGTGCTTTTGCTAGTCTCATGTTGCATTCACATGTTATCGGGCACTAGAGAAATAAGACTTTCCCATTGGGATATTTCATATGAACATTGCTTAAAGTGGAAGCTCCTGGTGAGACAATTTGGAGCTAATAATATATTTGCCAAGTTGTACCATAATCTTACAGAAGCGTATTACTGCCACGACATAATAAAAAAAATTTGCTCACTATCACGTTATAACATGAAAATATTACATTATAACATGAAAACATCACGTTAAAACGAGAAATCGTATCATGTGATAACGTGAAAATATAAGATTATAACGTGAAAACATCACGTTAAAACGACAAATAGTATCATGTTAAAACGTAAAATCGCTGTTTGTTGAATAAGCATGAAGCCATATCATGAGCCTTGAAAAACCATCAATCGCTCCATTTATACATATTCCAAATGGCTTTAGTTTGTCAAAAGAGTCAACATGCCACATAAAATTAGGTCCAGGATTAATGTACACGCGTCGCATCAGTCGATTCCTCTGTCTTTGCTCAACACCACGGGGGTCTAGAAACTTTATTAAATGCCTCACCGTGGTTTGGGTCACAACATGCCCAGCTTCAATGCAGCTGAGATGGTGTAGCTTGTATCCATGGAGCCTTCCGTGCCCTTCCAGCTGGTCAATGAGAAATGATGCTACCTCCAAAATGTCGGACTGATTCTTTCTTCTGTAAAGCCCCATGTCTTTTAAATTTCTTCTCAGTGTACGCATACTTTTTACAAAACCATCCACCTTAGTCAGCAGGAGCAGAATCTCTCCATGTCTGACCCCAAGCATAAAGTAGAATTTGATCAAGTCGTGTAAATGAGCCGTTTCATTTGCAGATGTGCACTCCTCACTGGATAACCAAAAAAGTTTCACGTTATAACATGAAACTTTATCACGTAATTACGTGAAATAGTATCACGTTTTAACGTGATGTTTTCACGTTATAATCTTATATTTTCACGTTATCACATGATACGATTTCTCGTTTTAACGTGATGTTTTCACGTTATAATGTAATATTTTCACGTTATAACGTGATAGTGAGCATATTTTTTTTATTATGTCGTGGCAGTAATACGCTTCCGTATAATCTCAACCTTATACAAAATTAAAAAAATAATAATAAACAGGATGGCCCAAACTGCCATTTTGTAGACGATTTGTATTTGCAGTGATTTGAAACACACTTATTCTTTTATATACAGTAAGGCTGAAAATTACATTGGGCTCTCAGGCACCATCCTTACACAGTTTAGTTCATATTTATAAAACTGATTTCAATATGTACTGAAATGTGTTGACAGTATTCCACCATTATCATCTCTAGTTAGTATGATGTCCAGAGCTCAGTACTCAAATCTTTACTGTTTTCATTATACATGATTCTTCAAGAAACAATTATACTTCTACTACAAAATACTTCTTTTCACTCAAGTACAGATGATACAGAGGTATGCCCTTCTTTCTGACCAATTGACACGTCTCCTATAGCGTACTTAATTAATTAATTATGTCAATTAGTTAAGCACTGTGGTGGGCTGGCACACTTCCCAGGGTTTGTTTCCTGCCTTGTGCCCTGTGTTGGCTGGGATTGGCTCCAGCAGAACCCCGTGACCCTGTGGTGGGATATAGCGGGTTGGAAAATGACTGACTGACTAATCTGGAGTAATATATTTACCAGAACAATGCCCTATTACCGTTAATTCAGTAGATCTAAATGTTAGTTGACTGAATTGGTACTCAAGTAAGATGTTATCTTTAACAATGGGCTGCTTTCAGAATTAAATTAAAGGCAGGTGCCTCTTCATCTAATGACTACAAAAAAGTGGCACTTACATAAATGGAGACCTTTAAGAAGCTGGTCCTGAACTATATGAGTTGTGGTAGACCACCTGGACCCATTGCAGCTTGCTTATCAGACAAAGACCAGAGTGGGGGATATAATTATCTGTCTGCTCCACAAGGCTTCTTCTCACTTGGACAAAGTTGGCATCACTATGAGGATTCTGTTTTTAATTTTCTCTAGTGCCTTCAATACCATCCAGCCATCCCTGTTAAGGGGTAGACTCAGAGATATGCAGGTGGATGAGTCTATGGTGTCCTGGAAATTGGACTATCTGTCAGGCAGACCACAGTTTGTGACACTCAACGACTGTGTGAGCAACACTGGAGCACCAGAAAGAAGAGGCCTGTCTGCTTTTCTCTTCACTCTGTATACTACAGACTATAAATATAACAGCAGGTCATGTCACCTGCAGAAATTCTCAGATGATTCCGCACTTATGGGGTGCACACTCTGTGATCAGAATTTAACATCTTGTTAAAGAAAGAAACATCCTCTAACAGGACAATTCAGTAATCCGGCAGGAGAAAAGCTGTTCATCGTATCTTTTAATTACTCCTCAGCAAAATGCCTTGGAGGGAGCATTCTTCAGAAGCAGTCTGTTACAGCCCGATCAGCATGGTCAGAGAAACAAAGAATAGACGTTAAACTTGAATTTACATACAGAGTCAATCATTGCATACATTTTACTCTGGTTGGTTCCTTAGTTTACACCCAAATAATTTACCGTATATACTCACGTATAAGTCAGGTCTTTAAACCCAAAAAATCGATCATAAAACGAGACCCTGACTTATATGCCCAATCAAAAATGCAACACTTTATTATTATTTTGTTTTTATACATTTTCTTGCTTCCTCCAATCTCGCATCAGTTTCTCAGACACATCGAATTTTGTTATAGTGGCGCAGTTACCAATTACTTTCGCCAAGTCAACGATTTTTAATTTAAAACCAAATTCATATTTTCTTCTGATTGACCGCTCCATTGTAGATAAGGGATGCTCTTACAATAAAGGTGTATGAGGGTGTGAGATACAAAAAACACAAAACAGTGCAAACGTCGCTTCGGAAAAGTTTGGGTATTACCGTGTGGTCACGTAGGCACAATACATAGAAAAAAAAGGCTGTGTGCTCCGTGGTTACTTTCTCAGGTGGGCGTTAGTATATCATAATGTATTAGACCAATAGCATCAGTTTCCCACATTCAACTTATACAACCGACATTATAAAATACCGGAAATTATAAGGTAAATTCAAGCCCCGACCTATATGCGGGTGAACTTAAACGTAAGTATATACAGTATATTAAATAAAAGTCTATTGTATTATATTCTGGTTCTTCTTATACCTTTTGAGTTGAGCCACCACCCTTGAAATTTCTATGCATATAACAACTGTCCATTCTAGTTTATAGGACATCTGCTGATTTCTTAGTCATCTCTTAGTCATTCTTCAGTACATTTTGCATATTACATCAACCTTTCTTCTGGACCATCTCAGCATTTTTCCTAAACTAGTTCTTATACAGTGGAACCTTGGGTCACGACCGTAATTCGTTCCAATTCGTAACCCGATTTGGTCGTGACCCGAAGTAATTTCCCCCAATAGGATTGTATGTAAATACAATTAATCCGTTCCAGACCGTGCAAACTGTATGTAAATATATATTTTTAAAGATTTTTAAGCACAAAAATAGTTAATTATACCATAGAATGCACAGCGTAATAGTAAACTGAATGTAAAAACACTGAATAACACTGAAAAAACCTGGAAACGAGAAAAGTAACATTGGAAGAATTCACGCTACAGCCTTACAAACTGCTCGCTGTAAACACTTTTTTTTAATGAGTTTTAAGCACAGGGAAAAAAAAATGAACATTTGAAAAATATGTAATTTAATAAACAACCAAGAAAAGTAACACTGCAACAATTCACGGTACGAACTGAAACATGAACATTTGAAAAATCCGTAATACATAAACTAACCTTGCATGAGTCGAGTTCTGGCATGAAGGAAGTGAGGAGTAACTGGGTGGAGAGGAGATTACGGTTTTCAGGTAAAGTCTGTGATGATGCGGGTTCGCTGCGTGCTCCCATCTTGCTTCCGGGAGCCCTTAAACCCGCCACCGTCAGTAATGTTACCGATGAGCACGACAGTGAGGCACTACAATGGAGCAAGGGGATGGTGCAAAAAGTTCCAAGTGCTTTTATTAAAATCAACAAAACAACAATCAAAAACAATGTCCAAATTAAATAAAGTGAAGTGCTTTCAGAATCCTTCAATAAATAAATGATGCCATAAAAACAGAAGTGAACTGGAGGTTAAAGTCCAATAGAAAAACGTCTTCATTTAATACGACGACGTCAAAACAATGCTCGAAGCAGTCTCTTTAAAAACAAGCCCGGTGCATTCTTTAACTGCCTTACACGGCCAGCTGTCCTTCCTCTGGTTAAATAAAGTGCAGTGCTTTCAGAATCCTTCAATAAATAACTAATCCCATAAAAACAGAAGTGAAGTGCTTGGGCTCACTGCCCAGCTGCCTGCCTGCCTGCCTTCCTGTGAGCGTTCGCTCGCTCACACCGGTTCTTTCCACAATACTTCCTGCTTACTTCCTCACTCCGCAACCTCCATCTTTCTTTTCTTTTTCCTCCCTTTAGCCGCTTCGCGATGTAGCAATCAACCACCATGCTCCCTCGCTAAGCTGCAAGCGTGGCAATTATTTATTTAAAACTGGCCTCTTGACGTGAGCTGTGGACCCGCTATACCACAAAGTCCCTCTGCGCGATGCACATCTGATCGAGAACAATTTACTTTACAGGGAGAGACTGAACGCGTGCGTAAATCACCGGCACGTACGAACTGGAAGGAGAACGAAATAGAGCACAAGGAGTTCACAGCGAATGCACAGGGAGAGACTGAACATGTGCAGAAATCATTGGTGCGTATGAACCGGAATGGGAAACTGGCTTGTTCATCACCTGAGTCTGTGGTCGTGAACAGATGCAAAAGTTTGGCCAACTTTTTGGTTGTAACCCGATTTGTATGTGGTCCAAGACGTTAGTGACCCGAGGATCCACTGTATTTCAGTGTACATTTTTTTGTTCCCTTGGCCTTCATCTGGTTTCCTGGTGTGTCTGAACAGGTTTCTGACATTTATTAAGCCTTTATGCTATTTCTTTAAGATGAATGCTCCTACTAAATATTTATATTTAGTTACTGCTGTCAACCATGTGCACTCTGGGGACAGCTTAAAGACCCAAGTGGCTAATCCACAAGGTGGCGTTGTTCACTAACTCCTCTTCTCTTTCTCTCTCTACAGACAGGATGATTGACAGCCCTAAAACCTCTGACATCACTTCCATTTTCCATCCCCATGGACAGGCCTTTTCCTGCCTTGGCTTGTACTTACCCGGAAGTATTGCCATCTTGGAGCAGTCACTTTGAAGCTCATGTCTTTTGCCCTTTTTCAATGCGTTTATACACCGCATTTATTGTCAAGTATACAGGCGTTGCCTGTGGATTCTGCAACACTTTACACTTTTCTCTGTTTTGTGTTACACCATATATTATACATTACTTTATTTATGAACACAACAAAGCAGCCAGGTAAAACAATACAAGTGGAAACTTTGAAAATTCCCATAGCACATCAACAAAACATGTTTAGCTTTCATTGACATTATAATTATAAAAATTAGACCGTAATTACCTACAAGCAGTTTCAATTAGTTTGGTTATTGAATCTAAATATATGGACATATTCTGCCATTAGGAATTAGTAGACTAAGAAGAGGACTCCTTAGGAAAAACAAATAAGTAATTAACATAACAGAAGAATTCATCCATTTAATTATCTGTTTTTATTATCTGCTTAAGCCAAATCTAAAGTTATGATGGAACATACCCTATAATGTCACCTTGAGGTGTAAGGTGGACCCAATGCATTAAAGGGCAAACTCACTCCTACAGGGACTATTAAGGATACGCCAATGAAATCAACCCACACATCTTTGGAATGTGCCAGAAAAAAAATTAAAGAGAACGCCACAGAAACACAGGTAGAACATGCAGCCTCCACTCAGATTCAGTTTCTTGGATCTGTAAGGGAGTTTCACTGCTGTTGCTTCCAAATACAAAACAACTTAAAATGTAAACAGTTCATATTTCTTCCGATTTGACATCAAAAGCATACAGCTAGAACTAATGAATGCATGTCTGTCCATCTATCTATCTATCACTCTCTTTTATAGTGCCTTTACTATCTCTCTGTAAGTCTGTCCACAAACTGTAGGATTTGCTTTTATCGCTGTAATGCTCATTGAGTTTCTATACACTATTACTTTCAGCTACGTTAAATTATTAAAGAAGCCCTGCAAATTAAGCGGAGGTTTGACACCTGTAATTACTGTATTTAGTCATATCTGACCCAGAAAATAAGTCATTGAGTGACCTTTTCAGTATTGGTCAGAGCCGAACTACCCACCATAAATGATTTGATGAATTGCTTAGTCTGTTTCCATCATAAGTGTAGAAAGTGCCCACTCCTATTCATTTTGCCATTTTTATATCATTCATTCATAATTCAAAATCTTTGACCGTTCTTTTCTGGGAACTTAAATTATGCCCTTTTAACAAGGTGTGTTTGCACTGAAAGCCCATTAAATCTGTTTAAGCTTTCCTCTTATCACAAGGAAGAGAAGATAAAATGAAGTTTGTGCGCCATACTAATACAGTTTTCGTCTGGTGCACTGAAAGATATAAAGAATGATTTGGTGATTGGACCTTTATTTAGTTTTTTCCTTGTAATTATTTGACAAAAGCTTCATTTGATATGACTGACTTTGATAGAATTCATTACTTGAACATAAGGCCAGATGTTTTTTCTTATTCTTTCTGCCTGACACACTGACCTAATCTTTGCATTTATTAACACCACATAGATGTATTAGGCTACTAAAGCAATAAAATTCCACAACTTCATTAATTTCTGCATTTTAATTTCTGTAGTTTAAAATAAACCTTAAAGACAAGAGGTTGATTTTTCCACTTAACATCAATCTATGTACAGTAGATCCTCACAATCCATGGATTCCATTCCTGAGGATTGGCTTATCTACTTCTATAAAAGTGTAACCCATTTTGTAACACCTGCAATCTTCTCTGAGCTATTCATAGCCATGCATAGTAAGAAAAAAAAGGCCTATCACACAGAAGCAACATGTGAGATCAAGCAAAAACAAGTCTATGATCCCCGATACTCAGGGGGTTGTACGTGCACTATACTGAGGGGATCTATATACATACACACACACATACACACAATATATATATTTATTTTATATATATATATTGTGGCGAGTGGCGAGTGGCTGGGGTGCTACCCAGCTGGGATGTCCAGGAGGACTGGAGGAAGGCTGCCTCTCTCCGTTCTGTGGCTTGAGTTTGTAGTGGAGAAGGATGGAGCTTGGGAGGATAGGAAAGGAGGCAGCCAGAAGAGAAAGAGGCATTTTGGAAAGGCCTGGACTTTTGGGGGAGTTGTTTGGGGTTGTGTGCACTATTGTAAATAGTAATTGTAAATAAATGTGTGTTGGGTCTATTAACGATGTCTGCCTGTCTGTGTCTGGGCCACTTACCACAATATATATTGTGAGGTTTCTGAACTCTCTTAGGACCCCTCCCAACAGGACGGCACGCCAAAGCACACCTGCCGCATCTGTGGAGGTCTGCTTCTCCATTGCCGAGGCAACCACAAGTTCGCAGTGCAGCAGTTGAGCGCCGCAGAAACATCTACGAGCCAATCAAGATTGAACTATATGCACCAGTCGCCAATGGGTGATGTATATATATTGTGGCAGACCGCTTGGGATCCTGCCCAGCCGGGATGCCTGGAAGGAATGGTTGGGGGACAATACCCAATACCTCCCCTGGGCCACGAGAGGGCAGATGCCCAGGTCTGCATGGGGGACACGGGATCAGAGCTTGGAAGCTCATCCCAGTTGGGGCCACATGGCCACCGCCAGGAGGCGGCCGGGACGATTATGGAACCCTGGATGGCAGCATTTCCGCTGCACTTGAAAGTGCTGTCGGAAGGAATTCCAGGGACACCTGGAGTGCTTCTGGGTGCTCATTTGGCACTTCCACCACACCAGGAAGTGCTGCCAGAAGATCGTCATGGAGCGACTGGACCACATCCAGGTTATTATTAAAGGGGCCGCCTCCCTCCAGTAAACGAGCCGGAGTTGGGAGGAAGAAGACAGATCTTGGGAGGATAGGAGTAAAGGTGGCAGAAGTACTGAGAGACTAAGAGAAAGAAGGGACTGATATTGGCTGATTTAAGCATTGTGGTGCTGTATATTAAATAGAAGGCAATAAACGTGTGTGTTTTTGGGACATTCAGTGTCTGTCTGTCTGTATCCGGGGGCTGTCTTACCCCAATATATATATTTAGTGACGCATGAGCCCCTATTTTGCCCCCAAAACACGAGGCTGAGCACATCTCCGAAATCCAGCTTTACTCTATTCAACATGAAGCAGGAACAGCGCAGTTATTTATCTACCACTGTCCTATACACAGACACAGCAAATGGCCATAGTCGGGGCCAGGACAGAAACCTAACTATATATATATATATATATATATATAAGTAGGTCAGTGAGGTGGGGGTATTGGTCATATAGTTTTATTTATATGAATATGTTCTTCTTAAGTTTGCATATGCTGGGTTTATGTCCAAATATCTGCTAATGGCATTTTCGTCTGATAGCCAAGATTCAGCCAGCGCTCTGGCACTTTTAGTACTGGCCTTAAATCTTACTTGTACATTGTCCCAGTTAAATGTATGTCCTGTTGATTTTTTATGCGTATAGACCAGTGATCATGAGTCCTTCCTTCTAACGGCTTTGCAATGTTCCTGTATATGAGTTGCGATTCTTTTTGATATTTGTTCCATGTATACCGCTGGGCAAGAACTGCATGGAATACTATAAACTGCATTTCGTGTTTCTGCTGTTGATTTCTTGTTTTTAGCATTAAAAAAGGACAGTGGATGGATTGTTTGCAGGCTTGTGTGCTATTCTGATACCTGATTTGGCCAGGATGTGTGCTGCACCTTCAGACACACTGTGATGATAAGGAAGTGTATACCAGGTGGGATTGGGGGGTCTGGTTCGAGTCGATTATTGAATTTTCTGGCGTCTCCTCTGTAGGCATTGTTTAATGAATGTCTTTGAGTATCCGTTTGAAGTGAAAAGGTGGAAAAGAGCGTCTTTCGTTCAATTTTGTCTCCTTCATATTACAATGGGTGTGAACTCTTCTGAAAAGAGTTTTCACACAGCTCCGTTTATGAGATACTGGGTGGTTGCTGGTGAAGTGTAATATCTTGTCTGCGTAGCATTCTTTACGGTAAACACTTGTGGTCAAGGTGGCATCATTATTTCTTTCAATGGAGATGTCCAGGAGCTGATGTGTCGGTTCATTTCTTTTTCCATGATGAATGGGATTGCAAGAAATATTGTGTTGATGTGGTTGTAGAACTCATTCAGCTGGCCATATTTTAATATGACGAATGTGTCATCTACATAGTGTATCCAAATTTTGGGCGTGAACTGGGATAGAGCTGCATTTTCACCCAACACCACCACCACCCTAAATCTGACTATATATTGCCTTTGATTCTTGTATGTCTAAGCATTATCCTCTGATGAAGGCCCCTGGCAGGGGCTGAAAGCTCAGGAATAAAAATGATACGTAATGATACATGATTCATTTTCTCCCTACGTGGATCTCCAGCTGCAAATATGCAAACCGTATCACAGAATTTCACTTCCATATATACAGTATATACAGTATATATATATATATATATATATATATATATATATACTAGCAAAATACCGCTTTGCAGCAGAGAAGTAGTGTGTTAAAGAAGTAATGAAAAGAAAAGGAAACATTTTAATAATAACGTAACATGATTGACAATGTAATTGTTTTGTCATTGTCATGAGTGTTGCTGGCATATATATATATATATATATATATACATACATGTCTACATATATAGACACACACATATACATACACACACATATATATATATATATATATATATATATATCTATATATATATATCTGTATATATCTATCTATATAATCTATATATCTATATATCTATATCTATCTATATATGTATATCTATATCTAAATCTATATCTATATATCTATATCTATATATATCTACTTTGGGGTGCGAGCAGCTGTTGCTGGGGGTGCCAGAATCCATCGAGGAAGAAAAATTAAAAACATTATTTGTACAAAATGTTAATTTATCTATCCATTCCTAAATAATTAAATAGGCAGGCTATTTCGTATCAGTGCAATACGCTGCTTGTTAAAATGGATGACTCCCGCTTTTACGTGCACTTAGTGCTGCGTGGGTATTTTGAACTATCTTATCTGTTCAAGTTCTATTTAAATTTTAAATATTAGTAAGTTTTATTTAGTCGACAGAAATATGTTTAGTAGGAATGTAAGTTAAATTTAATCATCATTGCATAAATTTTTCTTCACCATAGAAATTTAAAGACTAAATTCAACTTCCATTCCTACCAAAGATATTTCTGGCGACTAAATAGAACCTACTAATATCCAAATTGAGCTGTCGCCTGCCTGCCTGCCTAAATAAGTCTCCCTCGCTTTGCTCTTACTTTTTTACCATTCATTTAATCATGGCTAGTCGCGGAAAAATTATAAAATGGAAGGGGGATTACACTGAGTATGGCTTTACCAAAACAATTATTGATGGCGAATAAAGTATCCATTTTTCATAAATCTTCAATTGGTGATCTGTTTTTCTGCGTTAACCTCATATTTTTTCATACTTATTCTCAAACCAAGGCGGTGGGAGGGTCAAATGAATCGGGAAGCGCTGATCAATGTAATCGGTGTACCAGGAAATCATGCATTGAGAGAAGTTCCCCTTTGCTTGGAATGCAAAGTGTGATTAAATGCGTTATTTTTTAACGCGTTATGGAGCACACGCATCGAAGCTTCTCAGCCGTGCTTGTGCTAAGAAAAGGAAACATTTTAAAAATAACGTAACATGATTGTCAATGTAACCTTTTGTAAGTAGTGCCTGGAGGATTCAGTGTGGAGAAACTCTAGAGACAGCGTGTGTATTAACCTGTAAATTTTTCTCTGAGTATTTGGTGGCAGCGTGACAAAGTTGCTTCCTCAAGACTGCGTTAGCTGCGGAGCTCAGCTCAGAGGGAAATGAGGTGAATGGGAGGGGAGATGATGACGTGACTCCCCCACCCACCTTAACTGTCAATCCCCCACAAACACAGTCTCTCGGAATTTGCATAAGCACACCCCTTCACCTACAATTTTAACTTAGTTACAAAGTGATCAAAACTCTCGTTTATACCCTGCGTCCTCGCATTAAACTTGTATCCCGCATTAGTCGTGGGCATGACAAACGCCACCGGCAGCCTGTCTATGAACTTAATTTAAACTTTAGGTTTACACCGTGGTTTGTTTCCGAAGTAGCTGCAGTCATGAATATGCTTGCATGCGTCACTGTGCATGACAAACGGCAGTGGGAGCGTGTCTATGAACTTAATTTAAACTTACGGTTTTCATTGTGCTTTGTTTCCGCAGTAGCTGCACTTATGAATATGCTTGTATGTGTCACTCTCTCGCTTCTTATTGTTTCGCTGCCTTCTCAATTGTATAATGCATGTTTTCTTCAGCACTTTTTGGAGCTTTTCCTTGTTTTCTACATACAGTACTGCGGTCACAGTCAGTTCACGTGATTACGGTGGAGGCGTGATGATGTCACATGCAGCTCCGCCCCCCACGGCCATCGAGCTAACGTCTATTACAGTATATGGAGAAAATTAGGTACCAGTTATGACCATTACGCGTAGAATTTCGAAATGAAACCTGCCCAACTTTTGTAAGTAAGCTGTAAGGAATGAGCCTTTCTACCTACACGGGAAGTTGGAGAATTAGTGATGAGTGAGTGAGTGAGTGAGTGAGTGAGTGAGGGCTTTGCCTTTTATTAGTATATATATATATATATATATATATATATATATATATATATATATATATATATATATATATATATATATATATATTGTCAGAGGTAGCTGGGGTGGCGACCCAACCGGGACGGCCAGGAGGACCGGAGAAGGGCTTGCGCCTTCCTCAGACCATCTGGGGGCGACCACTCTGGTTTCTTTGGGGGCCTGGACCTCAGCACTTCCACCACACCAGGAAGTGCTGGCGGGGATAAGAGCAGGGACACTCGAAGTGCTTCCGGGGATGCAGCTGGCACTTCCGCCACACAGGGGCATGTCGGCGGGTGATTGCCGGAACCCACCTGGAGCACATCCGGGTGACAATAAAAGGGGCCACCTCCGTTCATTCGAGGCGAGAGTCGGAAGTGGAGTGCGCTGAGCTTGCTGGAGGAGGCAAGGAGGCGGCCTGAAGAGGAAAGTGAATATATTCAGTATATGAATGAAAGGACACTGGATCCGTAAGGTAAAATCAGAAATACTGCAGTTCGAAAGCCTTTAGTGCTGTACTATTATATCTACGAGACAAAGTGATTTGCTGCAGCACTTAGCTTACTAACTTGCATCTTATCTGAATCATTGCATCAGGATGTTTTAAAGATTTTCTAGTTTATCTTGCTGCCAAGCAGGTCTGTTTTTTTCCATCTGGCGACCTCCATTGTATCATTACTAAGGAGCATATCAGATTATCTAGTCAATAAATTGTGATAAGACTTGGAAAGCTAAATGGTTTCCTTCAAATACCTCTTTTTAGCAAAACCTGATCAAAGATAATTTGGCACCATATCTTGCTTTAATGCATTTACTCATCATTTCACTTTATTTGTACATAAGGCTACAAGATTCTCTGTTAACCAGTATGGGAAGAGGTAGGTGGATGCGCACTGCTTGACTGAACAATATATAATGATTCATCCACATACTGTTATTATATGTACCCACGCATGCTCCCCAACCTGACCTAACCTGTGCTGCTTTGTCAGTATTAGAATGCACACGTATATCTTTCCCCTACATTACTAAACACACACAAAGGATAACTCTGATGAACTAGAACAAGGCCCTATGCAGCCACACACATACAGGTTATAATACACTGGAGACAAGCCCGGATTTCAAACACAGTGTCTTGAATTTACGAGGCAAAAGATCCAACCATTGTGCCACTATGCCCCTTATTCAAAAACATACTCATAAAAAAATGCCAAACTGATCACATGATTCGAGTATGGAACCAAACTGGCAACATCATTGTGAACTTATAATGGTTCATACCAGCGTCTCTCAACCTTTAAGTATTTGCGACCCGAGTTTTCATAACAGTTTTAATTGCGCCCCACTAATGTTGTTTTGAAACACTAATAAAATGTATTCCTATATTTTTTGCTGCTGATACACCGCTACATTTTTTATTATACCTACATAAGTTTTATCGAAACTCTATGTTTATTTTTCTAGTATCAGAATGTAGTTTAAGTTAATTTGTTTTGGTTTCAATAGATGTGTTTTTCATATTTTTGATTCTTGTTTTCTTTTTTTCACATCTTCGCACCCCACAGGTTGAGAACTATCGGGGTACGTACTTTATGAGGGCTCGGAGCACCTACCTAGAGAGAGCTGAGTGACAGGGTTCTGGGTTATTTAACAGTGCATCCGGGCAAACGTGTGTAGCTGGCGAAAAGCATTGGAGTTGGTAGGAAGCCAGCATCAGGGTAAGAAGGGTGCGACAGGTTGAAGGACAGGCAAGAGTCAGACAGGATGAAAGCGACTTGTCTCTCTATTATATAAAAGAAATCCTGTGACGAGACAAGACTTTTTTCAAGAGATTTTTTTAAGTCCCATGAAACAAGACTTTTGCCATGAGATTTTTTCAAGTCATGTCCTCCTCTCAACCATTTTCAAACATGTCCACAGTCCACTCAACTCTCATTCATGTGAATTCTTTTCGTCAGACAGGAAAGTAATAATCAGCCTGGACCAAGTGCAATTGAAAACCTAGCAGGTCCAAGCGGGGTCGGAAATAAAAGACAAAGAGTAGAAGACAACCGTCGATTCATACACATAATTATATTTTTACATACAAGGGGGGAACCAAAAATTCCTGAAATTTGTCAATAGCACAGGAGCAGCGTGTAGTTTTCAAACGTGCCCCTAGATGTTGTATGCCTACAGCCTGTTAAGTCAGCCCACTCAGTTACTCTATATTGTGAAGCGCTGATTACATGTGTGTATCTCTGGCTTTACTCTACAATTGTACGTGTAAATTGGCAGATATATTTTTTGTCTAAGCCAACATGCCAGATTTTCAAATGACAATGATGCAGGAGTTTTTCCAACACTGATGGATTTGTTCCTTGTGGACACACTGTTTCATTAGCGACATTAAATAAAAACTGATAAGGCGTCTACGGGAAAGAATCAGGAACAAAATATCCGGAGAAGTGGCACATCCAAAAGTGGACTTTGCACAAAGAACTGTGTGTTGTCTATCAGTTGTGGACGTTAGGAGGCGATGTTGCCCTGTGAAACCCAACAGACAGATGTTCTTGACACAAATGTAAAAGCACTAAGCAGATTTTAATCTTCTTTTCAGCAATAGTGCCTTTAAAGCACTACACCACAAATCAATACAATAAATTTCCTCCTCTCCTCCCAGCAAGCTCTGTTACACACCCTCCCATCTCTGGCCCTCTTGCTGGGTCTCCACTAGTTCTTTATATAATCCTTGACCCGGAAATGCTTCTGTCCTTCCGTCCATGTGATTCATCAGCACTTCTGGGTCAGATGGAGACTTGTATTTTCTTCAGCCTGTGTCATTTGGTCCCCATGACTTGGGAATACTTCCGGGCTATATGGGAAACAAAGATCTCCCTGCAGCGTCACCTGTGGGCTGTGAAGCCGAACTCCATCTCCCAATGCCCTACCGGAATGCCAGGGCAACGCTAAGCTGCAAGAAAGTCGCCATCTAGCGTCCTGGTTGTCCATTCTAGGTGACACACAGTAAAAGAGTTTTTGACCTAAAACAACACCATCAAACTTCAAAAACTACTCCATATTTGCCAGATCTTGCTCTCTCTAACTCCTGTTGGTTCCCAAAATTAAAGCAGAGACTGAAGGGAAGAAGATTTTCTAAGGGAGCTCTAGGCAGGGTAACAAAACATGAGCTCAGAAGTGTTTCAAGGAACAGGAGAAGCACAGGGACAAGTGTATTGCATCGCATTTGATAAAAGTCACTTTAGCAGTTTTTGCATGATCAGCGAACAAACAAACAGTCGAGATACAATCTGAGAGTTAAATAATATTAAATGAAGCTGTGTTTCGCCGTGTAGTGGGTGCGGAAATGCACTGTACCAGTGCATGCCCCCCAACTTGACTTGACGCAACAGTCACCTTATGTCCTAGTTTGCGGTTAAGCTCTTGTTAACATAAACCCCGATCGCCACGTAGGTTATTGCTTTCTCTTTTATTTTGTATTTAATTTTCCCAATTCCCTTTTAATTGCCATTACATGCATTATATCAGGGGTCCCCAACATATCGATTGCGAGCTACCGGTAGCTTGCAACCCTTTTCCAAGTAGCTCGCCAAAGGCTTCATGAATCCTACATAAATTTGAAAACTTGTTTAGTCAAATTAGGGGTGGGCGATCTTTCCAAAAAAATCATATCATATCATAACACAAAATCATGATCCATAATCTGAATTGCAATCTATCTTTTCAATGTGGCAAACACTTAAGAGAATATCTGGACTCAAACTCATCAAGACCTAAGTAACACTTTATTTTAAATATCAAACAAAGTTGAATTCAGTTGTTCTCTCGTTCGCTAGCTAAGCGGAGTTAAGGAACACGCCTCAAAGCTGGCGAGTAAGTGAGGAGAGCAACGGCCCACTGCGTGTTTCTCAGATATGCACAAATAAATCGGTACCACAAGTGAACTATGATACATAGTGAAATGAGAGAAGTCGCAAAATCAACCGGAATGTTCAAGCAAATTATAGAAAAAAACTGTTAAGAAGCTCTCTCGTGAAAAGCGGACAGACATACAGACAGACAGACATTGGATTTTATATGTTATATATTAGTAAACCTTCAAAATAATGTGCAGTTAAAGTCTCGACAGTATTTCTGGAGCTTAGTAGAGCCAGCTAACTAGAAGAATCTTCACCAAGCAGCTCTGAAAATGTCTCCATACCTCTATGAGTCTGACATGAACGTCATGAAATCAAAGTTCAGAACAAGACTGACAGATGAACATTGAAATGACTCCAGAAGAGTGAACCTAAGGGGGCTCCACTCCACCATACACCTGCCTCTCTTGTTGACTCATCTCACTAACTAAAAAACACATCACACATGCAACTGGACCTGTGAATAAAGTGACACAGTGACATGAAACAAAATGACAAATGAAGAAGTCACATCTGTGGATTTGGGATTGCATTGTTTTGTTTTGACAGCATTCATGTTTTAATTCAGTAGTGTGAGATGCACTAGAAAATGCATACAGACATACAAAATGCACTTGCATGTGAACTAAATATTTTTTTTGTGATATTTGAATGCAAAATGTGAGTTGTGGACATCGACATTTTGTAAATGTCCAGGCAAACCAAGCTCATTCAGTTTGTTTGGGTTTAAATAAGCTATGAGAATAAATGTTATAAAACACGAGTAGCTCTCGGCCATTTTCATTTTTCAAAAGGAGCTCTCAGGGGAAAAAGGTTGGAGAACCCCGCATTATATGTTTGTGCTGCCATCAAGTTTTAAACCTCTTGCATTCCTTTTTCTATTGATTAAAAAAGGATAAGAAACATGTTATAATTGTGACACAGAGTAATAAAAGAACTGGGAGCAGACAAACTGGAGTAAAGAGAACATAGCTTTTTGGTTGATTTATGTTTTCTATTAAATAAAATAAAGTTATTGTGATCAACCGAGGGAATTATAGCTCATGCTAAGAGATAAATGTTGGGGCGCCAACCTGGTTGTCCCTTGTTTACTTCAATGGTTCAAACAAAAATGAAAACCTCTCAGGGATTCTTTACTACAGACAAGGTAAGGTCAATGAAGGAGCTCTGTCTCTTCGTTCTCCCAGTCAAGGAGTGATGCCTCCTTCCACATGGTTGTGCTTTCATGGTCCTGGGACTGAAGAGGGCAGAGTCAGTTGCCCTCACTGGCCAGTTTTCCTGGTACTGTGGAGCAGAGCCATCTTAACAGCATCATAGCCCCCAAGGCAATTTAGTGCACTGGGGTCCCAAGTTTTGATAGCAAAACAGAAACATACATAGGCATCAGAAACATTGTGGGCCCCCATGCTCCTGGGGCCTCTGGCCAGTGCTCATACGTTAAGATGGCCCTTTTGTGGAGAAAAACAAAGATGACACAGTTGGCAGCAGTGCCCTCTTTCAGCCCATGGTGCGAGGAACCCAGAATGGAGACCCTATGATGCACCTGTGTAACATATAATCTTAAAGATTGTTTAATTCCAAATCCGAGGCCATGGTCCTCAGCCAGAAAAGGGTGGAGTGCCCTCTCAGGGTTGGGGGAGAGATCGTGCCCCAAGTGGAGGAGTTCAAGTATCTCAGGGTCTTGTTCACGAGTGAGGGAAGAATGAAGTGTGAGATCGACAGGCGGTCTACGTTCCTACCCTCACCTATGGTCATGAGCTATGGGTAATGACCGAAAGAACGAGATTGCGAATACAAACGGCTGAAATGAGTTTCCTCTGCAGGGTGTCTGGGCTTTCTCTTAAAGATAGGGTGAGAAGCTCAGTCATCCGGGAGGGGCTTAGAGTAGAGCCGCTGCTCCTCCGCATCAACTGGGTTGGAAGGACAGATGAGGTGGCTCGGGCATCTGATCAGGATGCCTCCTGGACGCCTCCCTGGTGAGGTGTTCCGGGCACGTCCAACCAGGAGGAGGCCCCGGGGAAGACCCAGGACATGCTGGAGGGACTATGCTGGCCTGGGAACGTCTTGGGATTCTCCCGGAAGAGCTGGAAGAAGTGGCCGGGGAGAGGGAAGTCTGGGCCTCTCTGCTCAAGCTTCTGCCCCCGCAACCCGACCCCGGATAAGCGGAAGAGGATGGATGGATGGATGGATGTTTTTTTTTAATCATAACATTGGAGAGTGGTTACGTGTTGTCTGTTGGTTGGAATTGAAAATAGGAAGTCATTTTCCTTTTGTTGAATTACATTTGTTGACTTTATTTGGGGTGGCACGATGGCGCAGTGGGTAGCGCTGCTGCCTCACAGTCAGGAGACCCGGGTTCGCTTCCCGGGTCCTCCCTGCATGGAGTTTGCATGTTTTCCTCATGTGATGCATGGGTTTCCTCCCACAGTCCAAAGGCATGCAGGTTAGGTGCACTGGTGATCCTAAATTGTCCCTAGTGTGTGTGCCCTGTGGTGAGCTGGCACCCTGCCTGGGGTTTGTTTCCTGCCTTGCACCCTGGGATTGGCTCCAGCAGACTCCCGTGACCCTGTAGTTAGGATACAGCAGGATGGATTTATGGATGGATGGACTTTATTTGGGTTTGATGGTTGCTCACACCCAGTTGCTGTTGATGTGGAGTTTGAATATTCTCCTTGTTTTTCCGAAAGGATGGTGCCTTTAAATTGGACCCACTATGAGTGTGAGTGTGACTGTGTGCTTGAGCAGGCCGCTCTTTCCTGAAATACGCCCAGTGCTGTCAGGGTCCACTCCATTTCTCTGTATCCCTAAATTGGACTGAGCAGGATTGAGAATCCCATATATAAATGCAAAAAGAGACGAAGGAGAGAGTGAGAGGGAGTTCTTTACATGTGCATGAATTTTAATACATTAAATATGTCATTATATCTATTTAGCAGCTTGACAGAGTGGGGCTTAGATGTTATGTGGCGGGATACTGAAAACAATCAAGAGAACAGCGTGCAAATATCATTAGTTTGAGTGAAAAATACTGCAGTGGAAATGCAGCTGAAAACTTAATGATGGTCATTAAATGCGCATTGAGTTCTTCCAAAGGCTCCCACAGGCAGGGTCAATACATGACAGAAAATAAACTGCCAAAGCGAGAAAAAAAGATTAAGTCTGGGCACTTTGTTGTAAACTTGCAAGTGCGAGGGACAAAATTAGACCTGTCTGTGGGATGCAAAGCAATTTTTTTCTTATCGGAGCAATTCATTCTTTGCAGGCAGTTGATACCTGTGAAGCTTTTTTCTCTAGCAAAGTGAAGATAAAACGTTATGAGAGGATTCAAAAAAATCATCCAAAAGAATCCCTGGCAGTGACATTAGTGTCCCTAATCCAGAATACACAAATAGTTTCACATTTCCAGCCTGCAATATCTCCAGGTGTCATAAACTCTAGATATTCCTTAAACGTCCTTAGTAGAGAATTATAGAAAATGTTTAAGGCTGTGAGGGTTCAAATCCAATCCTGGCAGCACTGGGTTGGAAGGACCAGAAGCAATTTCTGAGGTGGTGCCAGGGCCTCACAGGGCTTACTCACAGGCACAGCAATTCAGATTCAGCTTAGATACACCAACTAAACCAACGGGTGGAATCCTGGGGTATCTGCGACTCCTTTAGCTTCCTTGGCATTGTATTGTATTGACGTCCTATTTTTGACACCCACTGCATGCCCAACCTACCTGGAAAGGGGTCTCTCTTTGAACTGCCTTTCCCAAGGTTTCTTCCATTTCTTTTTTCCCTATGATGGTTTTTTGGGGAGTTTTTCCTTGTCTTCTTTGAGAGTCAAAGCTGGGGGGCTGTCAAGAGGCAGGGCCTGTTAAAGCCTATTGTGGCACTCCTTGTGTAATTTTTGGCTATATACAAAAAATAAATTGTATTGTATTGTATTGTATTGTATTGTATTGTATTGTATTGTATTGTATTGTATTGTAACACCCCAGCGTGACTCGGGTTGGAATTCTGTGCAATTACAGTTAAACCCGAGTCAGGCTCAGGCTGAGGTGTAAAGATACGCTTTATAGTGTGTCAGAGATGGCTGGGGGGGCGACCCGGCCAGGATGCCCAGAAGGACCGGAGGAAGGCTCATGCCTTTCCCAGACCATGTGGGGGCAACCGCCCTGGTATCTTTGGGGGCCACGGGTACAGAGCTTTGAAGCTCAACCCTGTAGGGGCCTGTGGTCACCTCCAGGTGGCACCCCTATGCCTTTGGATCCCTGGACCTCAGCACTTCCGCCACACTCAGAAGTGCTGGGGGGAAGAGGAGCAGGGACACCCGGAATGCTCCCGGGGATACAGCTGGCACTTCATCCACACTGGGGCGTGTCGGTGGGAGATTGCTGAGACACACCTGGAGCACATCCAGGTGATTATAAAAGGGGCCGCCTCCCTTCATATGATGGCTAGAGTCGGGTGGAAGAGGACGAGGTCTCTCGAGGAGGCAAGGAGGCGGCCTGAAGGAAGAGAAGGAGTTGTGTGTTGGCCAGAACTTTTGGGGACTTGTAGGGGTTTGCGTTGCACTTTTGTGTAAATATAATTGTAAATAAACGTGGTGTGGGTGACATAAACGTGTCTGTCTGTCTGTGTCCGGGTCAGCTACCACAAGTGTTAAACTATAGTGTAATCTTAGTGATTGGCAAAAGTGGATGTAATGAGGGTATTAGAAATAAACTTGACCCATTAGGCTTGAAAGTTAAGACAGAGGCAAAGAATTTAGAGGTAATTATTGACTCTGACCTAAATTTTAAATCACATATTAATCAGATTACCAGGACAGCATTTTTTCACTTCAAAAATTAGATGCTGAAAAATTTGCTTTGTTTTCAGTCGGCTAGATTACTGTAACACACTCTACTGAGGACCCCCCAAAAAAGACATCAACCGATTGCAACGAGTGCAGAATGCAGCTGCTAGAATCTTAACTAGGAAATGAAAATCCGAGCACATCACCCCAGTTTTGATGTCACTACACTGGTTACCTGTGTCAGTTACAAAGCCTTAAATAATCTGCTCCATCTTATATTTCAGAAGGTCTTTCACCTTACACTCCGAATCGTAACCTTAGATCTTCAAATGAGTGTCTGCTTATTATTATAGAGCTAAACTTAAAAGAAATGGTGATGCGGCCTTCTGCTATTAGGCACCTAAAATCTGGAATAGCTGACTGACAGAAATTCGCCAGGATAACACATGGAGCACTTTAAAAAACTGCTAAAATCTCATTACTTTAACATGGTTTTCTCATAGCTACATGTTAGTGTAACCCTTTAATATTCTGTATATGCATTGAATTACCTTTTTTCATGGCTCTACAATCCGTACCATCCCCTACTTTCTCTGCTGTTCTTTTTCCGGTTTTCTGAGGTGGCGATCTGTGCCACCACCACCTGATCAGGACACCATGCAGTCCCTACATTGATGGATTGAAGGTGAAATATCCACATGACTATCATCATTTAATTCTTCCAAGTGAAGCCAGAATACCATGAGGACTGATTGAGATCATTGATGTTAGGTAGAATGCCTAGAGGGGGCTGGGTGGTCTCGTGGCCTTGAAACCCCTGCAGATTTTGTTTTTTTCTCCAGCCATCTGGTGTATTTTTTTGTTTTTTCTGTCCTCCCTGGCCAGAGGACCTTACTTTATTTTTTGTTAGTTAGCATTGCCAAATTTTTCTATATTTTTTTCTTTCTTCATCTTGTAAAGCACTTTGATCTACATCATTTGTATGAAAACATGCTATAGAAATAAATGTTGTTGTTGTTGTTACAACAACAACAACAACAACATGTATTTCTATAGCACATTTTCATACAAACAGTAGCTCAAAGTGCTTTACATATTAAAGAATAGAAAAATAAAAGACACAATAAGAAAACAAGATAAATCAACATTAATTAACATCGAATAAGAGTAAGGTTCAATTGCCAGGGGGGACAGAAAAAACAAAAAAAAACTCCAGACGGCTGGAGAAAAAATAAAATCTTTAGGGATTCCAGACCATTAGACTGCCCAGTCCCCTCTGGGCATTCTACCTAACATAAATGAAACAGTCCTCTTTGGATTTAGGGTTCTCACGGAAGGACTTGATGATGATGATGGTCACGTAGAATTCTGCCCTTTAATCCATCCATCATTGTTAAACCCAATAACTCTTGGGACAGTTTTCAGCAGCCATCAAGTGGGTGAAATAGCATCATGCTGCAAAAAAATAAGAATATTTCTATACTTTCTTCCACTTTATGGTAACTCAACAGTAACAAATCAGTAGTCATAAGTGGGGCAGTGCGGCCAATGAGAAACAAAATGGCAACTGAAAAGCCATAAAGGCAGTTTTAGAATGAATTAAAAATGAACCATTGTGGAAATTCAGCAATAGTGATGACAATGTGATTTGGTTATCAAATGTATAATTTGGCAGTGTATAACTGATATGCCAGGGGAATTCAGCTTCGTCGTGGTAGCCACTGTAGGGCACAATATCATGATCAAGGGCAAGACAAGCAAATTGCTAGTCCCCTAAGCACTGTTCAGAATGTGACAACTGTTAATGTTGGTATTAATGGAAATGTGGATGTCGCTAAGCCTTGCGCTATGGTGGCTGGCAATAACATAAGATGCATGTCCATGGTACAGGTCAGGCACTGATATTCCACCCTCTCATGTGCAGACAACAGAAAAAAAACAATTAAGTGTACAAAGAAACATGCTTCTATTGTCCCGATTGCAAAAATCAGGCTGTGCGATGGTGACTGTCTCAAAATATATCGCACAAAGGATGTGTACTAAAACTGGTTTGGTACAGCAGTGCATACAACAGAAATCTCTTCTACTGTATTTATGCTTACGTTTTGGTATTTACAGGTTTCTGTTATATGTAGTAACATTTTTCCTTGAAAACCATTCAATGTCTTTGGCTCATTTTTCCTGGGGTTAACATAAAGCTATAGAGGTTAATAACCATTGGTATCTGTTGTGGTGTGAAATTGTGTATATAAGTTGCTAAATATTTTTGTATGTCTTTATTTGTAACTTAAGACGTAGCAAATGTAATATTAGTATTACTGTATATCATTGATAAGAACAGCAATGGTTTGATACCCAAACCCCCGAGTGTTTAGGACTGAGTTTTTGTAATTTCATGACAGGGTCGGATGCCTAAAACCAGTTTGGCAAGTGATTGATTCTCTGCAGGACTCTCTCAATCAATCCCCACAGGAAAGCCAAAATTACCTGGCTGGCAACCATCACCTTAACAAATGGTATTGGGGGCAGGTGTGAAACCATTGTGTCTCTCCAGAATTCTATTGGTCTAAAGTTGCCTGTTTGGTTTTAAATCAGAAGCCTTTTAGTACCATGACACCCTGTTGGCTGTAGGGTTTGGACAGAGAATCTATAAATTTGCTTGCTTTACCCCTATCCCTCTCTCTCTCGCATCATCATGATAAAGGAGTATCTCACACAGAAGCCCACACAGAGAAGCACAGCTCGGCAGCCATATTGAGACAGGCATGCGGTCTGTTCTGAAAAAAGCTGACCAAAAATGATGCCTTAACTAGAGACATTTTAAGTTACAAACAAGTCTGTGTGGCGCCTGAAACTACACATCAGCATTTATCAGGTTGCATGTTTGCTAATATTCACTTGTACGTTGCTTATTGTTACTATTTATGAATATTATCAAAGACTAGCTGGGTAAGCCCATGCTGTAAAAAACTTGGGTTCCTAGAAACTATTGAAATCGTCAGAAAAAAAAAATTGAAATGTAGAGATGTCAGGTAATTGAAAGGAACTACTCTGGGTAACTCTGTCCTGGAAGGATTCGTTTTGCCAACGTGCTTGCATCACTTGTGTATTAGCGGTGGGAGGAAAAGTAAAAGGGATACCATTTTGCCGATGGTAAGCGACGTTGTCTTTCTTCGGAGGTTTCGTTTTGCTGACATGCTCGCCCTGCTTGTGTTATTAGCAGCTAAGTGAGTTTTCTGTTTCCTCGGAGGTGGAGCCCTTATCTCGACTCCACCTCTCACTTCCGGGCCTGACAGACACACACACTTCCACGCATAGTCGTTTATATATAAGATACATTATTTAAAGTGGAACTTAACGCCTGCTTGTCTTTTACTGTACCTAATTGCCTGAGGTTATCTCACTCAATATTTCAGAAAAGGATGGGAAAGTAGCAATGCAGAGAATCTACTCGAGCTCCATATGTGCAAACCATACAATTACTCAACTCAAAATTATATATCGAGCACATCTGTCTTGCTTAAAATTGTCCAAAATGTTTCCAGTGCAAGATCTAACCTGCGAATGTTGCAATCAAGTTCCAGCCTCACTAGACCACATGTTCTGGACCTCCACCAAATTAACATCATTTTGGAGCAAAATCTTTAAATGTGTTTCAGACAGCCTTGGTGCCACAATCCCAACCGACCTAACCCACTAACAGCTGTGTTTGGTGTACTCCTAGATGGGCTTAAAGTGAAGAAGGACAAACAAACCGTAATTGCCTTTACTACACTATTCGCACACAGACTTATCTTGCTCAATTGGAAGAATCCTAACTCTCCTATTTTCAGTCAGTGCATAACTGATGTTTTATACTATTTGAAACTGGAAAAAAACAAATTCTCACTTAGAGGATCTGTGCAGAACTTTTTCAAAACTTGGCAGGATCTAATCAATAACATCTCTCAAATATATTTCTCTTCTGGTTCATCCTGCTTCCTCTTCGTCACGACCCTATATCTAGCCTGACTGCGTGACCTTTCACTTTGGCACTGACGTGACACCAATGGGGTCATGAGAGAGGAGTGGGGAACGTGGTAGTCGGAAGGAGGAATAGGAATCGAGAAAAGCACCATGGGGGTGTATGGGAGGCCACAGCTAGCGTGGGGAAGGATTTGGAAGAGGAGAAATAGGAATCGAGAAATGCTGTGTGGGCCGCGTGTGGGAGGGACCGGGTTTGAAGAGGAAGCAGGACGAACCAGAAGAGAAATATATATAAGAGATTATTGAGTGCAAACTGATCGCTATCCATAATTCTGAAACAATCTTCATTCCCAGAATCTCTCTCTTTCCTTCCGACACCAATCTCCCTTTTAAATTTAAATGCACACAATTCCTACTCAGACTCGCCTTCTCCGTGACTATCAACAAGTCCCAAGGACAAACGTTTGCAAAGATTTGCGTTAATCTACAACAACCGGTCTTCAGCCACAGTCAGTTGTACGTGGCTTTTTCTAGGATTAGACTTTTCGACTCATTATCTGTCGTCTCCAGCAAAACACCTAATCACAACTGCGTCTTCAAAGAAGTATTTCATTCTTCTTGATTACTGAATTCCTTTCTCACCATTTTCCGTTCCTATTCTTACACTGAATACACAGAATAAGCATTTAAAGCACTGAAGAAGCAGATTCTCTCCCCTTTTCTCCTTTTTTTCTTCTCCATTTATCTTTATTCATTTATTAATTCATCTATTTACTTATTTTTACTAGCTTTTACTAGTTTTACTCTTCTGGCTTAGCTCTCTTTCTCAGGGGTGGGGGTTGATTTGTTTTCGATCTTATTTTTGTAAAAATTGATTTATTTGTATGGAATGTTGTTTGATTTCAATAAAATCAAAAAATAAAAATATAATAATAATTGCCTGAGGTTATAAATGTAGAAGAGAAGGTGATGAGAAGTTATAAAGTACAATACCTTATAAACAGTGTTAAGTCTAAGGGATTTGAGGCATTCTGACAAAGGCTACACAATAAAGAATACGAAAGGGGAAAGTAGAATAACAGAGAACTCTACCAAGACAAAACAGAATCCAGACAGCATAAAATTAAAATGTATTGAAGGTAGCCAAAAATATATTTTAACAAGGTTTTGATGTCATAACTCGCTGCTGGGTTTATAAGGCCAGTGTGGTAGCACAGGCAGGATGGGAAGGCGGCTGGCTGGTCAGCCGGGCAGTGATAAAGGTTTGCATGTTTGGTAAGCAAAGGAAGCGATCCTTTGACAAGACTGTAGAAGACTCAGGAATAAAGGACAGGAACTTTCAGAGGTAAAAGAGGAATGGGAGCTCCAGGCTGCCAAGAGTGTGACAATGGAGAGAAGAACAAGGCAGAGATTGCATCAATAGTGTACCACTTTACCCTGTATAAAGTGAATTTAGAAAGCTTTCAGACCACCTCCCTTTCTGCATACTTTATTGTGTTGCAGATTTAAATTTTACACATCTTACACATCATTAAAAACTTATTTTTAACCCTGCTAAATTCACCAAGTGAATGGATCTTAGGAATAGAATAACACCTGGTTCACGGGCCCTCCACTAGGTGTCACTGTTGGGCACAGTCTTGCACCACATTTCCCTGCAAGGCACCTTTAAATGACAGGTTGTGTCCTGAGACTCCAGGATCCAAACGTCTGATAAGCACCTCACAGCTTTGATTCACAAAGAATCTGTTGATTAAGTGAACTGTCAGCACCAACAGTTGTGTACTAGGATGTGAGGAATTACCTTCAAGTCATAACCAGCTCTGTCTAAATATAACCTCCTATTTTTTTCATTACTGCTGAAATTTGACATTCTCTTTTCAGATGCATGCACCACTGACTTGGTGATCTACTTTCTATGGAACTGTAAGTCTGTATCAAATGGAAACATAGATTACATCCCAAGATGACAGACTCAAATAGGACAGAGACGGACTACCAAGCGCATGATTAATACATTGAAGAACTGAGTAACCAGGTGAAGAATTACACTGCAATTTAAAATATGATA